>NC_064812.1:20428512-20736830 GCF_023721935.1 Panthera uncia | reverse complement strand
GAAGGCAAATGGTTAGACAGTTTTCTCTATAGACTAATTACAAGAATCATTCATTAGTGAAATACTTGATCAAGTGTCCACTACATGCAAGGCACTTTGAGATGCGCTGGTGAGAAAGAACAAAAAGACACCTGCCTGCACATGGCTTATGTTCTGGCATAAGAGACAGACACTAAACATGTCAACAAATGGTGGTGAGTGCCATGAAGAAAACTGGATGAGGAGAGAGCTTGGGACTAGGGCACAGGAGATGGGAACCATGAGAAAGAAAGGTCTTTCAGATACGGTGGGCATGTTTATTTCATATGACAGCTAGCCTATAAGATAAAAATGCTGATATAAGTTGGAGGTATTTTGTAAAAAATTAACATATACGAACCTCAGCATGAGAACATGAAAATTAAAAACTGTGTCACAACATTGATTTTACTGAAAAATCTTTGATTTTTCAAAAGAAATGTATGTTCAGGTAATATCACTGTCTCCAATCTGCTCTGCCCCCCTCCCAAGTACTCCATCTCCATTACTACCCTTTTTCCATGAATTAGGATTTACATAATTACACTGTTCAACAAGCACACACAACACAGTTTCCGGGGCCAGGTGTAAAAATACATGCTAACAATCAACAACCCACCACTAAATGGAGTGAAGATTCATTTATTCAACATTTATTAGGCACTTACTACATGCCAGGCACTGTGCTATCTGCTGGGGAAAGATGAAAAATCAGGGCTGGGGCCAAAGGTTTCAAAAGTGAAGAACAAAGAGAAAGATAATTAGGTTAGAGCAGTTTGTGGTAGAACTGCAAGACAGAAAAATTTAGAGGAGCACCTACAGGAAGGCACCCAGCCTGCTGCCTGCATGAGTGAAGGTGATGGGGAGTCCGAGCCAACAGTGTGTATTTTTAGGACAGAGCCACATGAGGATATTAATGTGATGGAAAAAAGAAACCAGCTGACTGAGAAACACTATGGATAGACGTATAGGAGTATGGAAGAAAAGCTGGGATAGACTAAGGATGAGGAAGCCGTCAAGACTGATGCAGTATTGTTCCCACGTGTAGCAGGGACGCCTGCATGCACACACTCAGTGCTAAGTACGATGCTGGTGAAGCAAAGGTGAAAGAGACCCACTGCGACGCACCATCTGGTAAACCTGTCATGACTGGTATCCCCGACATAACTTCCCAGCTTTGTCACTCTTCATTTCCCTGGAACTATTTCTTGGGCCACATGAACACTTGCCCCTTTTATGGTCCTGTGCCCTTGCACAGAATGTTCTATCTTGCTAGGATGTCACTCCCACCATCTTTACCAGGAGAATTCCTGCATGCCTTTCAAGCCCCAAACCAAATAAAACCTAATTTCCCCCTACCTTATTCCCATAGTTCTTGGTAGCCTCCAATGAGAGTCCCTTTCCTGATGAGGCTTAATTATCTAAATATCTGCTCCCACACAGAACCATGAGCATTTCCAGGGTACTGACAGTTCTATCCATCATTTCTACCCTTCACAGCTTCAATACAAGGTCTGCCAGATAGGTGTTGATTATATAAATGTTTCCTTTTATATAATTTATTATTCTAGCAGTCACTTAACAAAGGCTCAGATACTCAGAGACAGACAATATTACACTATGGATGTCTTAATTTTAAAATAGTATAGCGACTCAAGAACGCATTCTCACCGTAACAATTCAAACAATACAGGTGTATAATAGGCATATACACTCTTTTTGTACTATTTTCCCAATTTATTCTTCTCAGCAGAGGCAGAAACCATCAGGATTTTGAGGTATAGGTTTGTGCGCATTTTCTTTTTGATGCATTTTACGTGTATATACGTAAAATAGGAATATATAGTTTTCTATAAGCTCCACCCACTCCTCCATATGGGACAGTCCCATATGCATTGCTTTTGACTTATTTTTGCTTAATGGATTTAGAGATACTTTCCACCCTAAAGCATACAAAGTCACCTCATTTTCAACTATTGTATAGTGTTCACTAGTAAAAAGATGTGCCAAGGGAAACTATGATTAAGTTTTCACTCAAGAAATATGCAAGCATGGAGATGACTGATATTATCCAGTGGGCGGTTTGCTCTTAGACTAGTTTTGCCTTTTCAAAGTGCCAGTTAATGTTTTTCTAAAAGTTTACAACGTGTAACTCCAAGGTCTCTATCCTGAAAACACACACATGCATATGTGTAAGAGGGCATACCCAGATGTGCACTGCTATGGGATTTGCAACAGTGAAAACTTGGAAACATCTTCAACATCTACAAGGGTTTAAAAAACTGTGGAATACCTGCATTTATTCTGTCAGTTTTGGAGCATTGAACCCAACTTTACTCCAGCCTCCCATCTGTCCCTTCCCAAAGCTGCTTTATTTCAAGTCTCTCTCATTTTTAATACTTTCAAAAACTGCAATCCAGGACTATGTGCACATCTGATAATGGGATTCCTTTAGAGACATTACTTATTTTCAGAGATTTTAATAGCCTTGTCTTGCTTTTCTTCCTACATGAAGTGAAGGATATGGTTATTCTGGTAAACTTGGACAAGGCTCTCCTTCATCCTGACACCAAACCCGAACTTGACAATAGTTTTTGCTTTATTATTAATAATAGACATGTGTTGAATGTTAACCAAATTTAAGGGATTGTGGAGGTACACTAGACACAACAGCACTCCATTTTACATGTACCAGATACTGAGTGTGGCAGCCTTAGATTAAAAAGGAAGTGAGCAGAAAGTTTGTATGGTTTTGTCCATCCACCAGTCCATCCATCTATCTGCTGACTAGATCAATGCAGTGAAAAGAGATCAAACAGAAACCTCCATGAAATCAAATAAGAAAGGAGAACAAAAAGAAACCAAATCTGACATCATGGCTGAAAATAAGGAAATGAGAAATGAGGACAATTTACAAAATCGAAAGCAGAGAGGTCTAACATCACACGGAAATGCAACAGGCAATTTCTGGCTACCCACAGAGGCCAGAATAAAAGGTTAAGTCCTACAAGAAATAAATGAAAAGTAGAGGAAAGTGCTGAGTCCAAACAGAATTCAATCGCTATGGGAACGTATGGCTCCTTTCCAGGCCAAGAAACTGGAACTTCACAGGTGGTGGACTAAGACTGGAACCCTGAACCTAGACAGATCCACAGAGCAAGGCAGGCCTAGCTGTAAACAGGGGGAAGCCCAGGGAGTCAGGGGCAGCATAGATGCTGGGTGTATGCTGAGACACACTGGCTCAGGCAGGCCGCACCAACAGACCAGGAGGCCTGGAATCAAGGTAAGGATTTATCCAGGAGTCAGACAGTAATGGCACCTGTCAATGCCAGTGTCATGTGGGAAGGCGAGCAGGTGGTGAGTGGGCAGGAGAAGGCAGCGCTCCCACCTCCTGGCAGAGGCTCACAGAAAGAAGAGGGACTATGGGAAGGTAGGTCAGGCACCAGGACGGGGCACCCGAGTCTCGCAGGGGTTGAAGGACAAACAGGAAAATCCAACCAAGAGAAAAAGAACAGTCATCCTATTTATTACCAGGACCAGCTTACAACATGGGGCTGTGTCACTGCCACAAAGGGCAAGCCCAAAGAAGCCCAAGTAGCAAGACCTGACCCCTGAGGAGGGTTCCTCAAATTCCTTCTGATTAACAACCACTAATCATCCTACACCCTTGTCCTGGGGTAGAATCCTTAAATGTGGTCAGATAGCTTCAGCTGTGGGCATCAGAGGACTTCCAGGGCCAGGGGCCAGGCAAGTCATTATACTCAATTACCGGGTTTGGCAGGAGGAGGAGGGAAAAGTGTGGTTTTGGCAATGGTGCTGGAATTATAAGGCCTTAATTAGATTACTGAATCAACCTCTGACTAGCAATGAATGTCCTTGGGGAGGTCGTTTAATCTCTCTTTCAGACTATGTCTGAGTTTCTACATCTAAAAAAATGAAAATATTTCAGAGGCAACTATAGAAGAAACCCTGAAGAGCAACAGTATTGCTAAAAGGATTAGGATTTCAGCTGATCCTTCAATTATATACTGCCCTTCACCCTCTGGCCTTGCAAATAAATAGATAAAATAAAAAATAAAATAAAATAAAAAAATAAAAAATAAAATAAAGCAAGGCTGGGAGAAGTCCCCTAAAATAACCATTGCAAAGAAATGCACTTGCTTTGTACTTATGATACGTCATGGAGTTAACTTTGCCAAACCTAACTTGGTTGTGCTGTAAACTAGTATAGTATGACCGAACCATTCATCTTGAAGAAACCTGCAGAAGAGAAATAGCAAGGACAAAGAGACTTTGTATTTCTATTGGCCCATGAATGTTGGATCAGAATCACTACAGAGAACACTTCAGAGAAAAGAAGTGGCTCCAGGAAAAGGGTATTAGAGGTTGACCATAGTTAGAGCCAGGGAGAGAGTCAGATTAAGTAGAGGGCTGTTTATATTTGGGAAAATGGTACGAATTTGGAGTCTACCCAGGGGAATGTTGACTATTTAGCTAAGAATAAAGGGCTTCTCCCCAAAGTTGCCAAAGGCAAGTTAAGAAGGAACAAAGAAAGTCTTTTGAAAGCACAGTAAAGAAAAAAAAATTGTAGTAAAGGATAAACAATTCTATTTGGTATTATTTTGGTTTCCTTATTTTGAGCTAATACCGTGCCTCTTAAATACTGCCAGTGGGCTGCCCAACTAAGCTCTGGGGACAAGATTTGGAATGGTATTATCTAAAAATGGAGCTAATATCAATTTTGAATGGACACTCAAAAACTCATCCCACCATGAGAAATAATTTGGAAACACCTCCAAGTCCTGTTGAGATAATGTGGAGTTTCCCCAGGAAATCACAAACAGAATGTAATGGATGTTATGCTTTGCTGTTTTGTCTCAACAGAATGGTTCACTCTTTATGGAGTTAAAGCAGAGGCCAAGTACATGATTTTCCAGGTCTTTGGTACTATCCACTATCAAGAGGGTCCCACATATTGGCAGAGGACCAGGTTTCCTATATCCTTAGCTGCAACCCTGGAGAAAAATTAGGATAACCTGGAGGTGTTTTTTTTGTTTGTTTTGTTTGTTTGTTTGTTTTTAAAGCAATGTCTGGGGCATCTGGGTGGCTAGTTGGTTAACATCCTACTTCCGCTCAGGTCAAGATCTCGCGGTTTGTGGGTACAAGCCCCGCCTCAGGCTCTGTGCTGACAGCTCAGAATCCGGAGGCTGCTTTGAATTCTGTGTCTCCCTCTCTGCCCCTCCCCTGCTCACATTCTGTCTCTCTCTCATAAATAAACATTAAAAATATTTTGTTTTAACTCTAAAAATAGCAATGTCTGAGATCTACCCCAATCAAGTTAAATTTGAATTTCCGAGGGGTGGGGAATGGGAGGGGGCAGACCTAGGAAGTAATTATTATACTTCATAGCCAGGGTTGAGAACTGACATAAGCTTTCAGATGGGTGAGTGGAACTCATAAAACTTGATGGCTTTCTAATATGATTACTCAACTTCCTTTGCTCTGGTACCAGGATTAATAAGCAAACTTCATATGGTTATTTTACTTTTTAGGTTGACTTTTTTTTTTTTTTTTTAATACGGGCTTAAAAAAGGGTGATCATCTGACCCATGGAATCTGCCTGCTTGCCAGTTACAGTTCTTATTTTAAATCAATAAAAGGAACATCTCATTTATTGTCTTGTTATTTTGAAAAGTCATGCACAATCTCCAGAATCTGTTTAACCAGAGAGGAAGAAATCTACATGGCTTCAAATACATAACAAAGCAGAGGATGAGATCTGGATTTCTCACAACTCTCTCAGGTGCTGCCCTCAGGAGAGCTATGTAATAAATAGCTTCATCTCTGTGAAATAACTTTGAAGGCAGTTATTGTATTTCAAAGGGAATAATTAATTTCCTTTTTTTTATTATGGCAAAATAATTATATACAAACAAGATGGTAGGTATGCATTCTTGACTGTCTTGGTCTTCCGCATCTAAGGTCACTAATCTGTTTTCTTGGAACCAAGGAGATTCCTGGAAGCAGGAATTTTCAGTTTTAAAACTGAGACCATCCTGGGGGCATGGGGTTGGGAGGTATTTCCCAGAACTCAAGACTTTTGCAGTTAAATACAGGATGATGGGGTGGTTACCCCCAGGTATACCCCTACTTTTCTAGGATGGATCTACTTTACAAAAGAGATTTCACTATCACCTAATGATAACTAAAGTGAAACAGATGAGAGGAGGAATTAAAAATGTTCTCCACCTCACATCACAATTCTTCAACACTAGAGAAACCAGCAAATACTCCATGTACAGCTCAGATATAAGACCTACCACAGTGTTTCTACAGACGAAATCTCAGTTTAAGATTGAAAATAGGGGTGCCTGGGTGGCTCAGTCAGTTGACCAACCGACTTTGGCTTAGGTCATGATCTCGTGGTTCATGGTTCGATCCCCACGTCGGGCTCTGTGCTGACAGCTCGGAGCCTGCTTCCGATTCTGTGTCTCCCTCTCTCTCTGCCCCTACCTTGTTCACACTCTCTCTCAAAATTAAATACACATTAAAAAAGATTGAAAAGAGTCACAGTTCAGGTACTGGCAACACGAAGAGAGTCAACAGGAGTCTCAACATATCTGAGAGCTTAGTGTGTAGGGGAGATCTTTGATCAAGGCAGTCAGCTGGTCCTAGGTCCCATAATTAATAGCCAAGACGACCTTGAAGCCATGTGGCCTCAGCTGACATTTCCTGAATACTTAGACTAAGATATTACAAAAGGATGTAAGTTAATCAGAGCTCTATGAAATAAATCTATCATCTTCATTTTAAATATGATAAAACTGAAGCTGAATGGATTTTTATTCACCCTTGTATTTCTAGCCCATAGTAGACACACAGCACATCACACAAAAATATTAACCATACACACAAAATTGTAGTGTGGGAAGCATGAATACTTTAATAAAAATCTTTTGCTTTTTTTCCCAGCTATTCTGCAAAATGGCTGACATCTACTTAAGCAGGCCTATAACTGACCATCCTTTACAAATTACTTAAAGATAAAAAGGGAGAAGGATCCAGATTAATATTATTAACCCAACACTCAAACAAAGTGAAACTACAAGTGATGTGTTCTGGCTAACAGTAATAGAATGAAAAAAAGAATGGAATGTGTGTCAGGAAGGAAAATTAAACTGAAAATTAGATTCCCTGCCCACAAATTTTGACAAAACTTAAAGGAAATTAATCAACCACTTTACACTTGCTTTGCTGATCACAAAAGGGCTCTGACTCCACTTGACATAAGCAAATAAAGATGGTAACACTTGACATGTAATTCTTGGCTCACTTAATTGGATTGCTTCACAAACCATTTTCAGTAATCAATGATTCCTAGTAGGAATCACAAAAGAAGGTACCGGTCTGCTGGGAACAGAAAATGACAGCACTGCATTTTCTTGAATCATCTATTCAGAGACAATGGGCCAGTCAGTCATCAAATGCTTCTGTGCCCTGTCTATACTTCTTTGTCCACATGGCTACTTCTGGGCCCCTTTGAACCCTTATAAACAATTATACCCTAGGGGTGCTAGAATCAGACCCTGGGCTCAAATCACCACTCAACATCTATATGACCCAGAGCATATCATGGCTCCCTGTTTGTAAAGTGTGGGTAACTGTATACCTACCTTACAGGATTGTTGAAGGATTAAGTGGTATAATCCATGTAGAGTGCTTAGAGGAAGGTCTACTCCATGGAAAAACTTAAATGAAGGTTTATTACTATTTTCATTATTGTTTTTGTTGTTCTGTTATTTCAAAAGCTGCACTACCTCTACTTTAAAGTTAGGATCTCTGATCCAGGTTCAGTCAGAAAAGTGGAAGAGCCATCTGTGGGCTCCCCTGCAGAAAAGCATGTGGCGGGGATCTTTGTTGCAACGCAGACTCAGTAAAAAGTGGACGGCGTCAGGACATGTAGGCTGCAGCTACTTACCTTAGAGACTTCTTGGACATTCCTCTAGGATAGCTTTGGGCTCAAGCAGCCCGTAAGCACGTTGCCATAGGCCAAATATGCTAGTTGGTAAGGATCTGTTTGAGAACCACCTCATCTGCATTTTGTCTCAGACCACAATTCCCGGGGCAGGATTTGATCTATCAATGACAGGATCAATGCATTTATGACTCAGTGTTGCTTTAAAAAAATTTTTTTTTTAATGTTTATTTTTTCCTTGAGAAAGAGCATGAGTAAGGGAGGGGCAAAGAGAGAGGGAGACACAGAATCCAAAGCAAGCTCCAGGCTCTGGGCTGTTAGCATAGAGCCCGACACAGGACTTGAACACGCGGACTGCGAGATCATGACCTGAGTCAAAGTCGAAAGCTCAGCTGACTGAACCACCCAGGCGTCCCTCAGTGTGGCTATTTAGACTACACATTTGAATCACCAAGACACTCTTCCAATTCAAAAGCCCAAAGGGCTTTGAGGAGATCACAAGACTTGTGGCTTTCTTAGCCCTGCCAGCGTATAAGGAGAGGGGACAGTGTGATACCATGCTGGATCAGTGTGAGACTGAGTCCTGCTACAAGACACCAGCTCTTTCTCCTTTGGTAATCCCATTCCCTGCAAACCCCAGCTCTTACATGACAGTATGTCCACTGTATAAACGTGGAAATCAGTGAACAGTAGCACACAGCAGTGTACCCTGGGACAGGAAGTAAACACACACGTACACTAGGGCCCAGTTCCTATCAGTATGAAATGGTAGCGGGTGGTGGGTGAACAGCTATGGCAAGCAGACCAAAAAGCATGTCATCTTGATCTCTGGCAGATTCACCAGGTGGTAACATGAACTACAAGGAGGGATGGGTTTTTGCCAACTGCCTCTGAAAACCAATCTGTCCTCAACACGCTCACAAAAACCCCTCTCCTACAGGCAGGAACATCTTCCTTAAAAATGCCAACATGGCTTTCAACTACCCTGATGTTATTTCCATTGGCTCAGAGACGCCTTCGGAAAATAACCCATTGTAAAGGGAGATCCAGTGACGTATGTGGTATTTCACAGGGCTTTGTTGATGTGAAACAATGTTCTCTTTCTATCACGGAAGCTTTTATTTCATGGGTTTAGAGCTGGCTTCATTACCTCCTCATCCCCTTCACTCTTCTTTGTCCTCTCTTTGCCACTCCTGGCAGAACGCTAGGCACAGAGCTGTTCAGGTGAGGGGAGCTGAACCAAAATGTAGCTTCGTGATGGCAATAAAAGATTTCTGCCTCAGTTCCAACTCGATCAGTGCCATGTTTATGAACACTCTTCCCTACTAGAGGACTATGTGGGACTTTTGGTAGCCTGCCCCTGGGTATATAATTTTTGTTACTGTGCACAGAAGTGGGGTACAGAATGCAATGGCCAACCTGGGGAGACAAAGCCATGTGGCCTATCTTGCTGCAGGACCAGTGCAGTGCGAAGCAGAAGCTTCAATCCAAGGAGAGGCTGCGACTCCATCTGCATATAGGATTCTGGTGGACTTCAAGAATCTCCCATCACATTCCTCTCCCCTCTCTGCCCCTGTCCACACTACTCTTTCTGTCTGGAAGGTTGCAGCCTGGTGTGTTTCTACCCATCCAGCAAACAGTCCACAGCTCACTCTTCTGCCTTCCCAGCCCATGGCAGCCAGAAGTCCCCTGGTCCTCCTCTGACCTTTGAAAACTGCCTGTGACATCCAGATGCTCCTGGAATTTATTGTTGCGTTATGTCCTATTCTGTGGATTTGTCTTATCCATGAAAGAGAGTGAAATCCTGCAGCGTGGCTATCATTACTTTGATCCAACTCTCACTCCACAGAATTTCCAGTAGAACACTGTAGTGTTATTTCCTCCCTTTTATAAATGGCAAAAATAGAGAGAGAGAGAGAGAGAGAGAGAGAGAGAGAGAGATATCATGGAGATTCAGGTAGCTCACTCTGACATACTACTGTTTCAGCTTCCTTGGTGAATAGTTAGGCAAAATTAACTAAAATAGAAGTATCCACATCCTTCAGTCCTCCACGTGGGGCATTAGCCCATAGGTATATGCATTTGCACAAACTGGTAGGTGCTAGGATTTTTTATTTTTATTCTAGCATTAATTGTAATTGAAATTACATTGGAAACAAGCCAAATGTTCAGTGATAGGGAAATGCTTTAATAAATGATGATAAATACATAGAATGGAGTATTCTTTCTCCATTAAAAAAAGATAGGGAGGTACAATTATATATATGGACATGAGGATTTCTCAGTGCTGAGAACAGTGAATATTTGTTGAACGAGTAAATCTCTAAGATACACTATAAGTAAGAAAAGCAAATTGCAAAATACTATATATAGAACTCCATTTATGCTGGAAAGCTATTTACACACATATAGCATCTACTAGAAAAGGCACTGTGGTATGGGGATAGGCCACTTTTTACTCCATATTTTACTCATTTGTTTTAAACAGTGAGTTGATGTTCACGTTTTACTTATGCAATTAAGCCGAGAAGAGAGGTTGCTCAGATGCTGGATTGCAGGGCAGCCGCTGGATCTAGGCCCGGCTGCTTCAGAAGGCCCTGCTCTAAAGGATGGACTTGGAGAGGAGACACCCACGTTCTGGCTCAGTCGACGGGGACCTGAGTGGGATCACTGAACCTTCAGAAGGTTTGTTGCTCACTCTTTAGCCTGAAAGTAGAAAGGACGTCTTCTAAGGTAACACTGAGACTAAGTAAGATGAAGAATGCAAGAGCCCCTTTCAAACTTACAAAGCACTATCCAAATGCAGAAGATACTACTTATCATCACAATTATTACTGCCATCAAGTACTAATGCCATGTCTCACACAGATAAAGCACATAATACAAATCAGAAAAATAACTCTGTTAGAATATGTGAATTTAGTCTTTGGAATTAGCTCCTTCCGAAGGATTCTTGGGTCTTTCAGAGTGATCTCATTGAGAAAACATTAAAATAAAAAGGTCTGATTCCCTCTGTCACTAGATCTAAGATGTCACTGATTTTAAGACAAACATTTATTTTATGTACCACCGCGACAGAAAAAGAAAGATGCCAAAGAAACTATGGCACGCAATGATGCCAGATTTTGGAAATGTGAAAATGTGGAAGAAAATGTTCATTTAAGGATCTGTGAAATACAGTACTTAAATGAAAGGCTTCAGGCGAATTAGCTGATCAATTATACATTGTGTCTCTCAAATGAAATTACTAATTTAATAACGCATGGATCTCTCATACCAGGGATGTTTTACAGTGCCTTTTCCCCTTTGGATGTGCTGGCCACAGCATTTTTTTCGTGTTTTAAAAATTATAGAGAATAGATAATTACTAGTGAATGCTGACCTTTTCCAGATTATGAGTAATTATGCTATTAAAAGCATCATTTGGACCTTAATTTGGTATACAAATTATTCAATTACCTAGTCTGCAGTTGTAAGGACTTTTAGCCACCACCACCATTTTGGATGAGAGCGGGAGGACAGCCCAGAACACGAAGCAATTTATTCTTACATTATGTTGCAGAAATTTTAGTTGCATCAAAATAGTATTAAAGTAGCGGCGAAACCAATAATTCCACTGAAATGCTCTATGGTACCAAATTACAACCAATATGTCACTACCGAAAGCATCTGCAAGAAGGAATCTGATAAAAATCCCTTTACAAAGCCAAAACTGAGACACACAAAAATAACTCTTCCTTAAGATGGTCAGGTTTAGTGTCCATTGAGCCCTCTCCTGGTTCCACGTTTATGTTGCTTATTTTGTTGCTGCTGGCGATAACAGTGGTGGTGACAGCAGAGACACAGGAACTCAGTGCCTTCCACAAAGCAAGGACCGACCTAAAGGACCTTTATTGCCTAAAGGCAGTGGGGTATAAACAAACCCAAACTGAGTGTGAATCCCAGGTTCATTAGTTACAGCTGTAGTGTCATTGGAACATCACTGCCTCAATTTCCTTATCCATGAAGTGTGAGTCATACAAAGCGTCTTCTAGATCTTTGTAAGAATTGGTGATAAGTTTCTAGAGTCTGTCACATACACACACACGAGTTTCAATAAATAGGGGGAGGTGGTAGAATTATTGTACTTATTCTGTGGTTTCCCATTAGAATGCTCTACTAGAAGAAAGCAGCTGATTATATTAAAAAAAAAGGAGGGGGGACTTGTATAACTTTCTGAGTCAGAATAGGAAGGTGGTTTGAAAAATTTCACAAATTCCAGTCATATAACCACAGCTATTGTCTTATAGTGAATTTTGACAGAAAAAAAAGAAAAAAAGATTTAAAATAGTCTCAAACAATGTGTCCTGAGAGGAGTGCTGGATATTCCCCATTTTCCTGACCTCGACACATCGCTGTCTTGCGTTGGGGGGTGGGGGGGCGGGGGGTAGTGCTGAGTGATGGTGGGCACCAGGAGAGGAGTGTGTGGGAAAGGGTAGTTTGCTCCCTGCTTCTTCCAGAAGTACTGGCAGTGACTCTTCCCTCCTCTCTGCCCTCCATCAGCAGCCCCTTGTCCACGGCTTCAGCCCTAAACCCAGCTCTGCCACAGTGTTGCCACCTCACATCCCTCAGGCTCCCTTCTACGGCCACCCTCACCACACCCTGTTAGTTTTCTAAACCCTGCCCATACCTCTAAGTTGTCTCCTCCTTAACATTTATTTTCATATATCCCACTTGAGTATGCCATCTGTTTCCTGCCTCACTGATCGAGAATTCGGAAAGACAACATTCTGTCCACTTGCTCTGTACTTAACACTCTGCAACCCCACGGTCCCTGATTTTATAGAGGAGGACACTTGAAATGCTTTCAGGGTTATCGATGTTTTCACTTGTTTTCGGTTGCTTCATTTGCTGGCTCTGTCACTCCTCTGCTTCAGACCTTCCAGATGAAACCTGACTAGGAACAGGAGACCCTGTGCGATGTGGCTCCTCCTTCTCTCTCCAATTCGGTCTCTCACCCCCTCCCTCACCTGCAACCTCACGTGCTAACTTACAAACTAACTGGGGTTCTCAAACTGGTCTGCGCAGGTTTTCACACGTGCGGTGCTCCTACTGGAAGGCACTGCTCTCCCTGCAAACCCTGCTTATTGCCTTAGGGGCAGCTAGCACATCGAACCCTCTAGCATTCATCCCATTACCTCATACCAAGTCTCCCCTACGCTCCCACTACACATTTCTATCCAAGCACAGCACCACTCTGTGATGAAACTGTGGATTGGCCTGGCTATAGCCCCACCTCGATCACCAGCTACGTGATAACAGAAACATAATTTTTATTCTCAGCTTTACAGCAACAATACCATCACCGTCATCAACACTATCATCCAACAGACTCCTGAGCAGTGTTTGTTCCATGCCAAACATTGTTCTTTATGCTTTTGATATATTTACCACTCCCGTCAACTCAAGGATGCAGATACAAAGTTCACCTCCACCTTGTAGATGTGGCAACTGAGGCACAGAATGATTAACTGACCAGACCATGTAAGTAGTGAGTTGCAGAGTCAGGGCTGAGACCCAGGCCGTATAGCCCTGGTCTGCACCCTTACCCTCCATGTTCTACTACTCCTCAGGGGCACTTAATTAACATTTGTTGGATTAATTAGTAAATTCTAATGGGCTTACTAGATGTCAAATTGGGTACCAGGAAAGCAAAGAGAGGAAGACACAACTAAGTCTGGTTATAGAAGACTTCGGGAAAAATCCCAATTTCAGAGATCCACTAACGTCACCATGTGGTTCCCCCTTCTCGTGAGAAGCAGGTGGGGTAGACGGAGTAACAAAAGTTATTCAGCACTCTCCAGCGAGGCTCTGTTCAGAGCTCCCCTTCCTAGCAGCCCCTTCCCAGAGAAGTAACTGCATCTGCAACATGGTGGGCAGAGACAGTACAATGCTTCAAAGCTTCCTGTGAGAAATCCCTCCCCTTTATAGAAATAATTCAAGTACACAACATTTGCCACTTGGTGTCTCAAATGGCAGGCAAAGGGTCTGTGAGGATGTCGCTGTCCTACCTGCTCCCAAAGCATCAAAACTGTGACTTGTCACCGGTGGTCCACATTTCCTCACCTGAGGACTCACAACACCTCCTCACACTGGAATGACCATCCCTTGGGGATGGTCATGCATCTCAGCTGCATGTTGCAGATGTGACCTCTGCCATCCTCCCCCACGCCTGGGTGAACGGACCCTGTCCTCATGCCCTGGGAAGGCAGGTAAGGGAAGACCTCTCGCCTTGAGGCAGAGGCCAGGAGCAGTGTGAGTAACTTCTGGGTTTTGCCGGGCACTCTACTTTTTTGGGGACTCAAGGAAGAAAGAATATGTTTTGCATGTTTTCTGCCCCTTGGCGCCTGAAATTTTCATTTTATGGTGATAAAGAATCTAAGCAGAATCTAGCCCAGAAAGGTAAGACACTTTTAATTTTGCCAAACCTTCCAGCAATTCCCAAACTCCCAGACTGCAGTTCAGTCCACTACATGGCTGATATTACCGTCACACAAGGAACGGATGGAAATCATACGGAGGGGCTTCTACGTGGTAGGGAAGGAGACCAATGAGGCTTGACATTATTTCTATCCGCATTCAACAAATCTGAATAGGTGGCTTCAGGAGCAAGACAATACTAGGCGTGTTCTCAAAATTACTAAAAATAACTATTAAAATTATTTCGTGCCCTCATTGCCATTCTGGTAGCATCAAATATCAATTTCTGCCAAGAAACCTTAGTGCTCAGAAAATGGCATTTGTTCCTCCAGCTCAAGTGGTTCTCTGCCAGCTCTTAAGCAATGCTCCATACTTCTTCCCAACTGCTGGCAACAATACAAATGCAAGTCTCCTAGAGACCCTGTCATCAACTGGTTCCCACCTTGACACATCACTTTCTGTCCCTGCACACTTCAGCAGGCCTCTCTCATCACCCGAATGAGGTATTGACCCAAGGCGGAGCAAAGTCTGATTCTGTGCTTTGTTTGATGCCCATTCATGATGGCTGCTTCGTAACCCTCAAACAGCAACTTCTGCTCCTTCTCTAACAGCCATGCAAAGTTAGCAGCTGATAAGAGAGCCTTTGCTGCAACATAACCCAGAGATATTCAACTCAAATTATTTACTTTTTCCATTTCCATAGTTTGAGCTGGTGTCTTTGTCATTTTTCTCATCTTTCATCTTTACATGAATGGCTAAGACCTTCATATGAATGGTCATGACCCTTTGGTCTGAATACCAGTTGAAAGTTTGTACGTCCCAGTCAACACTGAGGACACGGTATACCCAGGGACTTATTCCCAGGCCAGGTGTACAACATCGACTGTAGGATCTAACATTCTTACAGGGAAACATTAACACGACCTACCAAGATAGAACACTCAAGTCCTTTGCCTCATAATGCCCAGCAGTGACCTACCAAGCAGGGAGAGGAGAGAACAAAGAATGGGGTCTCGGGAAACACAAAATTCTGAAGGCTGGCTCTGACATTTGTAGCTGTGAGCCTCTTGGCTTCGGTTTCCTCCAACTGTGAGGTAGAGATGATATCATCTACTTCACCAAATGAGTAATGGGGACAGTTTTTAAAAAGCACCTGGAATAGGATAGTACTCAGTACTTGGTTGCACTCTCTTAATTACTTAATTCTAGGTGCCTGGGTGCTCAGTTGGTTACGTGTCTGACTCTTGATTTCGGCTCAGGTCGGGATCAGGGTTGCGAGATCGAGCCCTGTATTGGGCTCTGTGCCTGCTGAAGATTCTTGCTCTCTCCCCCTCTGCCCCTCTACCCTTCTATCCAACTTATACTAGCTCTCTCTCTCAAAAAAAAGAAGATTCTAGAGTAAAAAAAGAACTAGATGCGCTTCTCACATGGCATTCATCACACAGTGCCAATCCCTCAAAAACCTAAGGACCTATGAAGAATATATGTTCAATGATATTGCCCATCTGACCCTGGGCCTCTAGTTTCAATAAGCCTTCATTTTTATTCCAGGCACTACCCAATTACTTAAAATATAAATCCTCTTATATCATATTATTTTAATAAACTATTTTTTTATAAAGGGAATAAGCTCAACAACTACCAGAAAATTAATTCCTTTGAGCCTTAGATAATTAGCATGATGACTTGGCCAATATATTTTCCTCTAACAGGGTGTTCGCCTTAAAGGAAACCTGCTGTTCCATTTTCAATCAGGACTGGAGGAGAGCCCTCAACTATCCGGCTTAACTGCAGAGCTACTAACCATCCAAACACAGAGAGGAAAACACAGGAACCCAGGGAAGAGCCAACAGGGCTTTGCAGAGAGCAATCTCATTTCCTTGAGCCGCAAGGTAAGGAAACTGATGCAAAAACTCCACAAAAGGGCAGGGGTATATGTGGATTTTATTTAAAATATCTACAAAGCCCTTTACATGTCATAACATCCTCACGGTAACTCTAAGAGGTACCACAGTTATTCCCGTTTCATGGTTGTGGCAACTGAGGCACAAAGAAGTTAACTTACCTAATATGACACAGCTTGCAAAGGTCAGAAGTGGATTCCAATCCAAGCAGCCTGGCCCAAGAATCCCAGCTGTTAACCATAGCCTGGATGCTTCCCCACTTCAGTAATGTGAGGGTCTCTTCCTAACGGCCAGCTGCTTGGGGCGGTTTCTGTCACCATAGGTCTCTGCTGCACAGACCTACTTCTCATGACCCTGACTACTTCTCTCCAGCAGTGAGTAGGAGCTCTAGGACCTCATTAGAGAAGAGCTTACACTCCATTATTTGATATTAAGCCACCCAAGCAATGACAATATGTCATAGTTACTCAAGGCCGATGTCAGCAAATTCCTACACCACACCTGGGACACCAATTTTTAAGACAAATGAATGTGGTAGGTTGTTTTCTCTCTGTCACTTAATGAGCAGTTAAGAGTCAATACACTTGTAATTTCTTTAGTCAATAATGTCCACTGGCTCCCTGTTTCCCTCAAAGTAAAAACCAAGTCCTTACAGTGAACCACAGGCCTTTCCCCATCTGTCTCTCCACTGTTATCTCACTGATCACATCTACCCATCACCCTGAGCTCACCCCTCCTTGTCTTCTAACTTGCCAGGCACACTATACCTCAGGGCCTTTGCAATGGCTGCTCTCAGCTAGAATGCTCTTCCCTAGTATCCTTATAGCTCACTCTTCAGGTATGTGCTCAAATATTGCCTTCTCAGTGAAGCCTTCTATGACCATAATAACCCCAGCTACCAGGATTCCTTCCCACCTCACCTTAATACTCACCATCTTATATAATTGCTCTTAGAAAACAACCTCTGTAAAGACAGGTATTTTTGTCATTTGTGTTCACCGCTTAATCCCAACACATTCTCACAGCACCTCTTATTCTGAAGTTGTGTCACTGGCTTCTTGAAAGGAGTATAAATGAGAAGGCAGAAGTATAAACCCACCATGACCAGAGTCATATTTGGGTTTAATAGGCAAGGTCCTTGAAGAATATGAATGACACCAACCCTCCAGGCAAGGAGAAGTAAGTGGTTTTCTCCCCCAGGCCCACTTTAGTAGGAAGGGATATTATACTTGATTATTGGTGCCTAAGGAGTTAGTGCACACATCATGTGCCGTAAGTAGGAGACAGCAGCAGATGACCACAGGATCATGAGTACTTCAGACAATCAGACAAGAGAGGCAGTTCCCCCGGACTGCACTAACAGGGGCCCTTAATTCAGGCATTTATCTCCCCTACGGTGCTTTCTGACATATCTTACCATATGTTGGGTAGTATGTTAGGACCTAGTGATGTAAACATGAAGAGCCAAGTAAATCAATCTTTCAAACAGCCCAATGTGTTAAACATGGTAACAGAGGTATGGACTTTTGCAATATTCTCCAGGTCTCCTCATGTTGCCGTGAGTCCCCTCAAGAGCAACATTCCCAGCAGCAACCAGAAAAATTTTTTAATGAAAATGAGAAAATGTAACCCTTCAGCCATCCCACTGACTTTCATTACATGTCAGGTCTACACCCTAAGTGTGGCCTGCAAGGCTCCATGGGATCACCACCATTTACTCCTCTGGTGTCACCTTTGGTGATTGCCTCCAGGCTCACAGGGCTTCAGGGGCACTGGTCCTCTTGAGTTCATCAAAAGCCTCTTTGTCTCCCTACAGATAGTCCCCTCTGTCATGGCTTTCCTCACCTTCCTTCCTATCACTCACGTTAGCACCATGGTTTCTTCTCAACTGTCCTGTCTCAGGTTATGTAACACCTCCTCAGAGCAGCCTCACCTATGCAATTTAAAGTAGGTCCTTATGGTTCATTCACGGCATTCTGCGCCCTCCAGTTTTTCTAGCCTTTAAAGTAATTTATAATTAGGTATTCAACTATTTGTTCACAATATAGTAGAAGTTTCATGAAAACATGGGCTATCTCTAGGTTGGCCATTTGTATACGTAACACCTAGCACTGTTTGGGAACCACAGCAAGAGGTTAAAAATAAAATTGCTGGGGTGCCTGGGTGGCTCAGTTGGTTAAGCATCCAACTTCAGCTCAGGTCATGATCTCACGGTTCGTAAGTTTGAGCCCCATGTCAGGCTCTGCACTGACAGCTCAGAGCCTGGAGCTGCTTCAGATTCTGTGTCTCTCTCTCCCTCTGCCCTTCCCCTACTTGTGCTATCAAAAATAAGTATTTAAAAGTAAATACATAAAATAGTTGAACAGCTGGCTAGGTGGTTGGATTGGCTGGAAGGAAAGGAAGAAAAGAGGAAATAGATTTTTGGATGATAAAGAAATGCTAAAAACAAACAAACACAAACAAACAACAAACCCAAACCCAACCCTACCAATTCTCCACAGGGATAGCAAAGCTAGACCCCAACAGACTTTGCAGAGGAGGGTTATTTTGATCTTTTTTTTTTTTTTAAATCAAAGATCCAAAGTCAAAGATTTAGCCAGTCTCTGCTATTCGGGGCACAGGAGGAATTTAAAAACGGTTGATTACTATCCCTGCCTTCAATAATCTTATAAATGTGTGGCCAAGATGGACAACTGGGGGGAAAATAAAGGTACAAGAAAAGGTTACATTAAATACAACAAAGCTCCAAAATATATGGTTCAGACATGAAGTCACACAGGCAGCCAGAAAGAGCAGAGACACGAGAAGACCCCACACAGAAAGCAGGATTTTCAGGGTGCCTTGGAAGAAACATACTAGACGTGCTTACTGGGAACCAGGCTGCGTTCCAACAGCCTTACGTATATTAGCTCATTTAATCCCGCCAACAACCCCATGAGGTAGATTCCAGTTATGACCTCCATTGTACAAAAGAGGCAAGATCATGCAGCTAATTACTGCAAGAGCAGGGGGTCCAGGCAGTCTTGCCCCTCAAAGGATGTCTAATGACAGTTGCTAAATGACCATCCATTAGTTTTATTCCCTAAAATTGATCATGAGTAGAGTATCTTCTTAATTCAATAGGCACAGGACCCCAGAGCTTCAAAGACATGAAGTGAACATTTAAGGCAGCAAGTCAGCCCTTTATACAAGAGGATACCCACCCTCTGAAAACAAGCACTTTCAGTCACTTCAGTCTTCTCCCTAGACTAATGGAGACTTTTTGAAGCAAAGATCCCTTTAACTTGTCACAGCTCACCCCACTTTGTACACTGCAGCTCCAACTTTCACCGAATGGCTACCAAACAAAAGATAAGCAAAACTGGTATATGTTTTATTACTGGCTTTAAAGCTGTCCAAGGATCAATAATTTAGGACACCCAGAGAGATCACCCTATAATAAAGACATTCTGATACTTTTGCAATAAATCTCTCTTGGAAGGAGTCCAAGTAGGACCTACCTGAAAGCCTGCTCTGTAGTGAACAGGGTTTTCGTTGGCTTTTTGCGTATTATTCCCAGGGAAGCCACAATGAAGAGAAAGTAAATACATTTCACATTCAGTAAAATTGGCTATTAGAGGGCAGCGCAGCAAAGTATTTTTTTAAAAGTATCTGATCTTTGCCATCCATCTCAATCTAAAAAATAATTTCAGGTGCAAATATAATCATGCTAGTTTTATGCAGAATATGATGAGCCTCATGAATAAATTATTACAGAGACATGGAAGAGGTATAAGAGGTCATTAAACAAAATTATTTAATAAAGTAATAATCATGTCAGAAAGCATACCTGCTATTTGTAACAATCAAGACAATAACTGGGAGTGTTTGAGGTTAAAACACAAACCATCAGCCACATCTTAGTAATTCATTGCACTTGACACTTTAAGGAGACACTATTTTGCATTAACTTGTACTTTTTATGGAGAAACATACCACTTAGATTTGTAAATCGAAAAAGACTGACATTATAAGAACTAGTCTTAAATCACTTTCTACATTTATTGCTCTGCTTGTGTCATCTAATGTGGTCATTTACAATTTGCTTTAACAAATAAGAACTTCTGTCAATCACTCAACTCTTGAGATACCGAGAGGAAGATTGCCATCTAGTGAATTTCATTATACTGCTTTAATGGTCAGCAGCCAACTTTGATTTTCTGTCTCAATGATCAAAGTGATGACTGTAACCCATGTCTAGATCATTAATATTAACAAATTTCTTAAATAACAATACCCATATATAACAAAAACTGCCTACTCCCCTGGGGAACATACACAATTACACAATGTTTAAGAAACTCACATTTTCAAGGGCCTTCTAAGGGCCAGATGCTGTGCCAGGATCTTTCACATACTGTTTGCTTTGAAAATAACTCTACATTGTAATTCTTACCCCCATTTCATAGGTGAGAGAACTGAGGATCACAGAGATGGGCCAGTAGAAGATCTCCAGTTAAAGTCAAATCCAGACTTTAAGTCAGATTCATGCATTTGGCAAATATACACTGAATGCCAACAGTGTATTAAGTACTGTTCTCAGTACTGGAAAAGGAAACTACACAGAGAGTCTAGCTGCACAGTTCATTAAAGTGGGGATACACTGATAATAAAGTTATATGATGTCATGCTATGATGAATGCTAGGAGGAAAACTGGAGGACCATATCTGAGAAGGGAACATGTGAACAAAGACCTCAATGAAATAAGTCACATGGTTGAAGTGGTCATGTGAATATCTGAAGAATGGGTTTAGACGTATTAGCCAAGTGGAATTTTCACTGATCTATAATATTCTTTTACAAATAAGTTACATATGTATTACTGATATAACTTTATGGTCCAAATACCACTATCCCCTTATGATGCAGCATAACACATTAAAATTCCTTCACAAAATAAACAGCTAATATCTCCTAGGGAGCCTTCCCTCCCTCTAGCTATCAACATACTTGTCAACCCTTAAGTGCTCTACTGTGAGGGACAAAAGACGGCCAGATAAAAGCAATCAGCTTCTGTCTTTGAAAGGGTGGTTACAAATCCTGAAATGTCACTTCTTTCTCCTCTTCTGAGTCTTTCACTTAAAGATCTACAGAGTATTTGCTCTGGGCACTGGGAAAATGGAGATCAAAGAATCCAGACAATGCTTCCTAGTCCTAAAGGAATTTCATGCTAATGGATCTACTCAATGATGCTTTTGATTGCCCTGCTCTCCCTGCTAGGAATCTGCTCTTGGTCTGTCCACAAATACATCATCATGATCTATAGACCTAAGCCATGGGTGCCCACCTGTACTATTCCTCTACTCTGTGCTCTTTCAATGGCATAATTCCTATGTTACATTGGTTAACCTAGCACATAGGACCATCAGTAAAAAGAGCAAGCAGCTTCCTATCAGATAGGACTGAAAGACCCATGGGCCCAAAATACCCACTAACATTAAGTAAACAGACCAGATGGCTTGGTTAGCAAATATTTCCCTGCCCTGGGATCTCTTTAATATCAATTCTCTTGAGGAGGTGACACATTAAACCAATTCACACCAAATGCTGCAATAACTTATTAAACACACTTTTCCCCTGTAAATGGCAGAAGTGGGATTGGAAATAGGGAACAGAGAAAGAACAAATAAGTTGACTGACTGGATGCGTTCAGCAGTTCTAGCAGCTAGTGGGCATAAATAACTTTGGATATTCTGATTTTTAAAACTAACCAGTATCATTAAAATTACCTAATACCAGTATTGTAAATATGAATGCAGTTGATTGTTTTCTATCCTCAATTTCCTCATCTGTGGCAACAACATCTACCTCACAGAATCTCTATGAGATGGAATTAAACAGTGCTTTATCAACGTCCTGGCAGAAAGCAGATGACACAAAATAGTTGAACAGACTGTAATCAAGGTGGTTGTGCAGAATGATGACCCAAAAGGATGTCCACACTTTAAACTCTGGAACCTGTAAATGTGTTACCTTACATGGCAAAAGAAACGTTGCTGGCTTGATTAAGGGTAATTATATACAAATAAAATACAGAGATTATCCTTAATTATCGGAGTGGGCCCAAAGTTAAAAAGTAGAAGAAGGTAGCAGAAGAGGGAGTCAGAAAGAGAGGACAGGAAGATTCACCCTCTGCCGTTGGATCTGAAGGGAGAGAAAGCTGCCATGAGCCAAGGAATGCAGGTGGCCTCTGGAAGCTGCAAAAGACAAGTGGACAGAGTCTTTCCTAGAGCCTCAGGAAGAACTGGAGCCCTGCTGACATCCTGATCTAAGCCCATTGGCACCTGATGTGAGACTTCTAACATACAGGACTGTAATATCTTCAATCTGTATTAAGTTCCAGAACTCGTGGTAATTTGTTATGGAAGCAATAGAAAACACAGTAAGTTGTGGTGACAACTTGGTTTAATGGAACCATCAAGGAAAAGTGGAACAGGTCTGTATCAACAACTGTGGAAGGCAGATACCACCTCAAAGCCAGAAGGGGACAGGGAGAGAGCTGCAGCCAAAGGAGAGACCCTGCCAGGCAGTGAGCCTTGGCTGCAAGCAGCAGAATGAGCCACTGTCAGACCACAACCCAGTATGCGGAGAGGGGAGAAATAAACACTAACTTTGCTGTCTTCCTGTCGATGTTTCCCAGATGGAAATCAAAGGGCGAAGGGGCCTCAGTGGTGTGGTCTTACCAGGGTCCGAGTAAGGCAAAAATAGGCAAGAGTGGATGTACGGGGGCAAATGGAATACCCAGCACAGCTGTATATAGAGAACCTGGTACACAGCCAATACATGGTAGGCTTTCCTACCAAGACAACCCATGCCACCATCCTGGGATGTTAGTGGCTCTAGGTCTTTGTTATTATTTTTTTCCCAGTTATTTTATTACAGCTAAGGTAGATATTATTGGTCCTTTTATGGGAAGAAAAAAATGAAATGCAGAGATGAAAAATAACTTGGTCAGAGCTGTTAGGTAATAGAACTCTTTCCTATCCCAAGTCTACCTTCTTGTCCATTAACATGGTATAAGATGGCCCTAAATCCTGGCTTCATGACTTGAGAGACAGATCTCTCTAATGCAGCATGGCTTTTTAATCCTACAGTTGGATTAATTTCACCACTGGGATATACTTAATATAATCCATTTTACCCTGCAACATCAAGATATCCACTGTAAAGTTCAACAATGCAGATGGTGAGTTAAAATGGGAAAATGCTTACTTCCATAAGTAATCATTTGTGAGAGTAGGTCTCTGCCATCAAAGCCTTCAAGTCAGCAATAGAAATAAAAAATATCAAGACTAGTATCAGTTGTGGGTTCACAATCACTCTCAATAATAATGACCTTTACTTCAAACACATTTTGTTCCATGGGACACAGTTAATAACACATGCACTATGTACATGCTCCACTCACTAATTCCAAAATTACTTTTTAAAAGAAGTTTTTGATGTTTATTTTTTTGAGAGAGATGGAGAGAGACAGAGAGAGTGAGAGAGCACGTGTACATGCAAGTGAGCGAGCGAGCATGAGCGGGGGAGGGACAGAAAGAGAGGGAGAGACAGAATCTGAAGCAGGCTCTAGGCTCTGAGCTGTCAGCACAGAGCCCAATGGGGGCGGGGGCGGGAGCTCGAACACACGAACTGTGAGATCATGACCTGAGCCAAAGTTGGATGCTTAATCAACTGAGCCACCCAAGTGTCCTTTTTTTTTTTTTCAAATGACAGTGTACTAAAGTGCTTGAGGACAGGTGCTTTACATAATATGTTCAATAAAATACTGGACTACACTCCACAAGGATTCAGAATCACAATACAGAATATATTGTATTATTTTTCTTTTTTATTCAAGTAGACAAAAGTGTACAATGTAATATGTACAATGTAATGATTTTTTACATACCCTGTAATCACAGCTTAGGTCAAGACACTGGAAATTTCCATCATTGCAGAAGGTTTCCACTCACATCCCTTGTCAACCTGCCACACCATCCCTTGGCTCCAACCACTAGCCCCAAGGCAGCTGTTCTCGTACCTCTATTTCTTAATTTTGCCTTCTCTTCTGCACATGAACAATACTATAAGCATCTTTTTGTGACCGGCTTTGTTTGCTCAGTGCTAAGATTTTTCTATATTGTACATGTATCCATACTTCATTCTTCTTTAGTACCATGTAAAGACTATACCATCCTTGGTTAGTATTTCATCTCCCTTCTCCTATTAGTGGGCACCTACGCTTACAGTTTGTAGCTATTTTGGGTAAAGCTGCTACGACAGTTTTGTATAAGTCTTTGGACACATTTTCCTTTCTCTTGAGCAAATACCTAGGGCTGCATCTGCAGAGTCAAAGGGTATTTGTTCAACTTTACAAAACAAAACAAAAAACTGCCTAATAGTTTTCCGAAGAGGTGGTGTCAATTCATACTTTAGCAACAATGTATGAACCTTCCAATCACTCACCATCTTGGCCAGACCTTGGTCTTGGCGGTTTGAACTGGTAGATATTCTGGGGAGGATGCCATGGTATCTCATTTTGTTTTTCATTCACCTTCCTCAGATTAGCAGTGATGCTCCATTATTTCACGTGTTTATTGCCACTTCGACATCCCCTTTTGCGAAGTGCATGCTCCAATCTTTTGACCATCTGTAATTGGGTCTTTATCGCTTTTCTCACTACGAGATAGCACTTCTTTATAAACTCTAGATACAAGTCCTTTGCTGGAATTATGCATTGCAAATATAGTCACACCTAATCTGTGGCTTACCTTTTCATTCTACTGTATCTTTGAATGACCCGGAGTTCTTAATTTTAATGACAACCAGTTTATCATTTTTTCGTGTGGTTAGTGCTTCGTGTGTCTTGTTTCAGAAACTTTTGCCCACCTTAAGGTCACGAAGACATTCCCTTTGCATAGAACTTTAAAAATACTCTTGCAGAAGAGCCCTTCAAATGCCAGAAATTTCAGCCTCTTGCCTCCTACCAACTTTCCTCTAAACCAACTAAGACAAATAAGCTTCTTCCCCTTTAAAGATCTCTAGAGAAACCACCTTGACCAATCTCCTTCAGTAATCTGTTCTGGCGCTTTAAAACCCTTCCTATCAGGATGTTTTTTCTCTATATTGACTGGAAATTACAATCCTGTTCATGTGATGGATTTATAATGCCTTTAATATTCACATTAAAAACTAATTTAAAACATTTTTATCCCATAATATCCTTCTGTTCTAAGGATATTCTAAGTACAGCTGTTGTAATGGCTTTTATTTTATAGTGTTTTTATGTTAGCTTTGCCTTTTGTTTTTGAGGCACTGAAAGTAATGTGATTTAGTTGTTCAAAACATCTATGCAAATTGCTGGTTATTAAGATATTGAGGTCCTGGTGGACACTGGGATGGGGGGATGGGAGGGAAAAAGACAGCTCTGTTTTCCAGAAGCATCCTAGAGAATTCAGATTAATACAGAGAAGCGACAGTTCCTTTGCATATCACCAGTGCACAGTCCCGAACTATGTTTCCTCCTTGCAGAGAGAAAGTCTTTATTGAGTAAAATGCATGAAGTCCTTACTAGCTGGGCATTTTTTTAAAGAAGAGGTCTGATACTGTTGATGTAGCAAATTATTATCATATGTTAACATTTTGCAGTTACTCATATATGAGAGTCATGTAACTTTCCTATTTAAGATGCTAATCAACTTTGCTTAACACAAACAGAAGTGGGGGAACCCATTTATTGAGATTTGGTTTCCAGGTTCTTGGCAATTAATTTATAATTGTGTATCACATCTATCATTTTCCTATACTTTAGACCAACCACTTGAAAAAACTAAGAAATTGAAAGTAAAAACCACAAAGCATTATTCATGTTGATGAAGGACTACCTCCTTTTCATCATCTTCATCCCTAAGGGACAAGGAAACAAAAGAGAAAGCAAAGTATCATAGGAGTATGAATGAAACTTTGTGTTTAGGAATCACAATGAAGCCAGGATGATCTTTTAAAAGTGTAAATCAGATTGTGTTAGGATTAGGATCACCTCACAGTAACACCATTCCAAAGATACTTTCTCTTTGGTCTTCCCTCTCTCTCTCCCGCTCATGAAAGTCTAGAGGTTTGCAACAAGGACCACTGTGTAAGTAAGCTCTTTTCCATGAAGTCCCTAGAATCTGACCTGAGGATGTGGCCAGCATCCTCAAGGTCCAAGGCTACATCCAAGTTTCCGAAGGCAGGGAGGAAGAGGAAGTGAATGAAGGAGGGCATACTCCAGCTCTCTCCTAGAGAAGACTCCCAGAACTGTGAAGGACCGCTCCCATTTGCATCCCCCTGGCCAGAACTTAGCCACATAACCACAGAGAGCTGCAAGTTAGGTGAGAAAACAAAGCCTTTACTTTGGGCAGCCATGCCCAGCTAAAATTTTTGTTAACATTAAGGAAAGGATGAATACAGGGGTAAACCTGGCTCTGCTACCCCAAAGACGTCCTTCTGCAAAGTAACACCAGACATCATCTCCCCATTACCCCAGGATAAATATCAAAGCCCCTGACATAGTCTGCAAGATTCTTCATTGTGTGGCTTCCGGCAACCTCTCCAGTACATCATCTCCTGTCACTTCCCTCATCCTTCTCCATGTTCTGGCTCCTCGGGAGAGAGTTCTTTTTCACTTTCCAAGTTCTTAGGAAACTCTTCTCCATCTTTGCTTCTTCAACCTCACCCAAGTCACTCTTCCTCATCCTTTAAAAGTCTGCTTAAAGGTCATTTCCCTTGGGACACTAACCTTTCCCGAGTGTCTCCCCTTGCTTTATGCTCCCATAACACCACATTGTAAGGCTTATCCCACAGTAATCTCTTCTTTACGGTCTTTCTCACTCTTTTGACTGCAAAATCCATGAAGGTAGGGATCTCACCTATTTTGTTCATCCTTTCATTCCTGGTACCTGAGTACAGTATTTTCATTTTTTAGGTAAAATTTACATATAGTAACATGTATATGCCTTAAGAATACAATTTGAGGAGTTTTGACAAGTGTGTTCACCCATGTAACCAATACCCCAATCAAATCTAGAACATTCCCATCCCCTCAAAATCCCCTCATGTTGTCTTCCAATCAATCCTCACTCCTTTAGCAACATTTTTACCTCCATAGATTGGTTTTGCCTGTTTTCCTACTTCATCTAAATGGAATCATACAGTATATATGCTTTTTGGGTATGACTTCTTAACACAGTATCTGTAAGATTCAATCATGTTGCTGGGTATACAAGTTGTCTGTTTTATTTTAATGCTGCAGAGAACTCCATTATACAAATATACTAAAATCTGTTGACCCACTCCTTTGTTGGACATTTGACTTGTTTATACTTTGGGAGTATTATGAATAAAAGTGTTACAAATATTCATGTACAAGTATTTGTGTGACTATATATTTTCATTTCTTTTGAAAATACCTAGTTGTGGAATTTCTGAGTCACATTCACACACACACACACACACACACATTTTCTGTATCCATTCACGTCTATCGACAGACACTTAAGTAGTTTTCATATCTTTGCTACTATGAATAATACTGCAATGAACATAGGAGTACAGATGTCTCATTGAGACGATAATTTTTTTTCTTTTAGATAAATACTCAGAAGTGGGACTGGCAGATCAGAAATTACTTTCTTTAACATGTCATGAGACAGAGACAAAAAGAGTGATGTGTGTCAACCCTTAAAAGCTCCAATCGTAGGCAAGCTTAAGATACTCTATTAAAATACAACATAGTCAAGACATCTGGGTATGCCATCATATTAAAGAACAGCTTAGGAAAGACAAAGAAATAAGAAAGAATAAGAAAGAAAAATATAAAAACAGAAGATCTGAATAACTTCAGGTGGAAGGCATAACACTAGTGTTTTGTTACAAGTCAATGCAGCTAATGTTACACTGCCTTAATATTCGTGCTGACACTGAATACTTCAGAATATGTCATTTTAAGCAGAGAATTAAGAACATTTGCTAACCAGCTAACCAAGTGAGAACCACTGGAGCTGTCTTTGAATTCTCCGTCTCCTTCATCCATGTAACCAGTTAACCGCCAAGCGCTTTATGTACCAATTTCTCTCAAATTGATTACCCTTTTCCATTCCCACTGATTCCACCTTCAGACCCTCATCAGCTCTCACCAGCAAAAGACTCTAAGCTTTTTTTCCCCAGCCTCTTTTAGCTTCTATTAAACAAAGCTTAGGTCCTGGTATGTCAAATGAAGCTCTTTATCATCTGCCTCCACTGCAAAATTACAGGCCCTCAAAGGTGTCCATATCCTAATCCTCAAAACCTGTGAAGGTGTTACCTTCCATGGCACAAGGCCCATTGTAAGCACTTCGTGATTAAGGGAAGATTATCCTGGATTACCCAGGACACTGTAATCACAGAGTCCTTTCAAGGAGAAGACAGCAGTATCAGAGTAGGATAAAGTTGAAGGCACTATCCTTTGAAGATGGTGGAAGGGGGCATGAGTCAAGGAATAGAAGTGTCCTCTGGATGCCGAAAAGACAAAGAAATGGATCCCTCCCTAGAGCCTCCAGAAGGAACACAGCCCTGGCAAAGCTATACAACTCATTTGGACTTCTGATCCCCAGAACCGTAAGATATCAAATTTGTGGTAATTTGTTATAGCAGTGATAAGAAACTAATACAAAGCTTCCCACCCTTTCCCTCTGCAAACCCTGGGTGTAGCTATGAGCTAAATGTGTGGTGCACTTTAATGAAACTCCATTCGATGCTATTACATATTTGGAACATTGAGTCCAGGAGGGCAGTTCCTAATGTCTGCAATGAAGTTACGTACTCAAAAATATTTGTTGAACAAATCAGTGAAGGACCTCAGGCCTCCGCACATGGGGTTCCCTTCATCTTGAATGTCTTACTCTTATTATCCTGGTTAAATTCTTGCCCAGTTATCAAATATATTGACTTTGTTCTGTTTCCCCCAAGGAACTGGTTGATCTTTCTATCGTGCTTCCCCAGCACCATTTCTTTATCTCAATTATTTGTCCACCTATGTGACTACAAGTTTGTGAGGGCAAAAACCTTCCCCTTCCTCTGAGTGCTCAGCACGTGTTACATGAATCACGGTGTAATAAAAGTCTGATGAAAGAGGGTGGCTCAGGCAGTTGAACGTCCGACTCTTGATTATAGCCTGGTCATGATCCCAGGGTTGTGGGATTGAGCCCTGCCCAGGTGAGACTCTGCACTGAGTGTGGAGCCAGTTTAAGATTCTCATTCTCTCTCATTTTCTCTCATTCTCTCTCCATCCCTCCCTCTCTCCCCCTTTCTCTCCTCCCCTCTGCCTCTTTCCCCAACTTGCTCTCTAAAATAAAATTTAAAAAAATTTAAAAAATTCTGGTGAACAACTTCCATACACCCCAAATCACATATGGTGAAAACAGATTACCCAGTTCTGCAATCATCCATCTGCATCATCATAAGAAATTACATGGATTCTCCACGGCTCAGGTACCCCAACTATAGGTTGGGGGTATGACAGTATGTACCTTACAGAGTTGTTGTAAGAATCACATGATAAAATGCCCAGAAAGCATATAGCACAAGTACCCAACACAAGGTTTAAAGTAAATGTTAGCTGTCATCATTCTTGTCACTAGAAGATGACAGAATGCAGGGTGAGCTCAGGCAATAATGTATCAAAAGGGAAGAGAACCAAATGTCAACTGGGGTCATTAGATGGTCATGGGATGTAGGTGCCCCTGTGGATATAGGACTAGGTTGGCTCTTGGACACCACGCAAACCACAGTATGTGAGTCTCAGAGCCCCAAATTCCAAAGCTTTGAGGAGGTGTAACGTCATGACATTCATGTTCTCTCTTAGTCTAAAAATGGTTCCAAAATATAAAGACTCTGTGAAACCCTTCTCTTTCAAGTTCAGTTGGGTGTGATTTTTAATTGATCACTTCAGCCAGTAAATATGTACATAATGACCAGTTGAAAACTGGGTAGTCAGTTTTGTCACTGATAGGAAGATAATTAATCTTCAAAGACTTGTAAGTATTTCTGGCCAGTTATTTATCTCATCTCTTTTTCTCTTTAACTCGGTTAGGAGACTAGGACCTGGATCCAGCTGACTGGGTGAACTCCAGGGCTGGTGGTGCACAACCTGTGTGTCAGTCTCCTTCTCCGTAAAACATGGAGAACAACAGCTCTGACCTCTTAGGGTTTTCGTAAGGATTACATGGGATAATACAAAGCATTTAAGGAAAGTGCCTGACATGTTTAGGTGCTCATTAAATGTTAGCTATTACTATTATTATATTTTGAAATACAACCTGTAACATCAAGGGTATCACACAGGCCATCTACTTTGGACTCAAGGGAAAATGTTTATAAGAATCAAACATTTGGGAATATTTACTCAAAAAATAGATGACTTTTTGAGGACTGATATACTTAATCAAGGGCTTAAAAGTTTTTAGATTTGTCAAAATGGCAAAACTGAATATAAGAAATCTGATAAGAAATGTTAATGAACTACGAAATGTTAGAGGAGACATCAATTAAACTTAAAGACCAAAATGAAATTTTCAGAGACAGAAACAGATGGAGAATATGAAATAGATGAAAAAAGTCAGGAAGAATGAAGCAACATAGGACTAATTAAACAGAATCACTGGAAGCCAATAATCAAGGAACTGAACTAATGTGGGGAATGTGCTACCGCAGAGTGCAACACGGCGATCACAGACATTGTTCTCCGGCTCAACCCGCTTCAGATTTTAGGTGCGACAAACGTACCTTCACTTTTCAAAAAAGGTGTTTTGTAATCCATTGAATATACCAATGACCACTAGTCCCAGAAATAGTCACAGGACCTGTTTACACAGCTATATGCTGTTCCTTTGAATACATGCTCATTAGTATGGTAAATAAAAGATGAAGACAATGGTGTTTCCAATGAAACCTAAAAAAACACACTAATGTATTTAAGGTCTGCTACATTAGCATGTTAGGTTTCTAACATTTATTACCTCACTGCACTCCAGAGGTACATGGATCACTCCAGGCATATCAGCAAATCAAGCTGGAGAGTTCCTTCTCTGAATTTCTAGGTTATCATTACTTCATCCCTTTCTTCTTCTAAAATCAATGAGACTAGCAGTTCAGTGGTAATACAGATATCCTACCCAAACTAAATTCCTGGATAAAGGTTGGTGTTCACAACCAGAATTCCCATGGTTTATGGTGTTATAGCATGGAAAATATGAGAGAAGAAGTGGTATTATTGCTAAGGCAGGTCTTGATAGAAAGGACATATCCACAGGGTTTGAAGTACAAATATATGTTTATTCATTCAACAAATATAGACAGGGCACAAGAGGTATGAGGTGCATAGAACTGATCGATACAACAGGGGAGAGGTAAGCACAGCATCTCACCTCTGAGAACACAGTCTTGCCCCATGAAGTGTTTTCAGTATATGTATGCTTTATCACCCTGCTAAGTTCACTTTATATGCCCACATTCTCCCATGGATACATGCTGGCTTTCATACATGGTTTGATGTGGGGCCTGTACCATTCAGGATAGGCTAGGTTGTGCTACAGTATCTTCCCAGTCTGAATCACTTAACAGTCAAAGTTTATTTTCTGCCGGTACTACTTGCCCAGTACAGGAGTGGAAACTGGGAATTTCACTCTTCCATACCCAGAAGACGAGGAGGATAAAATACTGTTAATTAGAACCAGTGATTACCCCAGTGGTTTACAAAAAGGAATAAGGAAAAGTATGGATATGTGGAATGGACTATTAACAACCTATTCCCAGCCTGAAGATTCATCAGCCACATGCCTGCAAACTGGCAATAATATATGGCAATAACAGCTCTCCTGCCCAGCTTGGATGGTGGATCTAAAGCTGCAATGAAGCAGTAGCATATGAAAATTCTCTGGAAGCCTAAACATGCTCCAGACACATACAGTACTGTTGAATAGGAGTTGCTTGTGTTCAAGGCGGACATAGTTGGCCAGAGCTAGAGAAAAAGTGATGAACATTGGAAGCTGCCAAAAGATCAGTGTGGATAAAAACACAAATAATTTATGAATCTTGACCACAGGCTCCAAGACGACTCAGCTGAAGGCCAAGAACTTCAAGCATTTATTCTCTTGGGTAATGAGGGAAAAATAACAAAAAACAAACAAACAAAAAAACGTTCTGAACCCCCTGACCTCTGAATCTCCTTAAAAGTCTCCCTAAGTTTGGAGCCAGGATCCAGAGAAGACTGTCCTTAATATGGCTCCACGGTCCTTCATGCTAGTACAACCAAGTGCTTTTATGGGGTCTCTTGAGATATGCCTCCTTTCCGCCCACATCAGAGTATATGCTGATCTGGACCCCAAGAGACCTTTTATGACTGAGGTTTACTCTGTCTTTGAACCCCTCCTCCAGCTTTTCTTTCCACATCAATCTTTCTCCCATGTGATTAGAACAACGCCTAGAAGTTACCCTGCAAAAAGCCTTTCCTGATTCTTTCAGCTAAAACCAATCGGTCCTTCCTCTATGGTGAGAAGGCAATTATTTCACCTTGTTTTCATATTTATTCTCACTTGGATCAGAGTTATTGATATTCTTGCCTTCCCTACTCTATTAGAGAGTGCTAGAGGGCACAGAGAGTGTCTAATTACTTACCTCACTGTCTATCACTGTCTAGCATGGTGGTCTGTATACAACAGATACCAACAGGTGTGGGATGGTATAAAAGAGACACCCACACTTCTCTAGCCACTTGTTCTGTCCTTTCCATTTTCTTTTGTTCTTCTCAAGTGGTCCCTGACTGATTAGGAGTTGGCACTTTAGAGCCAATGTAGTATCATCTCTTTCTCAATGCGAACCCTCCCTATTCATCCAACCTTCAAAAACTCAGTTTTGTATCCTATTCTCCAATGTGTTGCTTTCTAGAAAACTAGCTTTTTTGAGACCTATTAAAGCATCATTTTGTGAATGTGGCTTGGGAATCTATCCAGCTTGGACACTGGCCGGCTGAGTGACATTTGGAAAGCACCTTTACAAAAAGTGTTCATGGCTGATAATGTGGTACTCCCATGTGCTATGAGTGCCTTAGCTGAGATGTCTGTTTTATGCAGTACAATGCTCTCTAACATGCATATGAATCACCTGGGGGTCTTGTTAAAATGCAGATTCTGATTCAGCAGGCCTAGGGTGGGATCCAAGCTTTTGCATTTCTAACCTCCAAACTTTTGGTGTACAAACCATACTTTGAGTAGCAAGACCACACCCTGAATTGTTTTGTTCATTCGATTAGGAAGCTATTTAAAAAATAATCTTCCAGGGCACCTGGGTAGTTCAGTCGGTTAAGTATCTGACTCTTGATTTCAGCTCAGGTCATGATCTCGCGGTTTGTGGGTTCAAGCCCTGCATCGGGCTCTGTGCTGACATTGCAGAGGCTGCTTGGGATTCTCACTCTCTCCCTGTCTGCGCCCCCCCCCCCCCGTGCTCATGCTCTTTCTTTCACAATAAACATGCAAAAAAATTGTATCTTCAAAAAAAAAAATATCTTATCACAGACAAAAGTGATATTCTATTAGTGATGTTAGTGATATTCTATTAACATTTAAGTTCAAATTTGTAGCAACTCTTAAAGTCAGTCAATTCAAAAGGCCAGTGAAGCTGTTTTGCTGAATGCAAAATTTGAAATCATGGGTTACAGAAGACAAATATATATTAGCATTAGGTTAATTTTGCATGTTGTTTCCTGATAAATGTCCTCATGCACAGACATAAAACTAGAAATAATTTACAACTATTTAGCAGCATGCCTTACAGTCTCAGGCTAGGTGTTAATGAAACAGAACTGACAGGAAAAGCTGCTAATATCTGTATGAAAGGGCAAATTAAAATACTAATGGTCTCCAGTATAGGCAAATCTGGAAGACTGTTAAGAGTTAATTTTCAGTAAGTAAAAGTGGATGTGAAATTAAATTCAAAGCCAACATCTGGTCAATTCCTGAGCCACCTCTGTGATTGTGAGGATGATGTTTTAAAAACTATACCCTTGATCCTAATAAGTAGACTTTGTGGGCTTTTCCAGCACTGAGTTCTGGCCCATGCAGAGGAGGATTTTGCAAACAAGGGGCAGCGCTGAGAAGAGCATCATGTAAGGGTCCTTCAAACAATAAAGTGACAGAAGCACCTCTGTCCAATTCTCTAAGGCCAGTCAAGCACAAAGGCTTGGTTTCCAGGAGGTTCCAGGCTAAGGACCCCCACCCCACCACCACCCTCCTAGTGAAGTTCATGCCCAAACAATACATTTGTCAGAAGAAACCACTAATGTGACAAGCACTATAAATAACTACGCAGAGAATGCCTGTGTGTGAGGCAGAGATATTAAAAGCATCAAGGTAACAATTTTTTATGTTCAATGGATGGTTCTGCCTCAATATTAAAGAGCTCAGTGGCTTTTAATGATGAAAAAATTATACAAACATTAAAAAACAATTTTATATAATTATTTGGAGTTTGCTTTCATTTTACAAACAACAATTTAAAATAAATCCATTAATGCTGTCTGTGGGGATTTCTCGCAAGTCAAAGGAAATGTATCATGCACTGCGGTTTGGTTTAATACTAGAAAACAAGCTCTTCTACCAGTAGTGCTTATGAAGGGAAATTAAGAAACTTAAGTGATTATTTATGTGGCTGGGCCTGGGCCTTTATTTTTTTATTTTTTATTTAAAAAAAAAATTTTTTTTTTTAACGTTTATTTATTTTTGAGACAGAGAGAGACAGAGCATGAACAGGGGAGGGTCAGAGAGAGGGAGACACAGAATCCGAAACAGGCTTCAGGCTCCGAGACGTCAGCACAAAGCCCGACGCGGGGCTCGAACTCACGGACCGCGAGATGGTGACCTGAGCTGAAGTCGGCCGCTTAACTGACTGAGCCACCCAGGCGCCCCTGGGCCTGGGCCTTTAATGGGGAAGGTTCTTTCATGGAAAGGTATCAGAGTCATCTATTCATTTAACAAATGTTTATGAAGAGGGTAACTGCTCAGAGCTTCCTTCCAACTAGCCAAAAGCATTTCGAAGGCTCATCTCTCCAAGCCCTCCTCACGACCCTACAGAGAACTTCCAATAAGGCTAAAATTTATCCTCAAGGTAAAAAAGAGTCCATGGAGAGTTACCTATTTGTTTCAAAATGATGTTGCCTGGTACCATGTCTAAGAAAACTGAGGAGAAAGACAATGTTCTGAGGCTAATTCAGAAACCAAGCGCCACCTAGCGATGGGAAGGGAATCACCACCACCACCACCACATCCTTCCACCTCTCATTCTCTCATCAGTCTTCTAGAACCACCACCTCTTTCTCTGTTCCCTATAAAATCCAATTAAAATAAACACCTAAAGCATAACCAAAAGAAAAATTAATCTTACCACAAAATGCTTGCCTGAAATGATTCTGTAGAGTCTGAGAGGAATGGGAACACTAATTTTGCCAGTTGGCCATACTGGGTGGTCATATCCAACCTCCTTATTAAACTGTCTTGTGGGGTGCCTCAAAGCATAAGTCCTGAAAAAACAGTTTCTTAAATTAACTATACCCTATAAATAGCCCACGTCCCATGGTTTTCTTGGTTTACCTCCATCCTTAGCTACCATTGAAATCAGCTGATATTCCCGTCTTTTCCTGTCAGCATATTATACAATTCGTATTCACCGCACCTTCAGTTATATCTTGAGGCCATAGGTGAGTGTGAAGGAAAGGTCAATATCTTCAACACAGTTCTGCACCAGCCTTTTTTATTTTTTATTAAAAAAAAATTATGTTTATTCATAAGACGGAGAGAGACAGAACACAAGCAGGGGTGGGGTGGACAGAGAGGGGGGGGGACACAGAATCCGAAGCAGGCTCCAGGCTCCGAGCTGTCAGCACAGAGCCCAACGTGGGGCTCGAACTCACGAACCCCAAGGTCATAACCTGAGCCGAAGTCGGATGCTCAACCGACTGAGCCACCCAGGTGCCCCATCTGCACCAGCCTTCTTAACCCATAGCAAAACAACATATTCCTGTGATGTCCTCTCCTAGACTAGATATTACAGAAAAGCCCAGACCAAAGCAACACACCAATAATGGATAGATTCTCTTTATTAAATACATACTTAGTTCCATGTCCATCTAGTCCTCAAGATAACTGTATAAGGTCTACCCATAAGTGGAAGGTAACCTGGCTGCTAACTGTTCTACTTTCTCTACATACATGCACAGCTGGTGAGACCATATGGTGGATGGGCCTTTTAGCTGCTATTTCTAAAAGTTTTCCCAGGTCAGCTTAGTGACCAGGGAAACTCAGTGCTTAGCAGAGGCTGTAGTGAGTTGAATGGTGTCCTCCAAAAGCCAAATCCATGTCCTGATTCCTGGAGCCTCTGAATGGGACCTTACTTGGAAACAGGATCTTTACAGATCTAATTAAGTTAAGGCTTTTGAGAGGAGTCCATTGAGATTATCCAGGTGGGCTCTATATCAAGTTCCCTTAGAGGAGAACAGCATAAGGAGATTTGTGATAGAAGAGGAGACAGACACACAGAAAAGGAAACGTGAAGAAGGAGTAGAGAGAGATACAGTCACAAGTCAAGGACCGCTTACAGGTGCCAGCAATTAGAATGAGGAGGAAGAGTTTCTTCCCCAGAGCCTTCTGGGTGAGTGCAATTCTTGTAAGATTTCAGACTTCTGGACTCCAGAAACTTGAGAAAATAAAAATCACTGTAATTTGTTACGGGAGGAACATAAAACTAATAGTTTTAATAGTGCACTACCTGCCACTATTAGAATAGGGGGACATAGCAATGAAATCTGAGATTGGGTTTTGGTGAGCAAGTCTCAGAACCCACTTCATTCTGAAGCTTTTCGGGCTTAATGGACCTTGGCAATTGGTGTTACTGGTTTCTGCACTATTCATCCTCTCCTTTCTTATGAACACAACTCTGGTTTTTTTTTCAGGGCAGCTATGTGTAAACCACACTTCCCAGGATCCTTTGCAGGTGGCCATGTGACTGAGATCTAGTCTGAAAGATAAATGTAAGTGGTTAGGTTGGTCTCTAGGAAAACCATTTGAAAAAAAATTAATGTTTATTTATTTTTGAGAGAGAGAGAGAGAGGCAGAGTGTGAGTGGGGGAGGAGCAGAGCGAGAGGGAAGCACAGAATCCAAAGCAGGGTCCAGGCTCCCAGCTGTTAGCACAGAGCCCGACGCGGGGCTCGAACCCACAAACCATGAGGTCATGACCTGAGCCCAAGTCGGACGCTTAACCCACTGAGCCACCCAGGCGCCCCATAGGAAAACCATTTTTAAAGGGGGCGGACTCCTCTGGCACTCACATGTGGCCCTAGGTCTTACCCCCCTTCCCACCTGACATGCAAATATGATAAGAGCTGAAACTACAAAAACGGCAAAGCCTTATGCTAAGGCAGGCAGAAGAGAACAAGCCTGTGACACTGAAGATACTGTACATATGAAAGCCCGTCATGCATTGCATACTCTGGACTTCGTATCATGTGAGAATTTCAACCATCTATTTGAGCTACTATTTAACTGGGCTTTCTGTAACAGTCACATCCTAATATGTCCACCAGCTTAAAAAAACAGAATGTTCCTTGTGAACTCACTCAATTACTAGAGCTTTCTATATCAACACTTAAGGTGAAATCAGAGCCAAAAGTGAGGCATTATTTGCCTCCTATTTTGCAGTCACCAGAATATCTTCCTTGGGCCCTCAGACAAGATCTTGAGTATCCTTTGGTGCTTTGGCCATAATATCATCCATTAACACTTCAATCTCATTGTTATCCCTAAAAGGAACCTTTCAGTAGAAGTTAGCTCTCTTGTTTACTATAGTCACTAACAGAACTCAGTGCCTATATCCATGGACACCCCAATGGTCTTGGTACAGAACACTGCACACCAGAACACTGGTCCCTATACAGCAGCAGGATGGATCAGAGTTGGCAGCAATCTGGGGAAGACCAAGCTCCAGCTTTGAAGGTTGACACATTTTCTTGCCTAGACATTTCTGGAACTCCTCTTTATTTACACTCAATTATATCTACCCACTAATCAATAGCTTTGCTCTCTTCAGTTTTTCACTATCTTGATTATTCACAAAACTTAGTAACTTACTTTCCTATGGCTTTGAGCACTTAATTTTGAACTTCATCTTGTATTAAATTATAACCACATGAATATATGTCCTGTCTAGTAAGACTGTAAACTCCTTGAAGGTATGTAAAACACAGACATCTACCACAAGGCACGGATTGAAAGCATTGAAAGGCTATTATGCACAAAGTCTGATGCATGCCAAGCATGGTGCAGTCATCATCTCATTTACTGCCTATTATTCCTATTTTGTAGACAAAAAAACTGAGGCTTAGGAGGCTTGGCGATTTGCTCAAGGTCCCAGAACTACCTGGGATTTGAATTCTCAATTACAGTACCAATGGTAAGAGTCAATTATACGATAGCTGTTGTATGGAATATAGAACTAAGCTCTAAAACAAGTGGAAAACAACTTAAATTTCCAATTTATGAGAGAAGCATTCTCCAAGGCCCGATCTTATTTCCTCTGAAAAGGAAGATGAAGCTTACTTAAGCTGAACACATTCCCAGACAATACAATTTTCTTCCTTTTAAGAATTAATGAATCAAAGACTAAAGCTGCCTTCTCAAAGGTTTTTCTCTCCCATCTATAAAGTCACCATTTTCACAACTAATAATAAACTTTGGCCTGTCAATAACATTTCAATGTATGTATGATTGCATGTCTAGTCAGATAAAGACAGACTCCTATCTCCAAGTAATCTTATATTCTTGCTTCAACATCACTCGTGCAATGACCACTTTATGTACTTGTTCTTATTTTGGGTAGGGAGTTATTTTCATTATTGCTAAATATGGGGCAGTTTGAGGCACACAGCAAGTGCCCAATTAACACACACCATCTTACTTTCAACCAAAGTCCTGTGAGCAGTCACAAAGGGAGGCAGAGCAGGACAGAGGGGAACAATGAATGTTTTCTTCAAACACATTTTATTCAATTTTGAACATAATTCCAGGCCCAGGCAACATTAAAAATGGAACTTTAATGCTACACCATGATTGAAAGTCTGGTGTCATACCAAAGTGATGGATCAAATTTCTTATAAAATCTGCTCTGTAATAACATTTCTTATTCTTAATAACACTCTGGTCTAAATATTGACAGGGAGTTGCCACTTGGGAGACAAGTGGATGATAAAAAATATACCAAGAATATTAGCCTTCTTCCCTTAAGGTTCAATTTTTTCTGGTATAAGAAAAGCATTACCTTCTTAGGTGATTCTGAACTGGTCTTCAACGAAGGTGAAAAAGATCATAAATCCCGTGAAATGTTCATCTGTGTGTGTTTGTATCCCAGAAGGGCCAAGTAATTATGCTAAAACTTTTAAAAACTTCTTGTGTGAACGGATTTGGCCAACTATCCACAATTTAATAATATTTAACCCCAAGCATTGACGGACAGCCAAAAACTCACCTCGTCTATCCTGATTAAACGCACAGGCTGAGCGAGGGATGAGGAGGGTCTGACTGGTTGGAACCTGAACTGAAGCAAAATAGCCTAAGAGTTTCAGATATCACTTCCTAACGAGCAGAAATTTTATTGTGCCTTCATGAAACTGGCCTTAACTCTGAGGGCAGGAATGAACGTATTTGTACATCTTCTTTTGGAAATGGTTTTACCTCTGAAATGTATAAGCGCATGATTTCGTGACAGTCCTACACACAGCTTCTCCCAAACTCAAAACTGAACATTAGACACACACACTCATCCCTTCTCTGACACCTTTGGTATCATGAAAGATTATGTTTAGGTTTTGTTTGTTTTTAAGTTTATTTATTATGGGAGAGAGGGAGAGGAGCGCAAGAGAAAATCCCAAGCAGGCTCCTCACGGTCAGCGCAGAGCCCAACGAGGGGCTTGAACCCATGAACCACAAGATTATGACCTGAGCTGAAATCAAGAGTCAGTCGCTTAACCGACTGAGCCACCCAGGTACCCCTGTTTAGTTTATTTTTAATTAAAATATAACATGAGCAGTTTAATTTATATGTAGTTTAAATATTTAATTTAAAAAAAGAAAAACTTCTGTCCTTAATAGGTATCCTAAGTATCCAACAGTGATTACTGTCTTAGGTTATAGATCTTGTTGAAAAGATGATACCTGTATAATAAAGCACTAACATACCCTCAAGTGTAACATTATAGTTAATGTGTTACAATTACTTCAGTAGTGAATAATATTGATATTTTTTTAAGTTTACTTATTTTTCAGAGAGAGAGAGAGAGAGAGAGAGAGAGATAAGTGTGAGTGGGGGAGGGGCAGAGAGAGAGGGAGACACAGAATCGGAAGCAGGCTCTGAGCTGTCAGCACAGAGCCCGATGACAGACTCAAACCCACAAACAGTGAGCTCATAACCTGAGCTGAAGTCGGATGCTTAACTGACTGAGCCACCCAGACACCCCAATAATACTGATATTTAAAGATGGTAATATTGAGGGAGAGAATTCATATTGTGTGTGAGCTGAAACAGTCACACACACATACACACACATATAAATAAATACAATTCTCTCCTTTACACACTCCTCTCATTTTAGTGGGCAAGCCGCTCCCCTAGTACAGCTTTTTTAACAGTGGTTCTCAGTTTTTGTTTTATGGAAGAATCCCCTGGAAAGCTTCTGCTTGAGCAGGCTTCGAGTGGGGCCCAGGAGCCTTCAGGTACAAGCAGGTCATGGGATTCTGGCACAGATCCCACTGAACAGCAAGGAGGTAGTTGAGTTGGCCGTTTGTTTTTAAACAAGAAAGGGAACTACACATATTTACGGAAATTTCTTTTATGACATTCTATTATTGCCTATGAAGTAGAATGATAATTTCATTTATATAACTCAATCTTGAAATTTGACAAAGAGGTTTGGCGAGACAATTCCAGGAAGAGTCATTCATATCATAAATCAACCGAGAGCATCCCTTCTTCCCCAAGTGGAGTGTACACTTTGGCCATTATAGGCAGTGGAAAGGGGGCATCATATGTTGGAGAATGGCACCTAGTGGTCAAGGTTAGACATCAAAGCCTAGCTGTAATAGGCACTAAACGCCCAAACCCTCTCCAACCACGCCCCCCACCAAAAACACGATTTATTCCTTTAACAATTCTTCAGAGTCCTTCTATCAAGAACTTTAGTTAATAGTTAAAAATGCTAACAACTCGCATATTCAGTAAAGTACATTTCCTCCAAGCAAATAAAGTGTGAATGTGGTTACTTTTCTACTGACTTTAAAACTATTAAAGCTTGAAGTTCTTCAGGAAATTCAAGTTAAAAGGTATTAACAATACCTCTGTCATTTAAAAAATAAACTGACTGTGACAGTCTGGCATATTATATTTTTCTTCACAAAGAACCTACTAGAATTCAAATATTACTTTGCTTATCATTGGCAACTCATCTAGAATGGTAGAAGGAAATTGAACTGTTAACAAAAGGGATGTCTTAGGGCAACAGATTCACCAAATTAGAAAAGAATAAATAAATAAATACAAAAACTCAAAGCTGTGGAGATTAATTTAATTTGGTTACTTCCCTGGAAAGCACTCAGAATGATGGGAATTAGGAAGGGGGGAAAACAAGATCGATTCTTATTTAGAGGAACTGACAGCAATTGAAATTGAAATGTTCATATGAAAGAGAAAGCCATTAACACCATAGGTGATTTCACAATTCTACATTTTCCCCCCACAGTTATGGCGCTATTTTAGGCAACATAATATGCAGTGTCTAGCAGGTCAATTGACAAATTTAGAAATCCCTTGATGCTTAAAAAAAAAAAAAAAGTGCTTGAATAGACGTTTTGTGGATTGGAAAATCTGGGTAGATTTGATAATGCAAACTTCAGAGCAATGTTTGCTGAACCTCTGCTGTGTCAATTATCATGGTGGGGCCCTAGCAACTCTATAGTTCCGGTTGAAAAGGCACTTTCTTTCTTAAAACCCTACATTCAAGCTTCTATAGAAAGCTCTAAAGTAAAGGGGAGAAAAAAGACAATTTAAAATCTCTCTCAACACAATGCCACACAAAATCAACAGAATGAAGGTTTGCCTTGGGCTCTACCATGTCGTGTAGATCAGTGAGTAGAAAATTAAACAGACACGATTTGGTTGCAGTTAAATCATTGCTCATTGTGAAGACTTTAAAAAGTATCCGTTTGTTTTGTAAAAGCACATAAAGGAACACACCACGTCTGCAATGAACAAAGCATTGGCCCTTTGCAAGCACTTGTTGCTTTTATTAAGACAAATCAAACTTGCCTTTTCTGTTTATCAAAGAAATCTGAGCCTCCAATCTTATAAATGTGTGGATTAGTAAATGAATAAATCAATCAGTTATTGCACTTTTCTGAGAGAACAGAGTACCGTAGTGGACATTTTCCACCTTCCAACTCTGATCCATTCCCCTTTATCTGGAAATAGGATCTATACTTTCCTTAGAGGCACTTCTGTAACACTTAGACCACATTTCCATTGGGCAAGTGTTAACAATTGAGTGACTCCTTAATTTTGAAGACGCTGGCAGGAATTTCCAATAAAGAGACGCTTGTCTACTGGACTTGAGGCTGGGGACTGCTACATGCAGATACCCTGCTGGACAGTAAAGCAAAGACACACAAAACAGACCTAAAAGATGGGATTCATGACAATGGGTGAGCCCTGGATCTGCCATGCCTGAGCTATGATTGGCGTTTTCAGTGTTGTGTGTCAATAAATATTTAGCCCATTATCTGACTGGTTGCATAAATAGCTTGTTCCTTTTCTAGCACCTACAGTGAACAAATCCTAGAGAATTCCACCATATATGAGCTTGTACTGAAATAGGGCCATATCAGATACTCAAACAATATTTTTATGAGCCCATGACAAAGGGAAATAAAGAGCACTGAGTGTTGTCAGGAACACTTTTTTATTTCAGTGCTTAAATCCTTAGACTGACAGAGTTCCTTATGATCCAGTCCTACTTATTTTTTCCAATGAAATCACCTAGAACACTGTTACCTGATTTCTAAGATCCTTCTATACTGATCTACTCATCATATCCAAACATACCTTACCCTTTTGTGCCTTTTTAATATTGCTTATGTCATTCTCTTGGCTTGAATGCACCCTCTCTAACCTCTTCTCCACTATTCAGACTACCCTACACAGCTAAGTTCAAATATCACCTCCATGAAGCTTCTCTCAAGTCTTGCAGTCAGTTCTAATTCTTTTCTCTGCAAAGCTCTTGCTTATATAAACATATGGGAAAGATATTTTGTGCACTATTGGGAGCTACACAAAGGTCATTTTTAATGTTACTAAGCACTTATGTTATTTTCTTTTACTTATGTTTTATGTATATCACCTTCACTAGACTGAACACCTTGAAGGCAGACACTAGCTTTATTTCTCCACAGCCTAGTCAATTGTCCTGGCATAATAAATGCTATGTATTCATTGTGCTGGCATAATAAATACCATAGTATTCATTTATTTCAGATATGCACTAGTCATTTGACTTTTCTCTTGCAAAACCAAAGCCCATAAAAATTTAAAAATTTGCCAATCGCAAATGCAATTAGCCCAAGGAGAGAGAAATTTAAATAATATTTTACAAATAAAACATACAAATAACTCAGTAAATACAGAGTTCAAAATCTTAAAGGAAAAATGGTTTGAATATATCTGTCAAGAAATCTTAAAAGTCAGAGGATGCTTCCCTCTATATACACACCAAACCACACTATACACATATGTCTGTACACGTTAGAACAAAGACCAGGTCAAAATAGCAGAGTCAAGTGTAAGAATAGGATTTGGTTGCTGCAGAGAGAAAAGAAGAAAATGCCTACAAGGCAAATAGTTCAAGGGAGTAGGAAGTAGGGAGAAGATGGGGGGAGTTGTATGCAGTGGTGACAGAGCCCCTTGACAAAGCTCACAAACTTGACCACCTAATGGGCTAGCAGGTAATAAAAATGAATAGAAAAGGTCACAGGGAAAGAAAAGAAAGCTCTAATATCAACAGCAAATAACATGTGCCTTCAGTTTTAGGGGGGAAATGGGCAATACTGGGGATGAGAGCTGATAAAAAGGTTTGCCTCTCCTATAGGGAGCCTCCACTACCCCATTCCCATCCATTACTTTCACATGGAAATTCAGCTCCAAAGTTTGCAGAAAATCCAATTTTCCAAGAACCTCTTAAAATTCATATTTTAAGTGTAATTTGCTATTATTAAATGCTGGCAACTGATTAAATAATACTTTTACTAAAGCAGTGGGCAGGTCAGCTACATGCACATGTTGGCTCAACTTCAAGTTTGTAGCCTCTCTGATATAAGAGGAGCATGTGAGGCCAGCAAGCTTTCCCGGTCACCCAGCATTTAAAGCTATTTTTTACACTCCCCTGACACTCTCTAATTTTTGACCATGGGATAGAACCATGGGGCCGAAGTAGGAATTCAGAATAAGTGGATAGTGCTTGTTTTATGTTTAGAAGGTGTTTCCTTACGCATTCTCTCAATTCATCCTTGGAGCACCTGTGGAGAAAGATACATCTATTTTCAGACTGACTTTACAGCAGGCTCTGGAGAAGGTAGAAGGGAGTCCCCTGAGTCATCAGTTTTCTCACTGATCTTCGTTCGCAGCAAGTATTTATTGAGTGACATCTATGAGCCAGCCATTCCCATTCCATCTCTCTTCACAGCCACAGGATGAGGAAGGCTAACTGTCAAGAAATGTATCCTTTCTCCCTTGTCTATAATGTATTTAAGGCGGCTGGCTCACAAAGTGTTCAGGTTGTAGACCATTTGCCTGCCATTATGCTCTTTGAACATGAAATACCCCTTTAGTCAAGGTAATTCAATAGGACAATTACAGGGGCGCCTGGGTGGCTCAGCTGGTTGAGTGTCCGACTTCGGCTCAGGTCATGATCTCATGGTTCATGGGTTCAAGCCCCGTGTCTGGCTCTGTGCTGACAGTGCTTTGGAACCTGCTTCGGATTCTCTGTCACCTCTCTCTCTCTCTGCCCCTCCCCTGCTCACACTCTCTCTCAAAAATAAACAAACATTAAAAAAAATTAAATATGACAATTGCAGGTTATGAGAACCTCTGGTAATCATCATTCTACTGTTACTTACGAGTTTGACTTTTAAGATTCCACATATAAGATCATGTGATGTCTTTCTGTGACAGACTTATTTCACTTAGCATAATGCCCTCCAACTTCATCCATATTATTTCATACAGGATTCTCTTCTTTAAAGCTGAATAACAGTCCACTCTATTTTGCCATTGATTTCTCCACCCTTCTCGTCTCTATCACACAGTTAACAGTTCTTTTCCTCTATGTTATAGATATTACTTATAAAGTTTATTACCTAGTATTATATGCTGGTTTAAAGACTCATTTATGTTCATCTGGGCTGGCACAAGGACATCTCAATTTTGTATAAACTTTGGACCAACGTGTTACATTTTTTAACAACATGCTGCTTATATCAGACATATACAGCTGCTTAGTGCAGGGAACCCTAGGAGTTGTGGGCATATAGAAGGCTCTCCTTAGTACAGAAATGCAGCTTAGCACCTAGGAGAGCTCAAAAGTGTCCATTTCTCCTTTGACTATAAATGTTCCTTTTGCCTTTTTCTTTATATCTAATCTGTAGCTCTTTGCTATTGTTGACATTTTTGTTTCAGACAAACTATTGTAATCTTGACAACATTATGCAGACGCTATATTTCTACAAGGTCCATATTCCAAGAACTTCTGAGAAAACCTAGAACCTTCTTTTTAAGTTGACTCTTATTTTCCTTATGTGGGTGACTACCTCTCCCACATCCCTCATCACATCCCTCATCTACTCTCCACATCCCTCATCAGTGGGGGAGGAACCATTTTAATTTCTTAATAGTTCCAACCTCAAAGTGGGTACTAGGCACACTGGTCACCTAGAGGAACAAGAAGTTGGGAAGAAAAGGGCAAGACTGTCTACAGTGAGTCTGAATAAGCACAAACCAAAACTATGTCGGGTGCACGGATAACCCTAGCACAATGCTCTGGAGTCAGGCTCAAACATCAATCACAGCTTTAGCACTACTTGCTTGCCAGTTCTATTACTTAACTGTTCTACCCTTAGTTTCCTCATTTGCAAAATGGGAATAGTAACAGTATCATCCTCTCTAGGGCTATAGAGTAAAGGTTATAATGCTAATGTCTAACAGTACTTCTTAGTACATGGTAAGTGCTTGAGGAATGTTTAAAACAACCAGTAGAAGGGAGGTATATCATACCCATAAAGGCAACCTATAGGAATTCCAGATGATGTATCACACAGATGCTTATAGAACATAGGATTGTTAACAAAACCACCAAAAACCATGGCGTCTGCTGGTGCCTGCCCATCATAAGGATGGGACGAGTCATATAAAAGTTCAGAATTGGGGTAAATGGGTGGCTCAGCCTGTTAAGCGTCCGACTTTGGCTCAGGTCATAGTCTCATGGTTCGTGAGTTAGAGCCCTGTGTCAGGCTCTGTGCTGATAGCTCAGAACCTGGCGCCTGCTTCGGATTCTGTGTCTCCCTCTGTCTGCCCCTTTCCCATTTGTGCTCTCTCAAAAATAAAGAAATGTTAAACAAAAAAAAAAAAAAAAGAAAGGAAAAAAAGTTAGGCATCAGTCACACACACATGTGGTGGTTTCCAAAGGCAATATGGCCTCAACACTGGTAGACTGTTATAAAATCAACCAGCATTTATCGGTAATGTCTTAGCTTTTGAATGCAGGAGTTTGTAAGAATAATTATGAGTTTGTAAGAATAATTCGACTCAATCAACTCTAAATTAGCTATACCTGCCCACCCACCTGCAGAAAAGGCTGGGAGAGGGGGATTAGCTTGCACACACAATTGGGATTCTGGGGCCTTAGTGCCATTGAAGTTCTGTTTCTCTCCAACAGAGGGAGCAGATGGTCAGCAGGAGCCCCAGACTCACTCCCTACTAGCTTAGCAACCCAAAGGAAACAGACTGTGGTCTCTCATTAGCCCTGGCAAAAACATCTTCTGTGCACTTCTAAATGACCTAGTTTGGGCATGTCTGCCTCTGAACTCATCAGTGTGGCCAAAGAGATGAGGACCAACCGGGCATAAATCACATACCCACCACTATGAGGGGCACAGCTGACTCCACCAAACCACAAAAATGGGTTCTTATAAAACTGAGGGCCTGTATGAGTATAGAAATGGGAGAAGGGTGGAGGACATATAAGCCAAGAGAAGTCCCTTTCCACGAAAATATCATCCTGTTAGCTATGGGGTCAGTACTCATAACTTGGTAAGATAGACAATAGTCTCTTTTGCCCCATCCCTCCTTCTAATACACTTCCTATGCCCCCATGCCCAAAAGGTTATAGAATAATCAAGACTATGAGCAGGGTACACATAGTCAAGCATTTAACACAATGCTTGCCAGAAACTTTCTAAGTTATCAATTAACTTCTGTTCTACTAAACTGGGGGTAAAGGGAAATCACCGAGTAACATAGGAGCCTCAAACGCCCTTCTCAGACCTTATTACATAGCATATATAGAACTTTCCTTGGATGGTAAGTTCTTTCATCCTCTACTGTACCACCATCACACTGAGTGCCTCTGACCTCTTGAAGAAAGGCTTGAGGAAATGTGTTCCATGCCTCATTAAGTGCCACCAAGTCTTTGTTAGGTTTCTGAGCTGGAATGCATAGCTCTGTTGTTTTACCTCCTTATCCCCAATGTCAGACACAAGGGCCTGGTACATAGCATGTGTCCGATCAATGTTAGGAAACAGAAAAGTATGAGTTCTTAAGGAAGGGGGACATGGAAACCACAGGCATAAGATGGCCAGCTTCATCGAACAGAACTAGATTTAAGAGATGAGAGACATAAGAATGCAGAAAACTATCAGCAGAGGGGGACAAAAGTCAACAGTTATTGGGACTGAGGTCCAGCCTGATTTATACTAACAGACAAGTCAGTCCATCACGTGGGAATTAAAGAAAACCAACCACAGAATGGCACTGGTCTGTCTCCTCCTCAATTAGACTCTCAGTGGATAAACACCTTCCCAGAGTCCTGAGGTCTATTAGGAGATTTGTGTTTCTCTACACACCCCTAACTTAATTTCCCCACCAAATTCTAGGGAACTTCACCGCAATATTCTATATGTAACATGAGCTACCAAATACTAAACACCTACTATACGCCAGGCATTTTGCCAGGCATGTAACAGCTTCAGTTTTGTTAATCATGAATGAAGAAAGGTCTAAATGGCTAAAGCTTAAGAATGAGCCTCAGTTATATCCAAATTTCAATGCAAGCCTGGATGAGATTCTTACATTCTTTCCCCTTCATAGAAATCTCAAGTCCCCTGGGGCTATTTTCTTTTTCTTTTGTCAATTTATTTATTTAAATTCAAGTTAGTTAACATGCTATTGGTAGTATTGGTTTCAGGAGTAGAACCCAGTGATTCATCACTTACATAAGACATCCAGTGCTCATCCCAGCAAGTGCCCTCCTTAATGCCCCTTGCTCACTCAGCCCATCCTCCACCCATATTCTTTCCAGCAACCCTCAGTTTGTTCTCCATATTTAAGAGTCTCTATGGTTTGGCTCCCTCTGTTTTTATCTTATTTTTGCCTCCCTTCCCCTATGTTCACCTGTTTTGTTTCTTAAACTCCACATGAGTGAAATCATGTATCTGTCTTTCTCTGACTTATTTCGGTTAGAATATACTCTTGTTCCATCCACATTGATGCAAATGGCAAGATTTCATTCTTTTTGATCACTGAGTAGTATTGCATTATATACATATACCACATCTTCTTTCTCCATTCATCAGTTGATGGACATTTGGGCTCTTTCCACAAGGGGCTGTTTTCCTAATCAATGTAGTGCAATATATTTGTGTCCATTCTAAAATACATGGAGCACAGTTTTATCCTTTTTGATGATTTATAGACACACAGTGGCTGTACCTTTGATTTCAAGTGTTTGGTGATTGTATCTCTAAGTTGAGGGATGCTGATGCCAGTTGAGTACGCATTCCGAGTAATACAATGCTGCCTACAGATGATCTGATAGTCACTATTAAGGTATGGCCTTAAAGAACATGCTGTAACTGAGGCGCCTGGGTGGCTCAGCTTGGTTGAGCATCCGACTTCAGTTCAGGTCACGATCTCGCGGTCGGTGAGTTCAAGCCCCACGTTGGGCTCCGTGCTGACAGCTAAGAGCCTGGAACCTGCTTCCAATTCTGTGTCTCCCTCTCTCTCTCTGCCCCTCCCCTGTTCATGCTCTGTCTCTGTCTCAAAAATAAACACTAAAAAAAATGTTTTTTAAAAGAACACGTTGTAACTATAAAAAGGAGAAAGGCTTATTTCACTTAGCCTAACACTCTCCAGTTCCATCCACATTGCTACAAAAGGCTATATTTCATCCTTTCTCATTGCCAAGTAGTATTCCATTGTGTATATAAACCACAATTTCTTTATCCATTCATCAGTCATGCAGAGAAAGACAGATACTGTATGTTTTCACTCTTATGTGGAACCTGAGAAACTTAACAGAAGACCATGGGGGAGGGGAAGGAAAAAAAAAAAAAAAAGAGAGGGAGGGAGCCAAACCATAAGAGACTCTTAAAAACTGAGACTAAACTGAGGGTTGATGGGGGGTGGGAGGGAGGGGAGGGAGGGGAGGATGGGTGATGGGCATTGAGGAGGGCACTTGTTGGGATGAGCACTAGGTGTTGTATGGAAACCAATTTGACAATAAATTTCATTAAAAAAAAAAGAGGTCTACAAATTGTCTAAAGCTGTACAGTTTTAAAATAGGACTTGCTTTCACTGGTCACAACTAAAGTAATTTAACTTGTGGCCTGTGTATTCTATATAATTTGATTAATACAGTCACAGCAACATTATTTGTGTTCAAGCTATCCGAGTACATTTAAGTTTAGTTTAGAGCACTGAAAAAGATGTAATAATTATGTTGGTGCTTCTAGGAGTTATAATTGCCTCTTGTATGATTACTGATAATTTCAGGTAATTGTCAGCAATATGAAAGAGCTTTTTGTGGTCCCACACTAGGTATGACTCTAGGGAAGGCATTACAGAGCTTAGAGGGGAGTTGAGGAAGGGGGGTGGTTTTGAACATGCATAGTATAATTTGCTTGGTTTATTCTCTAAAATAAGTACATTGCTAGAATCTAATGATTTAATTACCTCATATGACAACCATATGCTGAAACACAATATCACCTTTAAGCAAAAAAAAAAAAAAAAAAAACCAAACAACTATATATGAAAATATCTTTGCATCTTCAAATTCCTGACTTTTCAGAAAAGTCAATTTAAATCATTTGGAAGCCTACCTGAACATTTTTACATCTGAAATATCTGAACTAGCAGGCGTGATGAGAGATCACACTGCACGGGTGTGAGATACTTCAAAACATGGCCATTATTACCATCAGGGAAAGAAAAAACACCCCAACACAATGCAAGCTGATTTTCCTCTATGCTATGAGGAGGAGGATAGAGGGAATAAAAAAAAAAAGATCATTTTAAAATATAAATACTCAGTGGAATCTATATACTGACATTTAGTCCAGGAAACTTACATGAATTAACTGTTTCTGAAAACATATAGCCTACTTGTGAAGATACAGGCCTCTCCATGGTAAAATACTAAGAGATTAAAGGACCAGATACTGAGGAAAAATAATCAGAAAACCAGGTGGCCTATGTTTCTCTTCTGGAAGACTCATCAATAAGATGTCTAAAGACAATCACTTACATTTTTTGCTTTATCCAAATATCAAAAGGTCAGAGTGGCTCAATTTATTGTTTCTTATACAAACTTTTTTTCATTGATTTAGAAAGGAGAAGAGCAAAAAGATAGTAAAACTCTAATCAGCCTGAGAGAAAGGTTAAAGCCATTCTTTTTTATATCCATTCTGAGTAGTGATCCATAAAAAATAATTAGGACAAGGGTAAACCTATTATGTAGCACAGATTCACCATCCGTCTCGTCAATCTGTATTTGCTCAGGCACTAAGAGTTTGTTGGAATCTGTGTATATATGATTGAAATGTATATTAAATGCATAGGTGTAAATTTCCCTTCCTTCATGTCGTCTAGTCCATGTCAGAATGCCTGATGCTCTCCTTTTAGTCTAAACTAGCATCATTGTGCATGCTGATCTAAAAATGGTAGTATCTGCCCCCCCTCCACTTTATTTATTGCATTGTCCAATTTTTCACACATTTCTAAACATCCATCATGCAGCTGTTATCTCTACCCAGCACTCACTGTCTGTCACATTTCTCCTGATCCTCCCTTTGAGCTAAGCTCCTTTACAAGGGCTGCCATGTCTATTTCCTTCATCCCTCTGCTGAGCCGAGGTGGCTGAGCACAGGGTCTGTAACTCTCAGATGCAGGCTATGTTAGGCGAAGGATTTTGTATTAGAGATCTGTCAGAGCTGGCCTGAAGGAGGGCACATTTGAAATCATTTCTCTTATTGAGAGATAAGTGTTCACTGTCACTTCTTCTTCCATTCTCGCTTTTACCTTTCACACTACTTCCATATTTATCCTTTAGCCGCCTGCATATTTGACAACATTATTGCTGATAGTGTTATACCACGAGATATGCACACGTATGGCTGAAGTGACTGATGCGTGACCTTCAGCGCTTTCTATGCTTAATACACACAATTCAGGCTTCATCCAAGATTGTTTGGGCTCTCCTGATGATCTCTATCCAGGTCCTTATTTTCCTTAGTGGTAATAACAATGCTAAGTGATAAGGCCATGAATTTATTAGGCTTCTTTCTTCCCAGGTAATTAACTGTCATATCCTTGTGACCGCCTCCTTTTGTTGGCATTTGGCCAGAATCAGAAGCTATAGAACAAATGCAGAAGAACGACTTCCCCTCTACTGGGTGTGGGGGTGGGTGGAAGGGGGAGGGAGAAAGGGGATAGTTGTGCCTAGTTTCCAAATTCACTTTGGATTACTCAACAGGGAATCTTAAAGTGACTTACCATACACATTTGTCAAGAGAAAAATCACAGTCCCAAGGAAGTATTGGTTAGTTAACTATCTGGTAATAAATATACCACCCAGTATTCCCCCAATTGTGAGCTTTTGGGGTGAGAGTTGTGTCTTCCCATAACTCTGGCATGTTTACAGAATCCAATGCTGTGGAGGCTGTTTAGTATACAGTTACTGATTGAGGGACAGAGAGCAAGAGAGAGCACGCAAATGCGTGCACACACGCAAACGAGAGCAAGACCTAGGTGGAAAGCAGTAGACAGAACCCAGGCACCTCACCCAACGATTGCAGTTCACGTTGGAGAAACCACTCCTGACAGTTTGGTGAACAGAAGAAGAGGTTTTCAGCAGTATTTGGGGGAGACATGAGCATATCTGTGTGACGTTTACAGTAACTTAAGAACTCCATACCAAATTAAATTACACATGAATGCCCACATGCTAAGACGATACAAAGTTCAGTACTAAATAGTCATCTTCCCTTAACAAAAGCTTTACTGAAGTTTCTATCAAAGAGAAAATGAAAGGAATCCCTTCGAGTGACACGTTTCCACAAAGTTGCTGTGAACTTTTAACTCTTTTTGCGACAATTTCAGATTAAAGAATTTAATATCCAGTTTAACTGAAGGCCTTGTCAGCAGGGCTCTTGAGTTGTGACACTGAGAAACCGGTGTATCAGACACTGAATGAAACTGGCACAGTTTAAGAGAATAAACACGTTTTCAAGGTTTTTTTTATTTACATGAATTAAACAAAATCAAGATATCCAACTGCTCCTGAGGGCACAGGCAAGTAGCCATGAGGAGGCCATCCTAAGACAGATTATTCTGGTGTAAATACATTTTATACATACCCACACGATGGATTTTGTTTAGATCTCTCTACTTCATAAAATACACAATGTTCCCGGCTGTTTTGGTCCTTGGAGGTCATTCTGATATTTGATATTTCCCTAGCTGAAAATGCAATTTTATCTGGCTTTACAAAATGTACTTTTAGATATGTATCTAACTCATAAAATATATTTTGTACCTGAAAGTAGTTGTCCCAGTTGAGCCAAAAGGGTAGCACCCCATGCATGCACTTTGATGTACAGGAGTTTTAAAGTTAGCTCTGGGAGCCACAAACCTTTTAGAGAACTCTGACTTGGCACTTGGCATATTGAAGACCAGGGGGAAAGGGGGTGAAGGGGCCCTCCCTTAACCTCCTGTGCAAATGGAAGGTATTATTTGTTCATGGATGCAAAGATCCAAGTCTGGACCTATCACTAGAATGGTCACAGAACATCAAACTGAAAGCAGGCACCAAGTCAGGGCGGCCAAAGTGGAATTAAGAATCAACTCTTGGCATCTGTTACAATTATGCAGGTCCTCCCCTTTCCACTGCTTTCAGACTTATCCTTATAAACACTGAGGACCCGTAATCGTAGAAGACTCCCAGTGTTTAGAAAATAAAACTAAACTTCTTACATGACATATTTTGCCTTTCTTCATTTGGCTGTTTTGCCTGGCAAAACTCCACCCTTAGATAAATCCAACTCTACTTAATACCTGCATGTGCTCAGCTGAATAGGGCTAGAGAATAATACACAAGCAGTCCAACCCCCAACCCAATCGCTTGCCCACTCCCTCCAACATACATTCTCTGTCCTCACTGTTGAATGGAAACTCCACTTCTTGTTTCTGAGAAAACAGGAGCCAACAGAACAGCGCTTCGCTTCCCAACCCTCATCATCCTACTACCCACCTGTCGTATCTCTGTGCCCCTTCCAGCTCCTACTCCATTTCTCTTTACCTCTGTTAGAGTAAAAAGCCTCAAGAGTGCTGTCCTCACTTTTGTTCTCCAAATCCTTAGGGACCATTCTCTCCTGAACCCCATGTTTCTTGAGCTTTTGGGCCCCACCACTCCACTGAGACAACTCTTCAGGGTCACCAATGACTGAACCACATTGTCAAAACCAATGGCCAACTCTGAGCTACCACACTTGACACATCAGGAGTATCTGCTTCTGCCAACCCCCTTTGGAAACAATCTCTTGTTTTAGCACCTAGGACAAGACTCACTTCCCTTCCTTCCAACCTCATGGGTTACCCCCTTCTTGGACGCTTGATTCCTTCTAGTCTCCACAATGTCTAAATATTGGGTACCCCAGCATTCAGTCCTTGTAGCTCTTCTCGGGATTTACCCAGCCTCAAGGCAGAAATACCACTATACACTACTGCCTCCCAAATTCCCACCTGCAGCCTGGAGCCTGGACTTCTCCCTTGAACTTCAGACTCATTCCCCTTAACTGCCTGCTCAACATCTCCACCTAAAAATATCTAGAAGAGATTTCCTGATTTCTCTTCTCACACAGTTCTCCAATTCAGTTACTAACAACTGTCACCTTTCAACTGCTTAGGTCAAAAACCTTGAGTCACACACAGTTGCACACTGGCAACTGCTCCCTGTCTCTTGTGCACACCCCACACGTGATCCATCACTGAAACATGTTGGCTCTGTTGGCTCTCTCTTCGAATCTATCAGGTATACCTGTGCCCCTCCAAATGATCCCACACTTTCACATTTCATGGACTCTATGTGCTAGTCCCTGGAACCCTTGCCCTGCATCCTTGTCCGATAGATGGACAGCCTGACAAGTCTGTGACATTTGACAAATGTCTCTGAAATCTGCCCTACTTCTCCTAATTTCTTCTATACTCCAAAGCGATTCATTACAAAACATCTCTGTGGAATTAGGTGTATAAATCCATAACCCTACCCTACAGAAGGACGACAGAGTAGAAAAATATCTGCTTTGGGCCACAGTTTTGTTGACATCAGTGAAAGTTCCTAAATTAGAAGTTTATAAATATTGAGGCCTCTAATTGAATTTATCTCACTTCTCTGTGTCATTCACAAGACTGAACACTGGGACCAAGTCTTATTTGTCCTAAAACTGGCAAAATAGGAAAGTGTGAAGATTAAATGGATCCCATCAATAGTAACACTGGAAGCTGATTAGCATCCTGATGTTTTACACGGATTACCTCATTTAAGTCTCTGAACAATAAGATGAAGCACGAACTACAAATTCTCTTTACATTGGTGGAATCCAAAGCTTAGACAGATGGAAATGTTGCCCAAGGTCACACAAGGGCAATGGCAGAGGCTGGGATTGAATTCTTTAACTTCAACCATCTGGCTCATGAGCTTCCACGGTCTTGGAAGTGTTGCCAAGAAGACTAGGGAAGGTTCCCCAAACTGGCTATATAGATCAGAATCACTTGAGAGATGCTTGATAAATTGCAGTCTTTGGTTTCACTCCTAGGAACTGTTTTGTGACGGAGTCCAGAGATCCGTATTTTTAACAGGCACCCCAGGTGATTTTGATGTAGCCAATTCACTAGCCAGGTATAGTGAGGAAGAAACCAACAACACATCAAGTGGGTCATTAGGAGGAATTTAATGAAGGGACTACTTAGAAAGGCCCGGGCAGAGGTAAGGTAGAGTAGAATAGCAGCAGAGAGCTGCTAATACCTCTCGGCGGAAAGGGACAAGGTAAGGGAGCGGTTGCCACAAGGCTGCAGAGTTGCTACAGCTCAAGAGAAGACAGCCTGGCAGGGGCTCAAACATTCCGGCAAGAACAAAGGCAATCAGAAGAGCAAGAGCAAGAGCAAGAAAGGCTTGACACAGTCCACCAGACAGCGTTCTGAGGTGTCGAGCCAAGTGGAGAAATGGAGAGGTATGCTGATCTGTAGGGCTGAAAGGAAAACTTTCCGTATGCCACGCATTTGGGAATCCATTTCCTATGGGAAAAACATTAGCCTAGTAATCACACTGAGCCTATCAGACCAACCTGCTAGTGACACTTAGTGTCTTCCTTGAATGCCTCCTTCACTCTCAGCTCCAAACCCATGTAACCACCTGCCTGCTGAATACTTCTAGGTCCTGGACACGACACGCCTAAACTGTACATGGGCCTCCACCCCCAACACACGGAACCTGCTCATCTTCCTGCATGCCTACGCGATGAATAGCACCCATCCCCTCCCCCAGGCCCCTGGCCAGAATCTAGGGATTCATCTCTAACTTTTCCCTCTCCCTCCCAATCAGCCGATGGGAAATCTTTGCTCTCTCTCCTCCTCTTCTTCTTTCTCACTGCCATTGTTACTGCTTGAGGCCACGTCATCGCTGCCTGGATCACTGCAGGAGCCTCATAATTGGTCTCCCTGCTTCCAGCCAGTCTCTTCACAGCTGCTGAAACCTTCTTTTCAAAATGCAAACCTGCCCCTCTTTCTCCCAGGTTTAGTATCCCCCAGTCATCCCCCACAGCACACGGGTAAACTGCAGCCACCAAATGTGAACACGGTATTTTCTTAGTTCTGTTTCTAGACCAGTTTTTGCTAATAGAGAAGAAAAAAAAGATACTGATTTTTATACATTTACCATGGCCAAAGTCTTTTAGTACTTTATCAGTCTATATAAATTTTCTAAGCACGCAATTTTATAACGTGATATACTTGTATTCTTTCCATTTATACACATTTTTACATTTTCTTTCCTTAGTATACTAGAGTGTCCAAAACAATGCTGAATAATGGTGACAGTAGCCATCCTTGTCTAGTTCTTGTGTATTTGTTTTGAGAGAGAGAGAGAGAGAAAGAGAGAGAAAGAGTGAGTGTGGGGCAGAGAGAAAGGGGGAGAGAGAATCCCAAGCAGGCTCCACACTGTCAGCTCAAACCCACAGACCTGACCTCTAAGCATCAAGAGTTAGATGCTTAACCCACTGAGCTACCCAAATGTCCCTAGATCCTGATTTTAACTGATGAAATTATTCAAGTGTTTTGACATTTAAAATATTAGCCACTGTTTTTGTTTTTTGAAATAACAGCCTTTATTTCATGGAGTTTTATTCATGAAGTTCCCACCTATTCTCACTTACCCCACTTACCCTTAGGTTTGCTTCATTAGAAATACCTGCTGAAGTTTAGGAACTGCCTTTTAATACACTATATTTTATTTGTCATAGGAATGAATTATACAGATAGATTTCCTATTCACATAAGGAAATCTATTTCCTATTTTCTATTCCTTAAAAAAAAAAAAAAGCCTACCTAGTTGTAATATATTATTCATTGACACAATGCCAGATTTGATGTAATCACACAATATTGGTCTGTAGGTATTGTCCCTTATACTTTTTTTAAAGTCACGTTTTGCTATTCATGTTATGCTGTCTTCCTTTAGAGTCTGGAATGTGGCAGTAATATTAGGATCAAATGATTTCTGATATGCAGAGCACAGGTGTATAATGGTTTGGTTCTTGTGACTTATTTTTATTTTAGTTTTTTTTTTTTTAATGTTTTATTTTTGTGAAAGAGAGCACAAGTTGGGGAGGGGCAGAGAGAGAGAGGGAGACACAGATCAGAAGCAGGCTCCAGGCTCCAAGCTGTCAGCACAAGAGCCCGATACAGGGCTTGAACCCATGAACAGTGAGATCATGACCTGAAGTCGGATGCTCAACCCAGGTGCCCCAAGCTCTTATGACTTTTAAATGGGAGACCTTTAGTCATATTTCTAGTATCTTCTAGCAAACCTCAAATGAATGAGTATACAGTTTTTCTCATTTTACTTTTGAATTTATAGCCAGTAAAAATCATTCTTTACGGCATACAGATCTATAAATTCAACCAATGCACGGTCATATCAATCATGACAGGAGCTGGTCTTCCCGTTTCCTCCACCTACAAAGGTGAGACTGAGTTTTAGAAAACCCATTGTCCAGGGGTGCCTGGGTGGCTCAGTTGGTTAAGTGTCTGACTTCAGCTCAGGTCATGATCTCACAGTTCACAAGTTCGAGCCCCGTGTTGGGCTCTGCACTGACAGCTAGGAGCTTGGAGCCTGCTCCGGATTGTGTCTCCTTCTCTCTGCCCCTCTCTGACTCATACTCTCTCAAAAATAAAAACATTAAAAAAAAAAAAAGAAACCCCATTGTCCACACTCACACACAACTGGGGGTACCCTTGGGCAAAGTGGTTAAAGACAGGAGAAAAATTAATGGGGGTTTACCTACCCCCATCACACTTTAGACCACAGAGTTACTTTTTGATTCTTCTGGCCAGAGACTATTTTCTCTCAAGGTTTTAGATGCCTCCATCTTGGCTGTGACCCAGAAAGTGCCACAGAGAGGCCACCCTTGGGGTAAGGCTAAAGGATGAAAAAAAAAAAAAAAGGAAGGAAAAAAAAAAAAAAGATTTCTCCCACACTCTCCAGCTTGAAGGGGGCTCCCTTTTCCTGATCTTCTGGCCAGAATTAGGAGTTTGTTAACTTGTGGCCACAGATACCCTCCGCACAGTTCCAGAACTTGAGCCACCCTCAGGTTCCAGCCAGGGGTGAAAGAGAAAAACCAGGAACCTCACCACGATACAATTCAGGTCCTGCCCCCCACCCCCAATCGGTTTGTACTGTTTACTTTTCAGAGGCCACAGGTTGTGGCTTTTGGTGTTCTGTTCAAAACCGAGGCCTGGTGGGGCTTCTCCATCTTGGCCAGCATGAGAAATGACTTTTAACTTGTGTCCTCAACATTTCCTCTGGCCTTTCAATTTTAGCATCACAAGGATTTATGCTGCATTCTCTTATAAGTCTTTTGATTTTACTCCCTATGGTTTTCTATTTGTTTTTATTTTTTTGTTTTTTTATCTTTGTTTTTAATTATATACATTTTTTGCTGTCTATTTTCAAATACAACCAAGAAGATGTTATCAGTAGTTTTATTGGCCTTTTCAAAGACCCAGATTTTGATTCATCTAACTTTTCTACTTCAACAATTTCTACTTCTACTTTTTTCCCTAAATTCTTAAAAAAAATTTTTTAAGTTTATTTATCTACTTTGGGGGAGAGGTAAGGGGCAGAGAGGAAGAAAGGATCCCCAGCAGGCTCCTCATTGTCAGCACAGAGCCTGACACAGGGCTTGAACTCACAAGACGTGAGATCATGACTTGAGCTGAAATCAAGAGTCAGACGCTTAACCAACTGAGCCACCCAGGCATCTCATCTTTTCCTAAATTCTTGAGATCCATCTTTTTAAGTTCCTCTATTTCACTTTTTAAGTACTGATGTTTAAGACCATACATTTCCTGATTTCAGCTTTTGGCATGCCTCATAGATTTTGGTTTAAGATTTTCTCTTTTTAATCACCTTTTAGTTTATAACTCAAAGTTTGATTTCTATTTTGATCCAAGGATAATAAAGAATTTTACAAACACACAATGACATTTTTTGGTTACCATATTAGTACCGATCTTTTTAAAAAATTTTTAACTGGATTATGATTACAAAACATGGCCCATGAAAATCTGAGGCTAAAAACAATCAATCCTTAGAACTATTCCGCAGACATACAAAAATACACACACCTTTCCCCTTCATAGAATCCAAAGTTAAATATATTCCATTTTATTATAACATAGTCTGCCTGGATGATCCTGAAAGATACATAACAAGGTCATATTGTAAAGTTTTACTAATATCAAGTTCCCTCTGCATTTTAATAACTTTTGCTTTATATTTTGATCTCACTTGATACACTTATGCTTATGACTAATACATCTTCTTTTATATTGTGCCTATTGCAATGTCCTTATTTATCCTACTTAGTGCTTTTTAACCTTAAACTCCCATAAGCTCGGTATTACAAATATAATCTACTTTTCTTAGTATCTCTTTGCACATTCCTGTAAGTTATACCATTGTCCATCTCTTTGGTTTAAAGGTGCTTCATGTTTCTGGATTTTAACTGAATCTATATAAAATAAGGGAATTTGTCAATTTATTTGTATCTTCCACTGTTTCCTGTTTTTGTTTCGTGTGTGTCTTTTCCTTTTCCTTCTATTTCTTGGGTTGATCAAATTACTGCTCACTGCCTCCCCCTTGCTTGTACAAAGTTCTAAGTTCTGCTTTTCTGGAGACAATTAGGAAAAGTTGAACATGGACTTGGTAGTAACTTTAAGGTATTATTAATTTTGTTAGGTATTATAACAGTGTGTGGTTATGCATTAAAAAAAAACAGAAGTCCTCACCTATTATACATAGTAGAGTATTTTTCAATGAAAAGTCAGGATATCATTGCCCAATATTCAGGTGGGGGAACAGTTGAGGCAGTATGTAAAACCAGGCATTTATTGAAACTGTTGGGCACCTGGGAATCCATTTCACTACTCTTGTAACTATTTTGTGTATGTTTGAAAACTTCCTATTAAAAAAAGTTAAGGGAGAATTATTTATTTACACAAATGTTCCTATCATCGTTTTCATTAATATTACTGGTGATCTCCTGCTCCTTTTACAGCATCTGTTCAGGGGTCAGCAAGCTGTTTCTGCAAGGAGTCAGTAAGTATTTCAGCCTTTAGGGGCCATTAGGCAAAACTGAGGATATTATGTAGGTACATACATAACTAGAGAGAATCAATTTCCACAAGATTCTTCATTGGATAAACACAAAATATAATGTCAATAGTGGAGTATGATTTTTGTAATACAAGTCTAAAGTCTACCAAGCAGAAGAATGGAATTTTTTTTGGATGGGTTCCTAATTTTGCTTAATTGGGGTTCAAAGTTAGAGTTCCCCACCATCATGGTAGAAACATAGCCTCATTCTCCTACAGAGTACCCCTCCCCCTTTGTTTTTTGCTTCTCTGAAATAGAGTGATCACCTTTTCTGGGAATTCACCAGAATGTATGATACCTTTATCTTTCTTTCATAACTTAAATACTGCACTCACAGTGTTAAAGAAAACCAGATTAAGAGCATAGGCTCTGGATGAAACCTTCTGGATTTGAATTCAGCTGGATGACTCATCAACCCTACCTATTTGACCTATCTAGAAACTTCAGTTGCTTCTTCTATAAAATGACTACCAGTACACCTCTTTCATAGGACTGGCAGAAAGATTCATTGCACTGATAAATGCAAAGATTTCAAAGAATTTGTGACACACTATAAAGCATTTGATAGGTGTTAGTTTTGTTTCAATTTTTTCCCAGCCATTTAAATTTTAAGATCTTTCTTCGCTTGCAGGCCTCACAAAAGTAGATAGTTGGGCCAGACTTGGTCCATAGGCTATGATGTACCAATCTCTCCAAGAGCTGCTACCTATTTAGGGTATTCTGCTTATCTTTCCTCTCTCCACCTTCTGAGCCCCTTCTAGGTTATCTTCCTTTACCCATATGTAACTCCATTCACTCCTGAGGCTCAGGTCCAACTGCGGAGACCCTTTAAGCAGTAATCTGGTAAGAGGGAGGAAGCACAATGGGCCCACAGACTAGCAACGGCCAGGTTGGCAGGTGTCATTCCCAAAGATAGTGGGCTTTTACACTGTTCACCAATATACAGTTCCCTCTGTTTCTGGTATAGGAATGATTATACTCTACCCTAACCCCCAAAGTTAAGTGTACTCATGTGACTTGTTCTGTCCAATGAATATGAGAAAAAGTGACATGTGTCCTTCTGGGTGAAACCATTTCAAGGTCACTGTGTTAACACCCATCTCTCCTCCTCCCTGCTATGACAACCACTGACTTTCCAGACAGTGGAGCTTCATCCAGGTCCCTGATGGCAGAGACCTCAGATCATAAACTACTGACATGTAAAGTGACAACGAAAAAAGAAATGTTTGCTGTACTTTTATCACTGAGGTTTGGGGGATTTTTGTTTCCACAGATGAAACTAAGCCTACTAGGACTATGTACCATAACAAGGGATTAAATTTCCTCCTTGGATTGCTCAGCTGCAAAAGCTGGCATTCTCCTGCTCACATGGGAAGATTCAACCAGTGTATTTTCACTCCTTGTCATGGCTCTTTAGGGGTCAGGAGTCCTCCAGGAGCCACCTTCAGGGATGACACTGCCCTTAGTCCCAGGGTCTACAGCACTCTGTACACCACGTTCTCGGGGAGGCAAGGCATCCCAATACTCCTGAAGGGCTCCCCACCACTGCACCGCCCGTTGAGCTGGCTCTCAGCTTGGCCCTCTGGTTCCAGATTCCAGCAAATCCCCAGGTGTTCCTGCCTAACCCGTATCTGTTCCACTCAGGACAGATGGAAGTCAGTTGGGCTGGAATTAGGATGGAGGGCAGCAGGGACCAGATCCTGTTATATGCCACCATTTTCCCCAAGCAAATTCCAAGGTAGAGCTTACCAAGTCCTAATCTGGCTATAGTCTTCTCTCTAGCATCATCTCTCTCAGCTTTCCATTTATTTCTCTCTGGGCTTTTGACAGTCAAAACACACATTCTCTGTCTTCCTTATTGTAGCAACTATTTTTGTACTCTTTGTACCTACTCACCTCCTGCCCACTGGCACAAGCCCAATAGCATGATTCTCAGTTCCATGTCCTTCCTAAGTACTTCTGTCTGCCTTCAACATGTGAGTGTTCATGCCATGCTGTAATCAACTGCTTCTCTTACAGCGCTAGACTGGCATGATATCTAGCCCATGGATGAACACACATGATCTTTGTTCTCTTTGGAAGTCTCAAATCCAGCCATGAAGACACAGGTAAAAAAGATATTCTATATAGCAGATGGATATGCAGAAAGGAAGAAAGGACGTGCATCAAAGAATGGATTTGTTCTCATTAGGAAGGGGAGGAATGGCAAGTGATCAGGAATGTAGCTAACTAAAGAAAAGCAACAACTTAATGGTAACAAGGGATGCAGTGATGATAGAAGCTTGTGGTAACACAGAGGCAATATGTATTTATTGCATGTTTGTCTTCTGGAAAAAAAAGAAAGAGTCAAGGCAGCTTGAAACAAAAGGCACAGGTATACCAAAACTTTACGGGCAAGAAGAGCCAACTCATAAAAGGGAGTGGGGGAGACAGGGGATTGATGGTACCAGAAACCTTTGGGTAAGGTATAAGAACACATAACAAAAGTGAGCTGCTTATAAAGATGATCACTCTGCACTGAATGTTGACAGGACAACAGGAAAGGTTCTAAGAAACGGTCCAGAGTCTAGGCGAAACCAACCACTGGAGTGGGGAAACCAATCCAAATCACTTCTGGATGGATCTGTGAATCTGTCTTATCTTCACAGGTACATTGGAATGTCCTTACAGGGATGTCTTCCCCAGGACATATAGTAGGCACTAATTTAATGTTTCTCAATTCATACAATTCCTATACTTTCTAGCTTAGGAGTAAAAGAAAAACATTAATAGGTATCAAGAACCTATTATATGCCACACATGGTCTTCGATATTTTTCATTTAATATTTTACCCTTACATGATCACCACTTAAAATATACTTTATCACTTTAGGTTTCAGAAGAAACCAATTAATAAAAGCTTCACCTAAAATAAACAACACAATAACAAACTGTGACTATCATCCTTCACCCCATACATCTAAACATTCCGCAAAGCCACTCGTGTCAAATTAGGTGTGGCTCTTTCTCTTTTCCATATGCTCACATACCTAAATATAAGTACCATTTACATAAATTGGATCATACTACGTTATTCTATGATCCGATTTTATTCATTTAACAATAGGTCTCGGAGAGCCACTTCCATATTATTTGGAGATCTACCTCATTCTTTTAAATCTCTGCATAATATTTCACAGAATGAATATACCTGGTTGATTTGGTGACCCCTTTATTGATAGGCACGAATTTGCTTAGAGCTTTTCTAATAGATATACATAATTACTCTGTTAATGAAGGTTGTTTCTAAGTTTTTCCCTACAACAAAATATTCTGAAATAAGAATCCATGTACATTTAATTGTCCACAACTGAAGACTTCTTGATAGATTCTTGGACGTGGAATGGCTGGGTCAAAGAGCGCACACGTCTTATATCTCAGAATTAATGCCAAAATAACTTAGAAGCTTTCCACTAACAGTGTGTGACAGTGCTCGTTGTTTCACATTACTTGTCAGTACCTGATAGTTTAATACATTTTCATTTGTGCTAATCCCATGCAAGGCAATCTCATTTTTTAAAAATGATTTTTTAAGGATGAGTCTGTAAGTTTATAGTCATTTAAAAATTTCTTCTCTGAACTGCCTGTTTATTAGCCTATTTATTCAATGGCTTGTTTTACTGATTTGTTGTGGATATTTGTTTTACTGAACATGTATGGATATTAATTCAATGTCTAGGATATATGTGAGTCACAAATCTTCTCCCATGCTGTGTTTAACTGTGTTCTCAGCGACTTTGTATTTAGAAGTAGGTTTATGATGCTTAAGAAAGCCTTTTTCCTTATTGCCTTCTGAAACTTGGAAAGCTTTATCATATTAACTCTTGAACCTATTTTGAATTTATTTTTTGCATATAAGGTAAGGTGCCTACTTCTTTCTCTTAAAATGTCATCATCTCCATTTTCCAAATAACAAAACTTAAACTCAGAAAGGTTAAAGAACTTACCTGATAATTCTGAGGTAGCAAGTGGTCTAACTGGGATATAAACCCACTTGACCCTTTCCACCAAACCAAGCGGTCTCTCAAGAGTAACGCACGATACATTCCACATTAAAACATTACACTCAGTACAAACAACCTAAAAATGTCACTCATGTCTGCTGTACTGCGTTAGCAGCGAGAGGTGCCTTGGCATTGCTGATCATATATAGATATACCTGCCAAGATCTGCTTTGCATTTGCTCAGAGATGGAATCACGAAGTCCAGGAATAGAATTGCATTATTATTCAACACCAACTAGCTGCTATCATGAAAATGAGAATGCCTCAAATTGACACTTTCTCAAAAGACACTTCTGTGTTCTCTTGCTTGGCATAGAACCCAAGAGATAATAAGCACAGAAGAGCAAGGCTGACATTCTACCCAAGACCAGGAGGCTCAACTATTCTGACTCCAGCTACAACCACCAATCCCTAACCAATGCTGTTCTGATGCAAGTGGCATGGAGGGTTGGTTTTGGTACTTTTTAACTCATCTATTCAATGGGGCACATAGTAGATACCCCGAGGACTGTATTACTAGTTTATAATGAATTTCTCTCTTGGAATGTTTTCTGTATCACCCAAAACAGAGCCACAGGATGCTAGGAAAGATGCCGCTGGCCACCATGTTTGTGTCATGAGTGATTTACGAGGAGTGGACCACTAACTCACACTGTGCCAATCAGACTCCGTCACTACCAGAATTTAGAGTTGGGAGTAAGGGAATCAAGCCAGCTTCATCACATGCCCGAAGCTGCACAGTATCAACCTAGGAGCTGTATGTGGCTATATGCTGCCACATGGACTGGGAAGCGGAAATACAAGCTGCAGGGGAGAGAAGGATGGGGTGTTGTGTACTGAGAATCAGAGATAAGACCTGGAGACTGAGTACTGACTTCGTTAGAATGACTTTTTCATTGGGATCATTCAATTCAAATATTTAGTGAGCACCTAATATATGTCAGACATCCTTTTAGATGACTGAGGACTAGAAGATCTATTTCATCATTTTAAGAAATTCCCCTTTTTTTGCTTAAGCTAATGACAGGGGTCTCCATCTGTTCTAACAGAGACATACAATGAACACAGGTCCACAAATGAAAAAATCCTTTACCCGTAGGATGTTTTACACTCTCAACTATTCCTGACACCGTCTCCATTTATTAGGCACTCCACCTATCTACCTTGTATCAGGACTCATTTATTAAGCCTCTTCCATCATCCTAAGGTGACTCTAAGTTCTTCCAGGATAGTGATTCTCAACCAGCATGACACAGGTCCCCAGTGCGTTGTGATCAGTGATGAGGTTTGCCATTAGTAATTTTAAAGTATAATGCAGCACTAGAGCTGGCTAGTCCTTTATGATGGTTTCCTCACCCTCCCAGCAGATACAAGGTCATTTGTAATAATGTCAGCCTCACTTGCATGGCCATATGCTTTCTTAGTGGAAATTTGATATAGCTAGCATGTAGGGAATTGCACATAACCCTGGGTGTGTCCTAGGAGCTTCATAAATTGCTGCTGTTGTTACTGCTGATGCCGCAAAAGGACTGCAATTAGCCATATAGTAAATGTCCATGTGTAACGTCTTCCTCCTTAAAAAATGTATCTCAAGCTAGAATATATGCAAAGGTTGGGTAAAGTCAAATAAGGAGGTCAAATGCAGGTAAAGGCAAGTAGTTAACATATTACTTTTAGTTTGCATCCCATTCTGATGGGAAATACTTCTTCAGGCCGTAGGATCCTGGTAGGACAGTGACTGGCCTAGAGGTAGGCATGTGACTAGAGTGGGGCAATCAGGAATCTTTCTCCTAAGTTGAAATTAGAGAAAACAAGGGAGTCTTCTTCACTGTCAACTAGCAGAATGCTGTAAGCCTGGAGCTACATATGAGGACCCGTCTTTCACAGAGAAACTAGCACATAACCATGTTAGACACTACATGTGTGTTATTTCACTAAATTCTTGTGACCCAGGGAAGTAGATAGTTTCCTCATCAGAAATGTGGGCTTAGTAGCTAAGACTCTGGGTTTGTGTCCCCATCCAAAGTCATCCAATCAGCAAAGAGCAGGGGTTTCAGTCTAGGTCTTTCTGGCTTGCCCTCTTGCAAGTAGGTATACAATGTTTTATATGAATTTGTAGGTATTCTGAAAATACCCATCCATGAGACCCCAGGCAAGTCTTTGGGCATCAGTTGACCTACACTTCAGTGGTTTTAAGCTTGGGAGTCCAGAGACCTTCATCTGTAAAGGACCTGATAATAAATATTTTAGGCTTTTTGGGCCACATAATCTGCCAAAACTACTCAAATCTGCCACTGTGGTTTGAAAGTAATGCTAGGCAATACGTAGACAAATGTGTGTGGCTATGTTCCAATAAAACTACAAAATAGGTAGCAAAAGGTAAAATTTGGCCTATGGGGGAATAGTTTGTTATTCTAAGCCATTATTCACCATGGAACTAGATTGTAAATTCTTTATAAACAAATTCCATATCAAGCATGTTTATGTTGCTTTACAACTTGTTCATGACTAAACACACGCACCTATACACACACTTCAGTAACTGAAAAACTGCCAGACACACAAAAAGTACACAAAACCATGAACCAGACTGATAAATGTCACATCATGATGACTTTAAGTACTTTCTTTTTATTGATTGGTTTTTTAAGTAAGCTCTATGCCCAATACAGGGCTTGAATTCATGACCCTGAGATCAAGAGTCAAGGCCTGTACTGAGCAAGCCTGCCCCCACCCTCCCACCTGCCAGTATTTTGATTCTTAAAGAGGAGTGCGCCAAATACCTTAGTGGTGATAAACCAAAGAAGGTCAAGGTGAGCAGGCAATGCTAGGGGGTGTGCAACCCCTATGAAGAGGGCAGTCCATTTCACTCCATGAAAAGATGAACAAACTATTAAGCTAGTGAGAAGTGGGCTACCCAGACTGCAAGGAGAACGTGCTTGGGACTTCAAGGCAACAGCAAGATAAGAAAGAGCAGAATCAAGAAACTATTCTCTCTGGGATGGGTAAACATTAGATTGGCTCATTCTCGGTGGGAAAAGAAGGATGTTTCCATTAACTTCCCAAACAGTATTTGTTTTTAAAATTAAGTCACTTTATGAATAATTAAATATTTAGATATAAATTGAAATATTTAGCTATAAATTAAACACCTCTATATAAAATTAAAATTATATGTTTAAAAATTTAGATATAAATTAAAATATCCCTGAGATAATATTTGCTATGAATATAAATTAGTACTTAAAATGTTATACTAACGATGCAGTACAATTCTTGATGTATCTTTTAAAATCTGATTTCTACGTGAATATGGTTCTAAGCATATTGGAAGGAGGCAGCAGGATTCCGATGTCAACTTCCAATAGAAATAAAAGGGAGCTGTTCTAGGTCTTCCAGAATTAGGAAACCAGAGAACAAACGAAGGCAATTTTAAGACCATCACTTTTATGAAGTTACTTATAACTAAATCCAAGTCAAAGTTAATTTCTGAGTCTATACACACTTAGGCAATAATAGGCTACCTGGAAATACCATTTAACAAAATGCATTTTATCTCTATAATGAAGAATAATTTGCCCTTGAGGGACAAAGTAGTCTTGTGAGTAGTACGTAAAACAGGACTGTGAACTTTCCAAGGTTGCCCACATTTTCCTTTCTGTCTGTACTCCTCTCTCTTGCATCCAAGATTGTCCCTGTTCTACCTAAATACTCAAGAACCAAAGAAGTGAAGGAGGGAGAGAAGGAAAGAAAAGAAAGAAAAGAAGGAAGGCAATATAATGTAGAGCACAGGGACTATAATTTCTGGGGATCTAACACATAGCATGGTGATCACAGTGAACCAATACTGTATTACATACTTGAAATCTACCAAGAGAGATCTTAAATATTCCCATCACAAAAAAGAATGGTGATTATGTGACCTAAGTGTTAGCCAACCCTAAGGTGATAATCAATTCTCAACATACAAATGTATCCAATCAACACATTGTACACCTTAAACTTCTACAATGATATATTTCAATTAAGTCTCAAAGTTGCTGAGAGAATAGATGTTGGTGAGAACACTTAAGCACACAGAAAAGTGATAACTATTCGAGGTAAAGGATATATTAATTAACCTTAATGTGGTCATCATTTCACAATATGTATCAAATCCTCACACTGTACATCTTAAACTTACAATGTTATATGGTAATTATGTATCAATAAAGCTGCAAAAATAAAATATAAGAAATCCTTTTTTTTTTCAAAAACAGCAAAGGCAGATGAAAGAGGGAAGATGAGAGAAAAAAAGAATTAAACAACCCAAGAACAAAGAGAAAAAGGGCTATTCTATAGTCCTAGCACCACCCCACTGCCCCCAAAATGCCGAGAAGACAGAGACCCTTGAACAGACTATTCCAGGCCTATAGCCCTGCAGATTTCCTGCTTGGCTCCTGTCTTCACTTAGGGTGTTATCATAGTCTGTTTAGACTAAACACACATAGTGTGTTTAGTCCTCAGCTCATCTTTCCACACTCATGATGCCAACTGCACCTCTATGTGCCCAACTTCCAAATCTCTTATCTCCATCACTAATCCATCTCCAAGTCTCTCTTTGTCAGCTGGACACCTCCCTTTAGAAGAACTACCTTCAGGGGCACCTGGGTGGCTCAGCTGGTTAAGCATCCAACTCTTGACTTTGGCTCAGGTCATGATCTCGTGGTTCAGGAGTTTGAGCTCCACATTGGGCTCCATGCTGACAGTGCAGAGCCTGCTTGGGATATTCTCTCTCTTCTCCCTCTCAAAATAAATAGACTTAAAAAAAAAAATAAAGAGCTACCTTCATTTCAAACCCTAATTAAATCAAACAAAATTATCACCCTTTTCTTTTCCTCTAGTTAGCTCCCCTTTTGTGTACCCTATTTCAGCCTACAGTGGAAGCCTAAGGGATCTTGACCCCACATCCCTCAACAATAAGGACTCTTACTTCATGACATATTTTTGGAGCCATTCCTTCCTTTACATCCCTTCTGATAACATTCAAAGTCTTAGGCACTCAGGAATTTCTACAATAGTCTTCTTCATCCTCTGTCACTTTACCTCCACCATCTCCCAGTTCCAAACCATGGGAGCTACATGAATCTTACCAAAATATTTTTACTCTACTAGTCTCCTGTTCAAAAAATTGGGGGAGGGGGCCCTGTATGTACAGAACAGTCTAAGTTCTTGGGTCTGGGGTCATAGGTCTTTCACCATCAGTTCCCACTCTACCCTTCCCATCCCCCCAAGACAGAATCTCTCCATAACCTAAGCTGATCCGTCAGTTCTTCTCAGATAGCAATGCTCATTCCCACCTTTCCCCCATCACATATTCACATTTAACTATTAGTTATGTGCTAGACATACTGGGGCACCAACATTGGTCATATTCCACTCTTATAATTATACTACAATACTTTAAGTGAAAGCTATTAGCTATATAAAGTTTACAGGTGTCTTTGACCAGAAACAGATTAGTTCTAAGGGTGGAAAAACATAAGAGGAGAATAAGAATCCATTCTTCTCTTTGAGGCCTTGGTTAAGTGGCACAGTCCTCAGGGAAGGGTGCGGAAGGACCAAAGGATGCACTCCAGACCAAAAGAAGCAATAGCTTAGAAATGTGGGAGAGCACACAAGAGGGATCTGTCTCCAGGGTTCTCCAGATAAGAGTCACACTTAAATATGAGCAAGAACAGGCCAATCACAAGGCCTTCCAATACTTTGAGTTTTCCTGGGTACATGCTATTTAGGTTGGTCAGGATTGTAAGTCAGCCGAAGAGGGTAGAGATTTGGTCTGGGGATTTCACCCCAGGCCATACAGCACAAGAAAAATAGAAAATAAAGGGCTTGAAGTACACTTTAGAGTACCAAAGGAGTAGGAAAAGCCATGATATGGAGATAGCCCAAAACCACACAAGCAAGGTGTCTGGCTTTCTCCCTCTCTCCAGTCCCCGTTCCCTGCTAACAACACAGGGAAAGGTCAGTAGCTCTCTCCCAACTCCTGCACTGCATCCTCCACATATCCTGCAACTCTGTCCCCTACCTATCTTATTCACTCACCAATTTTGAAAATACGAAGGAGAAAGGATGAAGAAAGGAGTTATATATATATTGAGAACATGCTTTGTGCCAGGTGTTCGCTAGATGCTTACATATATAAAGAGAGAAGGAAGCCAAAGCCAAAAGAAAAAGGCAGAGAGGAGTGATCAGAAGTAGAATCAAGCCAACAGAAGATCAATGAGGGCACTGGTTCTCAAACTGTTTCGTGCTAGCTGTGACAGAACCCCCAGGGCAACTGCTGGAATGCAGAAGCCCAGGCCAGTCAAACAATGCACTAGACCTGGGATGAGGCCCAAAACTATATAAATATACACGTTTGTGTGTACGTGCATGGGTGCACACACACACACGCACATATATATGTATATATAAACATACGCATTAAAAAATAAGCAGCCCAGGCACTTCTAGACAGGTGCTGTATACTGAAGCAGAGGAATCGGATACTCTCTCCCTCATAGATGAGAGCAAGCTATCATATTTTATAAATGCTGAGACACCCAAGATGCATCATTATTCCACCTATCACTAAGAAAGAAAACTCCTTGCCAATTAAACCAGATTATGCAAGCATTGTAAGATGCCTCTCAATTTCAGCAATGTTAAAAGGTTTGAAAAACGTGTTACCTTAGAACTGCCGAAATATGGTTAACACGTGTCAAGTGCCCACAGTGGTCAGGGTTAATCTGTGGTTATATGCCTGGCAATTGAAGTTAAGCTCCCCAAGTTACACAGCTCACAAGAGACCATTTCTAACTTGAGAATCACTTCTACCTTGAAAGGCAGGGCATGTTGCTGTCTGGTGTCCAACCTCAGCTCAAGTACTGCCTTCCTTCACCGCCCCCCCAGAGTTTACATGAGCCACGCAGCTCCAGGACTGGATCTCGACCTACACTGTAGACATGGAAAAGCTAAGAACAAGGTCTGGCATGAAGCAAGGTCTCGAGAAATGCCATCGTCCCTGCCTTCACAGCCTGCAATGCAGCGAGGGGACAGGAAAGGAACTGCCAACAAGTATGTTGAGAGAGAAACACAGGGTGCTGTCTGAGAACGTAACAAGGGGCCTCACCCATGCCTTGGGTGGGTCAGGGAAAATTCCTGGACTAAGTAAGGTTTAAGATAGGGCTTTACCAGTAACCAGCAGCATTTAGCTATGAAAGCAAGGGGTTGGAATGGGGAAAGGTTCTGTAAACCCCAGCCCTGGCCGAGAAAGAAGAACACTGCACAACTCTGCTCCCAACCAGAGTAACACTGCATCAAACAATTCCCCCCAGCAGCCCACACCCGCTTAGTCCATACGATTCCCACCAGTTCCCAAGGTGCCCTGATGAGGCCCACCGGGAGGGTAAGCAAACTTCAGTCCGGCAGGCTGCCAAAAGAACAGATGAACAGATCCGCTTGCAGGGCAGACAGCAATGGAGCAATAAATTAGCCTTGTAAAATACTTCAAATTTAAACGTGTAATTGCTCTTTCTACAGAGGACTTTTTTTAAAAGAAGGCAAATGAAATTACAACGTTGAGCTAATTGGCAAGCCCCTCTGCACCCCCACCCCTAGGCCTCCTTTAAGGCAGTTCCACTTGTAATACATTTGGGAATGGCTTTATTATCCAAGGTGATGATGTCAGCCTCGGCAGATCTGCAATATGGGGTGGGACAGAAGGAATGCATTACACAGACTCAGTGGGAACCCAGCCCAGCAAGCTCCTGGCACGTGGAACAGAACAGAAGGCCACATCGGTTTGCTTCACAGTAGGCTCCCAGCAAACACAAAACCAAACTCAGCCATGTCATCAGGGATACAAAGTTTTTCCTCATCCAAGATCACCAAAAATCATTTTTATTCTCTTGCCTTTTTTTTTTAAATGACAGAAGCCATATTGAAAAAGCATATTTATAGGGCATGTAGACTTCTGCTTGAGACTTCTTCAAGAATAAAAAAACAGAAGCCTCAAGTCAGGTAACAGATAAGCAAGAGATGGCACATATTCCAGAATCTAATCCATGAATGCTGAAAGATTAGCTCAGGCTTGCCACCAGGAACTGGGGAGAGAGCTCTTTCTGTATTAGGCACGTTCTGTATCAAAATACATATCTGAAAACACCGAAGAGTCTCTTGAAGGCCTCTGGACATCCTATTCCTTTTATGTAGAGTGCTCACCTCCAATTTGTCAGCCATGTTAAGAACGACTATACTCAGGCTTTACCTGGTCTCCCGAAGGCAGGGTGTCCTTTCCTCTATCACCCCCGAGATGGTCCCTACTACACACTTCTATTACTGCAGATAGGATACTGGGTTGTGAGTCATCATCAATACTTCTGATGCCCCATGAGACTGTAAGGTACTTAGGGCCAAATATAGCCACACTGCATTTACCCAAGGATCCTTGTCCCTGGCCAGTATTTGGCACACGTTGTACTCAATACAGGTTGAGCAAGATGTGAAACGAACATCTGTACCGCTTTCTGCTAAGAGAACTCTGGTCTTGATGGGTCTGTGGAAAAGCAGCAGAAAGCACATTAAGTACAAGGTAGACTCACAGATTAACATACAGTCCAAACTCGTTTGTAATGGTTTTCCATATTGGTCTAAAACATGTGTTTTCTTAATATTTTTCTTTAAAATGCTTCCCTTTGCTAGTTTTCACCCTGTCCTGAGGAACAATGAGGAAGCCATGGTTTTGTGTGCTAAGTAGTTTTTGTTCAAATACAGAAAACACGAATCACTGAATAAGCATTCTCATCTGTATAGTACCTCCAGTCCTCCAGCCAAGAGTAACAGTGGCACATTTACCCCACTTTAAGAAATCGTGGGTTAGTAACATATTCAAGCTGTAAAGGACATCAGAGATTGCCAAGCCCAAACTATTAATGAACAGATAAGGAAACCAAGGCTTAGGAGAATTCTGTTTCTTTCTCAACTGATAAAACTAGTAGCGGGAGGGATGGGACAGGCATCCCGAGCCCCAGCTCCCATTACAGTGTTTTTGCGCTGACTACTGAAACAAACATGAGAGACAAAGGCTTTCAAAAATCTAAAACAGTATTGCAAATATTTTCAAGGTACTTTAAAATGTACCCTTTTACCAAAAAGACAAAATACAAAGTTCTGGTGGGGTGATGGATATATTACTTTTTCTCCTTCTTAATAACTTATAATGTGGTCACAGTACTTTTATAACTGAAAAAATTTTAAGTACACCCTATGTGATGATTAATTGCATGTGTTGACTAGGCTATGTGCCCAACCATTTGGTCAGATACTCATCTACATGTTAGTGTGACGGTACTTTTTTTTTTTTTTTTTAAACACTCAATCAGTTGACTTTAAGTAGATTATCCTCCATGATGGTTAATTTTATGTGTCAACTTGACTGGGCCATGGGTGCCTCCCACATCTGGGAGGGTGTTTTTGATGAGAATAACTTTTTAATCCATAGACTGAGTAAAGTAGACTGCACTCCCCAATGTGGCCCAACAACTGCAGACCTGAATAGACAAAAAAAGCTGACCTCCTGAGTCAAAGGGAACCTTTTCCACTTGACTGCTTTGAGTTGAGACAGCAGTGTGTGTGTCCCCCTGCCTTTGGACTCCAAGTAAAATACTGGCTCTTCTTGGGTGCTGAGCCTGCTGGCTTTTGGACTGGAACTATACCAGCAGCTCTCTTGGGTCTCCAGTTTGTTGCTGACTACATATATTTTGAGACTGCTCAGCCTCCATAATCTTACATACACACCCTTATTGGTTCTGTTTCTTTGGAGAACCCTAATAAAACACCCTCCATAGCGCAAGTGGGCCTCATCCAATCAGTTAAAGGTCTTAGGAACAAAGACTGAGGCTTCCCAAAGAAGGAATGCTACCTCAAAACTTCAACATATAAGAGGCGACTGAGTTTCCAGCCTGCCCCTTGCCCTGTGGATTTCAAACTTGCCAGCCCCACAATCACATGAGCTACTTCGTGAACTAGTCTCTCGACACATAGCGAAAACACACAGAGCTAGATCCCTATCTATATATCCTTTTGGCTCCGTTTCTCCAGAGAACTCTGATTAGTTAATAACCGTATTTTTCCACGTCTGTGCATCTGCAGGAGAATGGTGACACCTTAGGATGACCAATCAGGAATCTGGGAGACAAATAACCGGTAATTCAATAACTACAAAAGAGCTAACACTCATCTGTTGTTTGTTAACACAGCAAATGTGAGAATAAAGCAAAATAAGCAACACAGTAGCTCCACACGTAAGTAATTATACATTAGTTTCCATTACAACTTTCTCCGGGTACACACTGAAGAATTCCTTTCTTGATGTTGTTTATCTTTACACTTGGTTTCCATTCTTTGTTTTGTTTAAATCACTGATAGAACAACTCAGATATTCTTACCCAACTTTCACAGTTTGAGTGGGTGCCAGAAGGCATATCTAAAATTTCCCCAAAACAGTCCTCCTCCTCTTCATTTGCTCAACCCTAGTGAAGCCGCCCAGATTTCTTCCAGCGCCTCACTCTGTATTACTGATATACATACAACAAACTTGTCTTCCTCTGCACAATCAGAGATGTTAGATAGAAAGCCTTTTGTTAACAAATCAAACAAATGAATGAATTCTACAGCTCATGGTGACAACCAAATCAATATTCAAAAATATTAATACTATAAAGTTTAAATAAGAGGTCTCTTCTACTCTGTAAATCACATTGTACATCTCCCCATTGCCACTAAATAACAGAGTGCCAATGAAGTCCAGACCGGTTCCTGGCTCTCCCATGTGTTTATCATTACTTTTCCTGAACAGAAACAAACCATAGGAAAATGTCAGTTATACTGTAAGTAGCCTAATCACAACCAATGAGGCGGCCTTCTCACTGCAGCACGAAATTGGGTAAAAGGTATGATGGGATCCTTGAGCACTGTGTCAACTCACTAGTAGAGACTTTTTTAAATGATTTGGGGGCACAATCACCAGTCCCTGATATTTGGTGACTTCCAATGAACACCTTAGTCATTAGTTATTTCTACACTGGTTTAGAAGAAAAGGAAGAAATCATACCCCGAGAATGGGAAACTAGAAAAGGTCAGGGTAAAAGAACTATGGACAGAACACTGAGCAAGAGGCATAAGAATTTAAATTTGGAGTCCTTGCTGTTAAGCTCATCTGTATTCTCATCTTTAAAATGGAGAGTGGGGCAAAATCTACCTACCAATCACTTTATAAGGAAAGGCTAAATGTTTACATGGAAAACAATTCCAGGGCGCCTGGGTGGCTCAGTTGGTAAAGTGTCCGACTTTGGCTCAGGTCATGACCTCATGGTTTGTGAGTTTGAGCCCAGCGTGGGCCTCTGTGCTGACAGCTCAGAGCCTGGAACCTGTTTTAGATTCTGTGTCTCCTTCTCTTTCTGCCCCTCCCCCACCTGTACACTCTCTCTCCTTTGCTCTCTCTCAAAAATGAACATTAAATTTTTTTTAAATGGAAAACTATTCCAATTAGAGTATTTTTTCTTTGATATTCTCAAAGATGCAACATTTGTTCCTTTACATTCTATAGCCGAGAATGTCACTCCCATGCCCCCAAGCATGATCTTCTAGAATTGCTGATAAGGCCATGGTGAGGTGAAAGGAGTTACAGATGCTGTGTGATTTTCTTCAAGACTTAGGTGGCAGGAATGACTAAGACTCCCTAGTAAATACCATCCATGTGTCACAGTATTTGGCCATCCCTAGGACTTACCTTTGCCAACTGGCGAGTGACGCGTATGTGTGCATGTCTCTGGGTGTCAACAAAGAATAGTTTTTAGAGTACAACAATCGTCGAATTGAAACTGTCAATAAAGCTGGTTAATGTGATCTTCAGAGCCTAGTAAGTATAAAGACGTTAATAGCTAGGGAGGATACAGACCCCAGGTTTGTCCTCAAGAAATTCACAATCTAGTAACCAACACACATCATAGTGATATGCAATCATGCAGACCATAAGGGACGTAATAGAGGAAGAGCAAAATGCTGAGGGAACACTTAGGAAGGTTAATATTGATTGGCATTAGGGTAGATCAGAGCAGCTTTCATGGAAAACGATGTTATCCAAAATGAGTCTTCAGGCAGGAGCACACTACAGTAGGTCAGAAAGGGCACTGTAGTCCAAGGACACATCGTGAACCAAACTACTCAAGTGTCTTGACACACAATCTGAGTCCCAGTGGTATGTAGACTTTTTTACATAGCTGATCTATAGAGGTCTTTGTGGTTTCACTGAGATTTGTAAAATCTTGAAATTATGCTTAGTGTTACTCCAGAGCTTTTAGAAACAAACAAAATTTCAAACACAGTTAAAGCACCGTGGTAAAACCTGTTATCCTTGCTTGCCCCAGGTTTACCCCACCACCGAAAATAATATCCTCATATCCTAATACTGTTGTGAAGTGTTGAATCACTACATTGTACACCAGAAATTAATACTGTACTGTATGTTAATTGGAATGTAAGTAAACACTTTTAAAAAATGAACAGGAAAAAAAATATCCTAATACTGTTGTTTATAAAATCTAGCATCCTCTTCTATTTATATATATATCCACAAACAGTATTTTTTTTTTTACATTTTACAATTCACATAAATCTCCCTATGCTGAGTAGATTATTCTACAATTTAGTTGTCACTCATGTTTATGAGACCTCCCCATTTTGGGTTATGTGACTCTATTCCAATCTTTTTAAACAATATTTAGTATTCCTTGTATGAACACAACAGAATTAACTTACCTGGTCTTCTCACAGATATTTAGATTTTTTTTGGTATTATAAATAATACTATACCATTTCTGTAAAGGTCATCTTTCCCGTATCCAATACTTTCTCTATGCAAGGGTAGAGGACACAGTCTCCAGGTTATATACAGCATGTACGGCCTTTAATTTGCCACCTGCAGCTTACTGGCTTGCACGTACCAATAGAACCAATACTCTTTAATTTTTGGTACAACATTCTACTTTGTGTCAAGATTATTGAGATTGTTGTACCAAGATCAAGATTATTGTGTTGTTGTACCTTCTACATGGTTTCTAACGCTGGTCAACTTAGGGTATCAATTACAAAGAAATGGAAGTCAAAGCTTTCTTCTATGATTGTGAATTTGTCAGTTTCCTCATGTGATTTTTTAATACATTGTGAGGCTATCCTATCAAATGCATGAAACTTTAGAATCATTATATGTTACTAGTGAATTGTTCTGTCATTACATAGTGACATGGATAACTGCCAGACCATACACAATCTTTGGTCTGTCCCGTGTGGGTGACCTGTACCTGCGAAGTTGAGCTCAATGAAGACGCTGATCAGGTCAGATGGTAAAGTATGTGTAAGCTCATACTGCACCTTGCCCAACCAGATTTATCAGGAATAGAAGTGAAATTCTGACTATGAGCTGCTTGACTCAATAATTCAGTCAGGTCCCAATTTAGGGAGAAGAAGAAAGGAGAGCTATTTATTGATTTCCTAATATCTCAAAAAGACTCCCTTCAGAGTAGATTTTTGTTCTGGGATTTGTCCCAGGGCTATTACTAGCACAAAACTAATTTGGGAATTAATTTCTTAGCCTTTGGCTTATGGAACATGGGAATTATAAATCCTGAACTCACAGGAAATCAAGTACATGAACTCAAGTTCTTCTAGGAAGACCTTTTTTCCCCTACCCAAAACTCAAATTAAGACAGATAAATTTCCTTTTGCTTTCCTGTACTAATGGGAAGACTCTTTAGACCACTCACTCCCAAAGAATACAGAATACTCCCTTTTGACAGTCCCTATTTTATGCAGGGGTGGCTGTTTCCATGGTCTCACTTCTAACCCCACACGAGTATTAAAACCTAAATGTCAATGGTCTACAAAGGTAACATAGCCCCCTCCCTTATTCTCACCTCCTGGCTTTTAGTCTCCTCATTTTTAGCAAGACTTCCTTTACATCCTTACAAGTTCCATCATGCATTAAGATTCCTGTTATATTTTGTCTAGCATTTCTCGAGATTCTTAACGGGAGGGCATTCGGTTTGTCTAGTGTGCAATTCTGCCAGAATTACAAATGGTGACACGTGAAATGCACTTGGAGCAGCACATGGCATGTGACAACTGGTAGACAAGTGTTCTCTGTGATTAAAAACCTTCTCTCCCCTCACCCTCTTTGCATAGATAGGTAATGCCCATAAAAAATCTCATGTGGCATACTTATTGAATGATTACACAAAACTATGCCCTTTAAGTAAATTTCTGTACAGCAAATCTGGTGGGTTTTTTTTTTTTAATTCAATTTTAAATTGCGGGAGATTGCTCTCTCTGTATTTTTATTTAAAACACAAATTTAAAGATTAAATCTCAAAGAGCACTACATCATAAAGAGAGTTAAAGTAGCTAAGATTCAGAAAGCTAATGCTTTTTAGGAATCATCACATACATTTAAGGCTAAATAGGGCAAATGTACTATGACTTAAGTTGGGGAAGCTTCCAGACTCTCATTTCCTCAGGGCCAGGAAAGGGCTTTACCAACTGAATCAGGTAATCATATATTTTATTAAAATCTATGAGATTTACTAAGATAAGGTAGCTCATCCACAGTTACCCTAGTTACCTTACCTTAACTAAGGTAACAGTCTCTCTACTCTGACTCTGACACACCTTCCTCATGTCGGTAGTACTGGAGTATCCACAGACATTTGGGGGATCCAGCTATGGAGAAGTTTAAGTAGAATCACATTTTGTTTGGGTTGAGCAGGACGTATTTATATTGTCTATAAGGTACCATATGGTTACTTGACTTCCATGTATAGTTATTAGGAGGTGTCTCCATGTAGAAATGACTTCCAAGAATACTTTGTGCCCACTCCCACCTGCAGGGACTCAGTCATGAGACCACAGCCTTTGGCACTGAAGTTCCTGTGCAGTGAAGGAAGCAAGCTTTGAGATGTAGTGAAGCAGGAAGCTACTTTTTGGAAAATTCTTCTCATATTTAGATATGGAACCCTGAAAGCTCAGAATCTAGTTCTCATAAACACCAAGTCAAAGGTAACTATGGAATAGACACTTTGGCAACTACTATTATAAAAAAATAAATAAATAAGTTGTGTTTCTAGGAATCACAGGAAATAGAATTTATCATAATTCTTATTTTAGGGCTCAAACCTGTAGCACTCCTGTAACCAGAAAGTACATTTGTATGAGAGGTCACATGATATAAACCCTAATATCAATACCATCAAGAAATCTTGCTCAAACATACTACAAAATCATTGCTCAAATCATACTACAAAAAAGACAATTACCCTTTCAATCTTGTTATGAAAATATTATAAAAATCAATGATTTAGGAAAGGCAATCTGTCAGCAAGCAGTCAAAATATAAAGGGGAAAAAAGTATTACAGAGGTAGGTCAATCAGTTAATAAAAATGGATTTTTTGGGGACTTTGGGATGGTTGTGGTATTTGCCAGCTCTTTCAAATTTGTAACTTTTGTGATTTTTTCTAGTACTCATACTATTTTTTTTTTTTGAAATTTTGTAGCAAAATTACCAAAAACTAAGCCACAGGCCCTAAAACCTGCACCTAGTTTAGGGACAAAAACAAAAAAAGCAGCAACTACAGTAAAAGTGAAACTATAAGAACACATATAATGAAATGAGATTTTGAGCCCAATATTTTAAAAATTTAAACATCAGATAATGCATAGCAAGGAAATCCTTTTACTTATTCATGTGATAAGAAAAATTTTTCAAGAAAAGCACAGTTCTGTATTTTAGTTTAAATCTGCACTGTTCCTCCATAGGGTCAATTTGAAATGTGAATTAAAACTATTTATAAATATCCCAAACTTTAACTTAGGGGATATAATCATTGTCCTAAAACTGTCTTCTTCAGTGAAAGAAGCCAAAATGCTCAGGTGCAAGTCTCAACCTGACTCAAAATCAAGGAAGTTAGTGTATTAAAGTTCATGGTTCATGGGACTAGCTGATAAATTTTGTTCAGAAAGCTATAAAGATATTAATTCCTCCTCAGTCTATAAATATAGAAATTGGTACCCATAATTCAGTATGAAAGGAAATGCTTTAGAGAAGTCATGTTAATCCAGTAACGTAGATGTACAGTATTTCTAAAAAGAAATACCTTCCTTGAAAATTACAAAATCTGTGAGTAATGGGCTGGACTGCCGTTTAATATAGTATACATTAAGCTTTTCCTCCTTGATTTTTGTGTCAAAGGACCCTATATTCCTAGAGGAAGGATGCAGCCTTCCCTCATGTTGTGCAAGAGGTCTAAGCGGAGCTGTCCACCAGCACTGGAAAATGAAGGTGGCTTCAGGAAAGGAATCAGGCCTGGAGAGGAGGATCTGGTGGTCATGTGCAGAGACACTCCCCAGGAAAGGAACGGCAAGACCAACCAGAGAAGGATTATGACAGACTTGTAAATCACTGCATTTGAAGATTAAAGAAAAACAAAAGAGGCCATTCAAAAAAGGAGGGAAATGGGGCGCCTGGATGGCTCAGGTTAAGCATCTGACTTGGGCTCAGGTCATGATCTCACAGATCGTGGGTTTTGAGCCCTGCATCGGGATCTGTGCTGGTGGTATGGAGCCTGCTTGGAATTTTCTCTCTCTCTCTCAAAAACAAAGAAACATTAAAAAAAGGATGGGAATCGGGGTGCCTGGGTGGCTCAGTCGGTTGAGCGTCCAACTTCAACTCAGGTCATGATCTCACGGTTCGTGGGTTCAAGCCCTGCGTCGGGCTCTGTGCTGATAGCTCAGAGCCTGGAGCCTGCTTTGGAGTCTGTGTCTCCTTCTCTTTCTGCCCCTCCCCTGCTCATGCTTTGTCTCACTCTGTTTCTCAAAAACAAATAAATGTAAAAAAAAAAAAATTTAAAAAAAAAGGATGGGAAAAGGGAGAAAAAAGGCAAAAAAAACCAAAAAACCACGCTTTAGCTGTATTTCATAGACTAAGAGAGAAGTACATTTCCAAAAACAAACAGGAATTGACCAACAATGTAAAACACTGCAGAGAAGTACTAAGGATGTGCATGGAGGCAAGGCGCATAAAGGTAGAAAAACCCAACTCATTGATAACTTGGGAGACTATAGTTTCAGCAACATAGCAGAGATCAAATCGCAAGAAATTAAAGTACGGATGATGCAATAAATACAGGGAAGGGACACAAATTATTCCTCTGAGAGGTTTGTTCAAGATTAAAAAGATTTTCATAAATTAGGTTGGTGGTCAAAGGGGAGAGATTTCTTTTGTTCTCTTTGACCCTGCCCTTGACATAACCGCACCAAGTCCAAGTGGAACGGTCTACCAGGCAGCTGAAAATGGGGGACTGGGGAGAAGGCAGTCCTGCAGATGAGGATCTGGCTGTCACCTGCAGACACTGCCAGAAAGGCCAACAGTGAGACTGACTGGAAAAGCATTGATGTCAATCTTGAAAAATCACTCTATTTGAGGAATGAAGTTAAAAAATGAGAGACTGTTGTGACTCATGGCCATCTTAAAAATAGAGGATATATGTACAGGTTTAGTCCATAACATTATACAGAAAGAAAACAAGGAAAAAAAAACCCAAAAAAGATGGAGCTAAGGAAGCCAGCCATTTCCAGGGAACGCAAGAGAAGATGAGTTTAAAAGTGAGCACGCTTTTCTAAGTGTGATGGTGGGTTCACCAGTGTCTTTTTTTTTTTTTTTTTTTAAACCATTAGTCTGACATACATATTTTATATGCTGTGGTAGGTGTCAATTAGTGCACATGTTCTAAAAGACTGAGTGGAAAACACACATGAGCTCAGGAGTCCCTTAGCAGCGGCTGGAGATGTAAGTCCTTCCCATTCCAGGCTCAGCAGGAGTCCTCACCATCTATGTCCAGAGCACAAAGCCCAAGGCAACTGCTTGTTCTCCTCACTAGCTGATGCCTAGAAGATCCCTAAAAGGAAGGGGGAGAAACCCTTCAAATGTCAGGGATTTAAAAAAAATCCAAATTTAACTAAGATTTTCTTGTATTTTTCTTCTTTGAACAATAATCTACGGTGAAGTAATCATCTATGATCCAAGAAAGCTTCTTTTCTGTAGACATCCTGGACAAATATTGAATAAAGTCCCAAGAAAGAAAAGGCACGATGAGAACAAAAGAAACCTGACTCCTGCTTGCATCTCTAACTTATTTCTTACAGGTGGCTATAAGTCATTTCCCTTCTTTGCCCATCAGGTTTCTCATCAGTCAAATGAAAGGGTGGGATTACAAAATTCCTAATGTCCATTCTAATTGTAACCATTCCTTTCCCCTATAGCCTCTAACTTTTCATCAAGGTCCACAAGCCTTCTGCTTCCTGAAAACTAGCTGCAAATCTCAGGGCTCTGCTGGGGGCCATCCTCAACAAAATGGCAGCACTGGCTAGAAATTCCCATGACTCACAGAAGTGCACTAATAAGCACTGCTGTAAATAACTTCCTTGCACTAAACCCCAGATGTTGCCGATAAATAGTAGCCATGTAAGCCCAAGAGAGAAAGAGGTCATTCAAGGAGAAGAACTTGCGTCTCAGAAAGTCAACGTGTAAACAGTAAGAGATGCAGCCCAGATTTGCATTCAGGAGGGAAAAATAGGTCAGCTTTTCCAAAACAGAATAATTGCTTAAGCAGATTAGCTCCTGCCCCTCCCCCACAGGACATTGGAAAAAACACTCACCTCTACCTTTTAAGCCCAACAGTTCAGGCCAGTTACAAGCGCTGAGCATTTTGTGACACATGCTAGAAGAAAGCAAGAACCACATGAAAGAAAATCACAGCATCAAAATGAGAAGGAAATGGTGGCTAATTGCTGTCAATTACATATGAACACAAAATGGGGCACTAGGGATACACATGCCCCAGAATGTCTCTATATTGGTAGCAATCACTGGGACCCAGGAGAAGAGCTTGAAAATCTTCAAATAGAGATTTAATTTTAGTTCACTAGTTGAGAGTAAAAAGAACACTGATAGACTCTGTTAAAAAGAAAGTTATGATCAATACTGACTTGTAAGTAGTCGTTAAGCACACCCATCTTTGTTGGGGGGTTGATTTTGGCCTGAGGTTCAGCAAGATGCCTGCCCTTGATTAGCTTATGTTTTGAGCAAGCATTACTGCATTGTTCCAGATGTCACCTAGATTGACCTGGTTAGGCTACGCTTCTGCTGCAGTAAGAAACATCCCTCAAAACCTCAGGACACAAGTTTATTTCTTGCTTCTACAGAAAGTCAGCTACAATTCAGCTCCTGAGTAGCTGTCCTCCATTGACTTAGTGATCAAAGTTCTTTTGACTTTGTGCTCTGCCATCTGAACATGCAGCCACCATACTCCCCCAAAAGAAAAGAGGGAGTTCGAAGTTTGTACCAGGGTTTTGCTGCTTTTAGTACAGGTTGCTTTCTCTCAAAGGCCAATGTCTAGAACTAGTCAGTTTAAGAAATTGGGAAGTGCAGACTTCCACGAGCACAGGAGAGAAGCAGATAGTGTGAACAAACACAAGTGTCCTCTCCCATGACAGCACTGGTAAAAGCAAACACACTCTCACATCCATATGCAAAGCTAGTAAGCCTTAAAGCCTAAAAACTGTATCAGCAGCTCATCCCCAACAACCCTACTCCTCCCCTTTTCTGAATACTGACCATATGCACTAGCCTCTTCACTAGAAGTTTAAAACCATTAACAGTAGGCAAGTATGACTGTGGGTGAGAGAGGTCAAAATTAGGCTGGACAGAAAAAAGTAGGAGGAGCTGTGTTTCTACAAAAGGCCTTTTATTCTGCTACCATCACCCTACAAACTCAACAGTCTAGCCCTGAAGCTCAAAGTGCAATGACAAGAGGTCAAGGATAACCATCAAAGAAGCAGCAACAGAAGCAGAGCAGCCAAAGAGATACCACCTCCTAGAGATAAGGACCAATGGAGAAACTCTTGGTTTCTATACTTTCTCTCTCTCACTCATGCACAATGTGACAGATACGGCCTCCAGTCTATCTGTGGCTGAGACCTCCTTCATAAATCTGGATTCCCAAGTTTAATAACCTACTTGCTATCTTCTCTGGATATAACTGAGAAATTATAAAATTAACACGGTCAAAATGAAATTTCTGATTTCCCCCCCAAAGCTTCCCCTTTTTAACAGCCTCCTTTGCCAATTTTCCCTATCTTACCAATGTCCAGTTAGCTACTCCAACCAGAAACATAGGAGTTATCCTTGATTCCTCCCTTGCCTCATGAATTCTATCTAATCATGTCTCACCAATTCTATCTTCAAAATGAACTTAAATTTGCCTACCTCTCTCCATTTCTATTGACTCCACCCTGGACCCACACACCACCATCTGTCAATGCCATCAACTTCAACGGTCACTTTCCAGTCTCCCCATTTCTACTCTTGCTTGCTTCCAATCAACTCTGAAGAACAGCTCAAGTCTTCTCTTCCTAAGTCTCTCAAGGATTTCCATTGCACTAAGTATAAAATTCAGACAAAAATCACACAATCGGTCCAGTATCCTCTTGAGCCATTTGTAAACCTGCTACACTGGTCTTCTCTCCTTTCCTAAGCAGGATACAGTCGTCTGTACTTGAGGGTCTTTGCACAAGCTGACCTAGCTCCATGAAGCATTCTTGCTCCCAAGAAGTGTTCTTGCTTCTTTGGGCATGGCTGCTATTTTTAACATTTTTAACGGTTTCTCAGACCTCAGTTGGTTTCCTTCCAAATATATATTAGAATTTGCATCAAGTATGTGTTTGAGATCCAGTTTCTACTTCTGTCTTGCTCAATATAGTATCACCAGAGAGGGGGTCCAATAGATACTTTGAATATAGAATGACCTGTACATTTTTTAAGGGTAGAAGAGCCATTTTCACAGAATAAGAAAAGGTTAACTGACTTTTATACTATGTCAGGGTCCTGTTTATCAAGGGTCACAAACTAAACTGCTTAGAGAAACCTAGCTGGAAACACAATGAGTAAAGAGGGCCAGAACCAAACTAAAAGGGGCAACAGTTGACAGCTGCAGCTGGTGTAAATTTAGGCTTATCATTTCCAGGTTTTTTAAGTTCGAGAAGTAGAAAATCTAGAGCTTTTAAATAAAGAATTTCTGGGTTTTTCCACTGTTGAATCTGAACTTTAAGTTTGTGTGGGCAAACAAAACTTGTTGATAAATCCAATATGGCTATAGGCACCTAATTTGAAACCCACTGCTAAAAAAAAAAAAAAAAAAAAAAAAAAAAAAAAAAAAAAAGTATTCTCTAATCTATCTGGCCAAAATACCTGGAGGATGATATTAAGAACAACAATAGTAGCAAACTTACATCATGATTACAATATGCCAGAAGCTGTTTTAAGCACCATATACATCAACTGCAGTGATTCTAACAACCATACTGTGAGGTATATACAAGGATTGTCCCTACTGGGTAGATGAAGACACTGAATCAGAGAGAGGTCAAGAAATGAGCCCCAGGTAATACAGCTAGTAAGTAGTAGGACAGGGATCAGACCTAGGCCCTAGAGCCTGGCGAGCTTTATGATGTAATTTGAAGATAAATCAAAATAGTGAAGTCACATATCCTGTATAAGAATGTCTGTGTGATAACAAATCCAAGTTTTGAGATCTTCCTCTCTTCTGCTTTGTTATAGTTCTGGCCTGTACTGGCCACCTGCAAGCGGTTACTATTATCCAGGCCTTTGTAGGGTTAACCCTTTTTGTGTATTTACAACATGTGAAAGGCTGGTATCAGATATCCCCCCCAAAATAGATTACACAGTGTGGAAGGTAGACATGTGACCAATTAGAATCTAAACTGGTTAATTATATTAAGAATGAGGAGGTGCCAAAGTCCAGCTTTGGTTGTAGCATTTGGTCAAAAATCTGCTATTAGGATTTGGCTTCAACCTTGGTTTTTGGCAGGCCAAGTAGCCAAATGCCATTTCAACTGTGTTTTTGGCAACCTCAAACTTGTGTGCAATTATTATCATTTGATCTTACAAGTTATTTACATATCTCATCACCATGGCATCATCAGTAACACAAACAGGGGTGTTCTTTAGGTTTATTGTCCCTATATGAAAATTCCCTTTCCAATAAAACTAGGCATGTCGCTTAGAGTAAGATTCTCCTGGTTTGCTTCATACAAGATTAAAAGTTTATCAGCCAGATGATGAATGTATACCGATTATTACAAATATTCATGTAAACAAAAAATGGCTGCACTCCTAGGACATACCAGGCATGGTTAGCAGTCATAGGGATTACTGAACAAAACAGGTCCCTGCCCTTGGAGTTTACACTGTGGTGGATGGTGATGTAGGATAATAATGTGCATAATAAGGAATTGGTACACGGTTTTAGCAAGTGATGGGTATACTGGGGCTGGGAGGGGATCAGGGGCATTGGGAAAAAGTTCATTCTTTAGATAGAAGAGCCCATGTAAACCTCACTGAGAAGGCTGAGCAGTGAGGATTTAAAGGAGATGAAGGAGCACAGCTTGTGCATCCTGAGGAAAAGGAATTGTGGGCAGAGGGAACAGCCAGTACAAAGGCTCTGAGGTGGGAAGATGCCCGGTTTAACGTAGGAACAGTCTGAGCTTTTGCTAGTGTGGTAGCAGATGACATGAGTGGCGTGCCAGGGGACAGATCACGCAGGGCCTGGTAGGGCATCTGAAGGACATTGGCTTTTGAGGAAAACGGGAAGCTGATGAAGAACATGATCTGACTCGCACATTAACTAGACCATTCTGGCTGCTGAGTTGAGAATCCTGCTTTACAATGAATATTGTGAAAACGTTGCTTAAAAAAACCACAAGCGATAGCAACAAAATTAAGCTTCATTTTGAAATTTTAAAAAAGCATCTTTTTCAAGTATAGCCCAAAGCTTTAGTTTATGGGACTGTTTCAATGAAATTGCCTCATGACTTTCAACCAAGATGGCAAGCCCAAGAGTAGAAGCCTTCATTTTAGTAGTTACTACTGGAGAAGGAGAAAACTTAATGACTTGAAGGGGGAATATCACCATTAGCATGACCCTGTCATGACAGAGCTTGACAAAAATCTTAGGTTGCTCCATTACTGACCTCAGCTGAGAGAGAGCACATTTTCAGTATCATAAATGTATAATATAAAAACCACAGGAGCGGACAGCTCTGAGAAATTATTACCACGTACCACAATGCCAATTTTTAACAGAATCTGCTTGGTATAATTTTAATTAAGTTGTAATAAATAGGCATTCTTATTAATATTTCAGGTTTATTCTTGTATGCCAGCAAGATATTCATTCTAGGATGGTGATATTCAACTTCAGCCAAATAATGATTTAACACTCAGCCGTTTAGCTTTTAGCCAAAATGCATGTTTAGTATATGTTATGGACCAGATGTTTGTGTGCCCTCCTCAGTTCCTATCTTGAAGCCCTAACCTCAATGTGATGGCATTTGGTGATGGGGCTTTGAGACATAGTTTTAGATGAGATCATGAGGGTGGAACCACATAGGATTAATGTCCCTTTAAGAAGAAGACAGACTAGAGCTCACTCTCTCCCAAACATGTGAGAACACAGCCAGAAGGCTATCTTTCTCCAAACCAGGTAGGTAGAGGGCTCTCACCAGGAATCAACTGGCTGGCACCTTGATCTTGGGACTTCCCAGCCTCTGGAACTCTGAGAGATATAGATCTACTGTTTAAGGTCACCTAGTATGGACTAGGCATATTTTGTTATAGCAACCCAAGCAGACTATGATAGCATATGTCTAAGGTTACCTGTGAAAGCAACATTTAAAAGCCATTTCTAATTCATTAAGAACTGAAAATAATGTTTTAGGTATTTATTGGTGCCTGTTGGTCTGATTTTCAATTTAAGGCAAAGTTCTTAATCATTTAAGGAGAAGCCGTTGCTTTCCATCTCCTTCCAGTTTTGACTTCAAGAAAATGGGGGTAGAGGGGCACCTGGGTGGCTCAGTCGGTTAAGTGTCCAACTTTGGCTCAGGTCATGATCTCATGGTTTGGGAGTTTGAGCTCTGCATCGGGCTCTGTGTTGACAGCTCAGAGCCTGGAGCCTGTTTTGGATTCTGTGTCTCCTCTCTCTGCCCCTCCCCCACTCACGCCATCTCTCTCAAATAAACTTAAAAAAATTAAAAAAAGAAAAGAAAATAGGGTAAGAAATCGGGAGAGTCAACAGATGCTTATGCTGAGGATGCTGAAAGAGAGTTATGCGTGGGGGTGAGAGAACCTTGCCATCTGAAATCTTGGCCAACCCTGGAGGTAGAAGAGATTACCGGGTCCTGACATGGAGGTTGGAGAATCTAAATTTAGAATGCTTGCCACACTGCAAAAAAGCTATTTTCTCTGGCTTAGAGACAATCTAGATTTTGAGGATGAAGAACAGTTGATTGGCTATGGAAGTATTCATTGCTCACCCTGTGGATGAGGTCTCACTCATCACTCAGTGAGAAAACTGTTCAGAAAACTATTCCCCCCACATGGCCAACCACTATAGGATGTGGCAAGATTTATCTTTCTGTTCGCTTGTAGAGAGGCTAAACATAATGAATTAACGATGAGGCAAAAGAGAGGAGGACTCAGAGGCAAGAGACTTCTGTCTCACATCAACGGATTCATTCATTTATCAAAAATGCATTCTTCATTATGTGCTAGACACTGTAGCAGGTACTGATGTTATAGCAGGGAATGAGACAGACAAGACCACTGCTCTCAAGGTGTTTCAATTTTACTGGAGACACAGAAAATAAACAGGAGGATTTCAGACAGGTAGAACTTCCATGAAGGACAGTGATGTCAGAATGTGACTGGGGAACTAATTTAGTTAGGGTGGTCAGGCTTCTCTAGAGAGGCACATTTGAGCTTTGAGCTAGGACCTAAATGACAAAGAATCAGCTGTGCAATGATGAAGGGGAGGAAACCAGGAGGAGGGAGGACAAGTACCAATGCTCTCAAGACAGAATGACCTTGGTATATTCAGGAAACAGATAAGTATGTCTGGAGCTCAACTAACCAGAAGAGAGCCGGCCATGTGACAAAGTTGAGAAGGCAAGCAAAGCCCAAAGGTCTTAGGGTCTTATCAGCCACGATAAGTAACAATTTAAATTCATGAAGTGCTATGGAAAACCATTAAGAATGCCTAGCAGGTGAATGGCATCCTCTGATTCAATACTGCTGTGTGGAGCATGATTGCAGGAGGACAAGAGTGAAGCAGAAGCCAGTTAAGGGGCTTCTGAGGTGGTCCACGGGAGAGGAGATGGTGATGTGGACCTGTGAGGACAGTGGAGACGGAACATGCGTGGCTTTCAGAATAGGTTGTAGGGGCAGATGAATGAACAGGATATATTGGTGAATACTCCATCTCTGTACAACAGATGTGCCTATGCAGTTGGCATTTTGTTTCTTTTACATAGTGGAATACTCTTTTTCCAATTCAATCATTACAAAATCTTTCTCAATGTATGAGTAAATCAGGGTAGTTTTAAGTGATTACTACTTTTTTTTCCTTTCCAACTATAAACTTTTGGCAACTTACGTCCAAATAGAACATACACTGTGCTCATTTGTATAGTTATAGAGAAGAGAAAAAGTGTTCTTTTAAAATGATTTGAAGTACCCCTCTACCTCCCACCCCTCTCCCCACAGTTCTCCATCATACTGGGTGTGCAGCGTCAGAAGCTGAGATGCCTAGCACCCCCCAGAGGCAGAGGCACAGCTGAAGGATATGGAGCACAGAGGATATGCAGACATGCAACTCAGCCACAGGTCCACCACTTGACTATCTCAGAGAAATGCATCCACTTCCTCAAAGTCACATGGGGATAGCAACACTCCCCTCTAACAGTGCAGAGCCATTTACCATCTGTCCCTTTGTAAGTTTGCAAACCCCGTTCTAAATGGTCACCTGAGTTGAGGTGTTCATAGCTCAACAGCAACTACAACGTAGGATACCAAGGAAAGCAAAGATTCACTTAAAAACCTTACTAAACATGCATTTTATAAAGAAGGTATTTTAGCATATGTATGTGTGGGGGGGAGGGAGGGAGGGAGGGACAGAGGGAGAGAGACAGACTGTATGTGCTCTGGGAAGATGTGTATTTGCTAAACTGTAATGCCCCTCCCTAAGAACTAGCAATAGCCCTTAGCTATGGTTGCAGGCAAAGGCCAAACCCTGCTTTCTCCCACAACCCTCTAATAATGTTCATCTTACTCCTTCTCACACTTGAACCTGTGACTCCGCTTTACCTGCTTCTTAAGCTTACTCAGCTGGGTTAACTAAGGCCCTTAAGTGCTAAGCTTTTCCAACCTCAGTCATTGAGGACTAGGATTCTTCATCACAACTACAGCAAAAGCTCACTGTTGTCCTGAGTCCCACCTATGTTTGTCTCTTTCTCAGGCCTAAGATATACATTTGCCTTCATGTAGATGCATACTCTCCTGAAATATCTCAGTTCTGACTGAGGTTCTTAACTCAGTTCTTAACTCAGTTCTGTTAAGGACTCTTTAAACTGCTTCCATAGTGGGTTACTGATCTTTACATTTCAGACTGGAAAAGAAAAGCACTGGGGCAGAGAGCCATCAGACAGGCCATCCCTAGAACTCAAATGCCCTCTCCTCCAGAGGCCTACCTCTGCTATGTCAAAATGGTCAGTGAAATTGTAACTTGGTTCTGATCCACCTGCTGTTACGGGCTCCACTTTTCCTGAGCAGCACCTTTCATTCTGTACCTTCAAATGGCACACATCATAGTCTTACTACACCAGAAAAGTACCATTAACCAAATGGCTCCAAGAACTTGTTTCACATAAATTTGTCAGCATGATAGAATGGAGAGCACTGGCCATGTATTGAACTATATTTGAGACTAGACTGGGCCACTACTGGCCTCCAAATCTTGGAGAAGCCTAGAGTCAGTTTCCTTACCTATAAATTAGGTGGTCAGATGCTCCCTAAGGTTCCTTCTTTGTTGATCATACCATGAATCTTTGGTGCAAATACACCCTATTTCTTACGCTTTTAAGAGCTTGATACTTCAGTAATAAATGCTTACCTCTTCAAATATGGACTTGTTATAGTTTCTCCTGAGAGCTTTCCAAGTGCCCAGTATATATGTGCTGGGGCCCTGGAACTCACATAGCATGAAGTCATTCTGGCTTGCCTCTCTTGTTCTGACCCTTCTGACAATTCTTAAAGTGTGTGCTCATTACATTTCCAATGCATTATGTCCTTTCATATCATTGGTGACATTATATTGGATTGGCAGCTTCTTTTGGAGACATGCTTCCTCCCCAAGCCAAGAAATACAGAGAGCCAAGAATTAGATCATTCTATCCCCAAATTGCCATAGACCTTCTCAGAGGCAGCTGAGCAATGTAATTTGATCAAGGTTAAGTACAATCCACCCTTCACCTTTTAACCCAAGTCAAAATTCTTTTAGTTTTCTATTTTAATCCCAAAGGAATGCTTCTTGCTCAGAGTTACAAACGTCCACCAGCCATCTCCAGTCAACTCTCATTTATCCGCCTGTGGCTTATCCAAAGCACCAAGCTTTCTCCTCCTGCCTCCAGCACCAAGTTCCAGGCCAGCTCCTTTAACTTGGTGCCAAAGAAATACAAACTAAATCTAATATTAGCCTAATGAGAAAAGGCTATCTGCTGCCAAAGATTCACATAATGCATCCCAAAGCTAAATGCAGGCAATTATTCACTGTTTTAGATGCTGGCATTGCTTCTCCCTTATATAAAACAGAGATCAAGATTTTCTGTGTTTCTCTCTGAGGAATACAGATCACGTGCAGTGTTTTTTTAACCTCATTTTCAGCCCAGCCGGCCAGATTCTCAGTATAACAGATTATATTTTCTTTTCCAATAAATAAGTCATTTGTACATTTAATGTCAAGGGAATAAAAAACCCTGGGTTTGGAGTCATTTGACTTACACTTGAATGCCATCTTTCTCTAGTTGTTAGCCAGAAACTAAATTTTGGCAACTCATTTGAACGCTTTCTTAGCTGCTAAATAGGGATACGTATTTTATTAAAAAAAAAAAAAATACAAGGCAGTCATGCATGTATGAGGGACACTCAAAATGCCATCTTCAAAAATCCACCAAGACTCTTGATTATCACTCTGTGCCACTTTACAGACTCTAGCAAATCAGAATCATTGGCAAGAAAAAATACAAACTGTAGGAAACCCTTATTTTATAGGCATAAGAACACAGAAAGGGAGTTTCCTTGTGAGCACCTAGAAAATCAAGTCTAGAAGGCAAAAGTTTCTCATTTCCCAATGCTGTGTTTAGGCCACTGGTGAGGATACATCCCAGAATTCCAACAGGGAACAGGCAGGATACTGCCTGCTGATAGGCTGATTTATGCCATAGCCAGAGTTGCCATGGAAATGGAAATCGCAACCATCAGAACAGTTGGGAACATTATTCTCAAAACAGACTCCTATTTCAACCTTTCTTATGACTGATGCACACGTCCTCCAAGACCCAAGGACAAGAACTAGAGACAATGTCAACAATACTGCTTTCTCATTTTACTCCTATACCCAGAGAACTTACGTAACTTTTTTTTTTTTAAAGTTCATTTTTAGAGAAAGAGAGAGCGTGAACAAGCATGCAGGCATGCCCTGCATGAGAGCTGGGAAGGAGCAGAGACAGAGGAAGAGAATCCCAAGCAGGCTCCGTGCTGTCAGCGTGAAGCCCGACAAGGGGTTCAATCTCATGAACCATGACATCATGACCTGAACCGAAACCAAGAGTCAGATGCTTAACAGACTGAGCCACCCAAGTGTCTCATCAATAGCTTTCTACAGATCAGGACAGTGCTGGCTGATAGAAGTTTCTGTGACGTTCTAGGTCTGTGCTATCCAAAACAATAGCCTCTGGACACATGTGGCAACTGCCCATTTGAAATTTGGCTGGTATGACCAAGGAAGTAGATCTACTGTATTGTTTTAATAAATGTAAATAGCCATATATGCCTAGTGGCTACCATATTGAGCAGTGCAGGCAGAAAACAAACTCACATTCCTCATCCTAGCATTCACATCCCATAAACTTGGCTCCAACGTATTGTTCTAACCTGTTTGCAAAACATGAATCTTGACTCTAAGGAGACTGCTGCTGAGCACACCTGAGGAAGTCTGCTGCCAAACCTTGGCTCAAGGTACTTAGACTTCATTGCTTCCATTCTTAACTGCTGCATATTTGAGCTTTACCCATATTTCACAACATAGGTCAAGTTCTACTTTACTGGTACACCTTCTCTCTGGCTGCTCCATCTCCACGGCTTGTGAGAAAAGGGGGAACAAACCTCAGGCCAGGGCCTCTCCAGGAAGGACCTTGGTCTCTCATAGGACTGTCTCCTTGGAAACTTCTATGTGGGCATATACCTGGTCTGCAGGACCAGGAGCTGGCCTTGGGCCTCCGTGACTACAATGGTAAAAAGATTAAGAATAAAAATAAGTTGATGGACAACAGAGGCTGTGCCTTCTCTGTGTTAAGACCCTCACCTTGGCTCTCATCTGTGGTGGCTGTACGTTCCCCCATATGTGTACCTTTATAATTTTTGCACCTCCATAGGAGATAAAAATGTTATACTTCTTATCTCTTGCCTTGAATCCAACTGTAGCATAAAATTAACCGTTAACATGGCTTTTCTTTTTTTTTTTCTTTCCCATCTTGAACTTGTAACTGCAGCCCTGATGGCATGTGTACTCTCTCGAGTCCCAAGTGCACATAAGCAATTAGAATTTACATTGGTAAGTATCTTTTGTAGATCCAACATTTCAGTTGGCTCCAGTTTTTTTTCCAACTAGACTCACTGCTGCCCAGTTATAAAGCTTAATTAAAAGTGAGCTTGGGAGGCGCCTGGGTGGCTCAGTCGGTTAAGCATCCGACTTCGGCTCAGGTCATGATCTCATGGTTCATGAGTTCAAGCCCCACGTCGGGCTCTGTGCTGACAGCTCAGAGCCTGGAGCCTGTTTCAGATTCTGTGTCTCCTTCTCTCTGACCCTCCCCCGTTCATGCTCTGTCTCTGTCTCAAAAATAAATAAATAAATTTTTAAAAAGTGAGCTTGGTTCTCCATTGGTTTCTCTTATGGTAAGAGCTACAGGCATCTCCTGGCAGAAACCACGTCTTTCTGGAATGAGAGTCCTAGTCTTTTGGGGATTAGAGTCAATGGCTCCAAAATCACATTCTAAGAGAAGCAAAAAAGATAATTATTTCAAGAACATAAAATAGAAAGAGAGATGTATCTTTAGATTATGAAAGTAACACAAATTTCAGAGTCAAGATGGTATATTAAGCATGTCATGCTACAATCTCCCATTCCTTGGGTTCTAGAACTTAAAGGCACTAGAAAATCAATCTCTAAATTGATGTAAAGCCAAGCTTGAAGTCACAGAAGAGAAATTTTTAGGTGTCAGAAAACCGCAGCAATGAGGTGGCATGAAGGTCACTATGCCTGCTGGGATCTGGGACAGGTGACATGGAGAGGGACTGGTTTCAAACCCAGCATGGCTAGACTCCAAGTGGCAAGGCCCACAGGCATGACGGGAAGCTGGAACCAGGTTCGTGTGAAGCCTGCAAACAAGAAAGTGCATATGGGATGGGGAGATGGGGGAGGACCACTTGATTTGCATAATCAATAGCAAAGGGATCCAAAGTCAAACTGAACTGTAATGTAACACTGGTCAGAGCTGTTACATCTCAAAAAGTTCAACAGGAGACAAGCAAAAGCACCACACCAAATGGTCTCCACAACTCAAGGCACATATAGGCAAAAAGTCCCCCAATGAACTTACTCCTTTGGCAAATAACTTACCAACAAGAATTGGAAGCCATGGGAGGAAATCAGCACCCTAAAAGGCCCAATATCGACTCAAATAGGAAAGTCTCAGTTGAGCTACTCAAGTTAATAGAGCAATCTGAAAAGGGATTTGAAGTCAATACACCTAAAAGCATGCATATCTTTAAAAAACAAAAGAAAAAAACCCCTCAAAACAGAAGTGAAGAGAAGGTTTTCCCCCATAATCTCAACTCTGGATATAAACCGCTGTTCATATTGTGCAATAAACTCTTCCAGACTCAGTGACGTCTTTATTCAGAAACAGACATTTTTACATAAATGGGGACATGCTATACACACTGTGTCCTTCTCTTCCCCTCACTTTAAAGTATCATCACACTTATGTTCCCACATAAATATTGCTGTAGACTGAATGTCTATGTTCTGCTAAAATTCCTATATTGACCCCCATTGTGATGGTATTAGGAGGTGGGGCCCTTTTACATGCGTAGGTCATGACAGTGGAGTCCTCATAAATGGGATCAGTGCTCTAAAAGAGGCTCCAGAGAGCACTCTTGTCCCTCTCCACCATGTAACACAGTGACATAATAGCCACCTGAACAGGAGGTGGGGCTTCATCAGACAATGATTCTGGTGGCACCTTGATCTTGAACTTCCCAGCCTCTAAAACTGTGAGAAATAAATTTCTATTGTTTATAAGCCACCTAGTCTATGGTATTTTGTTACAGCAGACTGAACAGACTAAGATGAATCCACAGGTCTCTCCTACCCTTATAAAGGGAGGAACAGAATCCTATTCCCTTGCATGAATATACATAGTACCTTTAGCCAGCATTCTAGGAATGAACAGTTGGGCTGTTCCCAACATTTTCATATTATAAACCACGCCAGAGTGACCATTGTCCTGTAGGCATTTTTGCACATCTGGATGATTATTTCTTAGGACAAGTTACTAGAGGGAATTATTGGCTCAGAAGTTACACACATTTAAAATTTTGATAGCTACTATCAGACTGTCCTCCAGAAAAGTTGTACCAATTTACATTACTGAGTGCCTTTAAATTTATACATTTCTAACAGATTTTTTATTTAGAGTAGGTCAGTTTACCCAACATTCAATTACTTACTCAAGAAAAAAAGAAAACTTGCACCTCCAATAACCCTCTAAGGCAACAAAAACCCTTTAAAGGTGTTTGTACACACACAAAATAAGTTCACACTGTGGCATGGAAGGTTCAGTGTCTGTAACACTGTACATCTGTAGTAATCACACTATGGTACTTACTTTTAATTCTGTCTGCCCAGCAAACACAGTTGTCCTCGGGTCCTCCATGAAAAAGGGAATAAATACCTTGCCTGAGCTCTACTAAGGCTCCTGGTCTGTCCACTTCTAAATATGATGTCAACGTGAAAATACTCAGAATCCCCTTAACACCTTACACTGTAGATGATCTGGATAATTCAAATGAATCTGGTTTCCAATATGTGGACTATGCTTGAGAAAAGGGTCATTATAGACTACTTTATTCTCAGTGAAGTATGCTTTCAAGCAAAGCAAATATAAAGTGATCTAGAGGCAAAAGCAAATGCTATCAACATGAAATTCAGGAATTACTACAGTATCACATATTCCAAATACTTCAGAAGTAATCAAACCATATAAGATTTAAATAAAACTTTATTTTTTATTGGAAAACAGACCAGCAATATGATCTGGAAATGTTTAAAACTGAATTAAAATCAGACAAATACCAGCAATTTTCTTTTCCTCCACTCTACTTTTTAATATTTTAACCATCCTTCTAAAAAGATCCCACTCGGGGCGCCTGGGTGGCGCAGTCGGTTAAGCGTCCGACTTCAGCCAGGTCACGGTCTCACGGTCCGTGAGTTCGAGCCCCGCGTCAGGCTCTGGGCTGATGGCTCGGAGCCTGGAGCCTGTTTCCGATTCTGTGTCTCCCTCTCTCTCTGCCCCTCCCCCGTTCATGCTATGTCTCTCTCTGTCCCAAAAATAAATTAAAAAAAAAAAAAAACGTTGAAAAAAAAAAAAAAAAAAAAAAAAAAGATCCCACTCAAGCTATTTATCTTCCTAAAGAAGATCCTTCATACACTTTTTCCCCTTGCTCTTTCAAGATGTCTGTGTAGCATCAGAGATGGAGGAGGTTTAAATATAACAGGGCTCACTTATTTCCAACTCTTCTCACAAACCAAACTTCAACCATCGACCAATTTCCTAGGAGATGCAATTTCTTTCCACTAAAATGTCTAGTGCCAAATATCTACAGTATCCTTGCTAATCATTTCCCAACTCTACAACACACAAAGGCATGCACTTAAGGTCATCGGTTTTAATTATCTACACTAAAGAAGGGAAGTAACAGTAGCAGTTATTCACAACTGTGGATAAAGCAGAGACATTCACATTTGATTTTGGAAGACGTTTGGAGTGGGGAGGGAGTTGGTTCCTATAGGACAGCAAAGTGACCGTTCTACTTCAAGTTTTTCTTGGCTGACTGTAACATTTGCTTTCCAAGGCACGCACATATTCATTCACGCAAACATTTGAAAAGAAATTCCTCTGCAGAGAATGCACAAGGGAAAAACTGAACACCACATGAAGACTAGTTTCTTCAATTTCCAAGGGGCAAACTAATATGAACATCTTCAACTGTGCGCTTGACACGAGCATCTTTACTGATTTCACACAAAGAATCCATCAAGTGCCAGTTCCACTGTGGAAAACCTTTAGAAGAGGTGGTCCTTACTAGAGGACCATCTACCCTCCAAGCCCCATTTTACTAGTGTATGTATGTTATGTACCTACATTTAAGACTAAAAACGAAAAAGAACTAAGCATCCTAAAACAAAGTAGGATCATTCTATCTTCCATCAGAGTTCTGTTTATGATGGTCTACCTCACAGAATTGTTATAGGGACAAAGTAGGCCAGTATATCAAGAGTCCTTAAAAGAGCACCTGGAATACATGGATATACTGAATAAAACATCAGTGATTAATTAACAGTGTTTGTCTGCCAAAGACCCTCATGCACAAGCAGCACTGGACCTTTTGCACAATCCTTCCAATGCATGGTATTATTTCATCTGTTCTACCCATGGTGGAGGGAGTTTTTATGATACCATTCTATAGAAGAAGAATCTAAGGCCTGCATAATCACATGACATGCTTAAGTTCATAAAATGGTAAGCGTGAGCCTGGCAAACACACCTTTCACCTTTAAGTCCAGGGCATCTTTCTCAATAGCCCATTCTGTACCATACTCATGGCAGGACATGGACCACAAACGTGTTTAACTCCAAAGGGGATGCAGTCAACATTTTCATTATTGCCTAGAACCCAGAAGCAGTCGGTGTTCATTTAACTGAAGATACACCGGGACGGAGTGAAAGGACCATCCGTTCTCTGTGGCTGGACCACAAAGTATCAAAGCTGCAGCTTCCACAATCTCCATAATTTAGTGGATTACTACCTACCTTAGCAGTCTCAGCTTCTGCTGGCAGTCGCTTGGGGGTTCCTTTTTGGTCAAGCACCTTCTGAAAATTTTTGTTTTTAATGGATTGAGATTCAACACCTTCACCTTCAATCTGTAGTTTAATACCTTCGGCACGGGCAGGATGATCAATACCCCGTGGATTCAAGCCACAGTGGAGAGCTAGCAAAGAGGAAAAAAATATAACTGAAAACAAGTCCTGCAAAGAAGGCGTCCACGACAGACAGTATTTCGTGTGGCCTCAGAGGCAAGAAACAAAGCAGTGGTAAGTTTACAAGTGGTGTGATAACTATGGGAAATGATCTGGGGAGGAGGGAGCATGGCATAGAGGAAACCCTGAGCTCTCAAGTCAGAAAGATTTCAGCACAAATCCAGAAACCATCAGTTCCAAGTTGTTTGACCTTGAGCAAGTTACTAATGCCCACATCACAGATGAGATTACCAAATCCGGCAACTTCGTTCCTGCCTCCCACACATGCAACTCATTCAACCCCTGCAGTTCAGCTTCTTATCTCTGCCTCCATCTGGAAGAGTGCTTGTTCCCTCCTCCTCTGAATCTATTCAAGCATCCACTCAAGTACCCCTGCTTGCATGGACTGTGCAACTATTTGCTGAGCGTGTACCATGAGACATCCCCTGGATTAGATCCTGGAAACATGGATTCATATATGACAGATGTTCCCTTCCAAGATCTTATGGTCCAATAGAAGAGGCAAACAAAAGGACAAGTGACTTTAGAACAGTTATTACAGCTACATGAAAGAGAAGGAAAGACCAAAGTGAAGGGTTCAATGGAGTCAAGCCTAGATTTTTCCTGCCTTACCCTCTCCACATCCTAACATGGATAGGACCATAAATAAAATCTACAGCCCATTTTCTGAGCATAATTATTTATTCAACAAATACTTACTGAGCCCCTCCAAAGTACCCAGCATTCATCAAAGAAATAGCAGGAACCATACATTCCCCGCAGATGACCTCCACGAAGCATCCAGCATGTGTGAGGCTTGGTGTGCATGTGCACGTGCACACAATATGTGTGTGTGTGTGCGCGCGCGCGTGCACATGCTTCAAGGCTTCTGGTAGTAAATTCTCTCACCTCCCTGGGACTCCACCCCTTTAAATTTAATTAAATTCCTTATCCCCTTCCCTTTGGCCTCAGAGGATTCAGGGCCAGAACCTTCACTCCTCCATCCCACTCAGGACTCTACTTCATTGGTGACTTTTACTCAATATCTTCACTTTCCCTCCATTCTCAGCATGCCTCCCTTTATATATATATATATATATATATATATACATATACATATATATATATATATACACATATACGTATATGTATATATATATATATACATACATATACGTATATGTATATATATACACATATATTTTTTTCCCTTTATATATACACACACATACACACACACACACATACACACACACACATATAGAGGTTTTTAAAGGTTTATTTTGAGAAAGAGAGAGAAAAATCCCAGCACAGAGCCCGATGTGAGGCTCCATCTCACAAACCATGAGAAATCAGGAGTCAGACGCTTAACCGACTGAGCCACCCAGGCTCCCCTCAGCATGCTTCCCTTTTAGCCAACTGCTGCAATTCTACAATTCTTCCCTTACTCAACACCCCATTCAGGTCAGGGCTTCCTCTTACCAGGCTTCCAAGAGAGTATGTGACACTTGAGAGAAGAGGGCTGGCTTCGCAGAAGTGAGGCAGGGGTTCCCTTCCTGCTCTCCATGCTCTCCTTCAGAGGAGCCATTCATTCCCACACTCGGATACAATCAACAACCTGCTGATGATGTCCAAATTTTAACCACGGCCTAGATAGACCTGTTAGGAGCTTCAGACCTAAGTGAAACTGGAACTCAACACCCTAATTCCAGTATCAGATAGCTCAGATTTAACATGTTCAAAACTGAATCTTGGATTTTCTACCACTACCCCCCAAAATGCCTTTTCCAGTTCCACAGAAACCAGAGTCATCCTTGGCAGGACTCTCTCCACGATTTACCACATCCCTTCCATCTATCATCAGGTCCAGCAAGCTCTACACCCACAGTGCTGCTCAAATCCATCCATGTGGCTCCATCTGCACTGCCATCACCCTGGTCCGAACCACCCACGTCTCTCACCCACAATGCTGACCAGCCTAACTGCTCTTCCTCGACTGAGCCCTGAAACCCAATTAAAAAAAAAAAAAAAAAAAGGTACAGGTCAGATCGTGAGACCCTTTGGCTTAAAACTTTCCAATGGCTTCATTTTAGATCTAGATCACTCAAAAGTCTTTAACATGACCACCAAGGCTCTGAATTATCTGTTCCCTTCTACCTTTCCAACTTCATCACCCACATTATCCTTCGTTCACTGTACTCTGACCACACACTTCCTTTTCACACTTCCTACTTCTTGAACACATCAAGTTCTTTCACACTTCTCAGATTTTGTACGTAATGTTTCTCTGCCTGAAATGTTCTCCCTATTCCTCACCTAACTCCTACTCATCTGTCAGGTTTTGGCTTAAAGAACACTTCAGATATGCCTTCCCTTAATCTCTTCCTCATCCCCTGCCTCCACCCCATTTTAGATCACTGTACCTGGAACAGTAAGTATTCAAATACTGAATCGATGACCTTACCTAACTATACAAAGGTCCATATGCATGTGGCTTTGTACCTTTCAATATGAAAATTATCTGAATTTCTCTTCTAGCTTCTAAGCTTCCTAGAGCCAAGAACCAGCCCATTTCATGGTACACAATAGATGTTCAACATGTATTAGTTCACACCTCCTCCCTCAGGCTTTATGCCGGATCTCAAATGATCTTCATAAAAACTCGATAAGACATAATTACATTCATTTCACAGGTAAGGGAGAGGAGACTCAAGGCGCACAGTCACAAAGTCATGCAGGTGTCTACTGAAGGTCACAGAGATCAAGCATCATTTAGGATATGGATGATTTCAAGCTTCAGATGAGCAACCCAAAATAGGTTAAGCAGTAAGGAAAATTATTAGCTTTCAGAAAAGGAAGTCCAATAATGGTACAGGTTCAGAGTTCATGGATTTGCCAGGTCAACAGAGGATTCATCAAGGATTCTTATTTTTTTTTCTTTCATCTTGCCATTCTTCTATCCAGAACATCACCTAGATCATAAGCCTGAGTCCCCTCATGGCACCTTGAGCTACAAGCTTCTGGGTCTCATCTAGAAATAGTGACAGTTCAGTTGTCTGGTTCTCTTTCCCCTAATCCTTTTTCAAATATTCATTTTTTTTCCCCATCAGCTCAAGGTGAATCACATACCTATTAACAAACTAAAACCCTGGCAGTGGAGGTAGCATCACTGTTAACCAGCTGACCCTTCTGCTAGAGTCAGTTTCTCAAACCACACTGCTAGTATTCAAGAAGGCAGGGGCGGGATAGATGCTGGAGAACCAACAGCAGTGCCAACTTCAGGTATATGTAGAAAGAGAATGGAGCAGCCAAAATCTGTAAGAGCAGAAGGCTCATTACTGTTAATATCAGATCAGCTTCTCCATCTCCGAAGAATGGCCTATTGCAACGAATATTCAGTATTTTAAAATCATGACTATTAAAAAATTTTTTTCTTATAAAAGGAGATGAGAGATTAGCACAGGATGGATTTGGACACTAGAGGAAGAAAAATATATAGCTTTGATCTTTCTCTCCAGACTGATCCCCAGCTGCCTTGAAATTTACAGCTTCAGAATACCACTGACTTGCTGGGAATTTCCAGTACTTCCTGTTCTCCCAATACCTCCCCCACCAAATTGGACTCTCATACTTCCTTCACCTTTGCTCATGCTGGTCCCTCCTCCTAGAAAGAGCTTCTACTTCACCCCAGTTTTACTTCCTCCTTTGGGAGGCTAAGTCCACTCACCCGATGTGTCAGCTCGGACCCTTAGAAAGCCACCTAGGAGTTTCTGGATACCAGACCAAGAACCACTTAGCTATGCTTCGACCATGCACACAGTGCCCTGGTGCTTCACTTCCCTCGCTGTAGTGAGGTCTACCTCACTGATCTGTACACCTTGTCTCCCACCCCTGCAAGCTCTTCAAGACAGGCCCTTAGTCACCTCCATGACCTCCTCTCCCCAGTCTAGAACCTGGCACATAATAGGCATTAAAGAAACATTTGTTCAGGGGTGCCTGGTGGCTCAGTTGGTTGAGCACCCGACTTCAGCTTGGGTCACGATCTTGTAGTTTGTGGGTTTGAGCCCCACGTTGGGGCTGCTTTGTGCTGCAGCGTGGAGCCTGCTTTGGATTCTCTGTTCCCCTCTCTCTCCCCCTCCCCTTCCCCACTCACACTCTCTCAAAAATACAGTAAAAAATAATAAATTAAAAAAAAAAACATTTATTCAGCTGCTAAATGAACCAGCAATCTCCTCTCTTTATACAGCCCTGCCTTAAATCAAAAGGAAACTTCTCTCGGCTGGTAAATACCTAGCATTCAAAATGTAAGAGAACTATAAACATGAGGCAGACTACGGTGTTTTGACTTTCTACACACGTAGTCACCTTCTTCACACAAATATTTTAATCCTCCATAGCTGTTCCCTCCTCGCCTGCAAACCCAGTAGTTGATTTAGGTTTTGTGCTTGGGTTTATTTATTTAAAACCATTTCTGACAGGCTTTGCTTTGTTTTCCCTGAAATTTCATGTCCCTAATATTTACAAATCAAGCAACTTTCAAATGGCCTCTTTACAAGCTGTGACCTCCATTTCTTTGTTCATCATGTAAAAGGTGCCCCTGTTTGAGTCCTCTTTTCTGTCCTCATCACTGCCCTTTCTTGTTTTCACTCAAGTTATTTACTCAATTTAATGGGCTCAGCAGCTCACAGGTCGGCTTGGAGGCCCTCTTCCTGTTTCCCCGGGCTTCCGGACCACTCTGTGCCTTACTGATTTCTAGTTACTGATTTGACATCGAAAGCTGTTTGTGGTCTTTCCTTCCAGGGCCGCCCTAATCATTTTCACATTAAAGTTGCTAATACTAAGCTCTTCAAAATCAAGAATTAAAAACCAAATAGATTTCATAAATAGTCCTTTAAAAGAGTCAACAGGGACATTAGTTTTCACAATGTTTTGAGATGCCAGAGCAAAGGTACCATCTGTCTCTCGTGTGGAAAAGCCCATTCCCTCAGAAACCGGTACCCTTGTGCTTTGCTAGTGGGAATGTAAAATGGTGCAGCTGCTGGGAGCAGCTGGGGATTCCTTTAAAATATTCAACACAGAATTACCATCTGATCTGGCAATTCAACCAAAGAATTGAAAGTAGGGACTTGAACAGATATTTGTACGTCCATGTTCACAGCAACATTATTCACAATAGCCAATAGGTGGAAAGAACCCAAATGTCCACTGATGAATGGATAAAGAAAATGTGATACATACGACGGAATTTTCAGTCATACAGTGGACTTTTCAGTTTTAAGAAATGAAATTCTGATACAGGATGAACCTTGAAGACATGCTAAGTGAAATAAGCTGGTCACAAAAGGACAAATACTGTATACGATGCACTTGTAGTAGTCAAGTTCACACAGATGAAGTCAAACAGTGGTGAGCAGGAGCTGGAGGAGAGGTGAATGGGGATGTGCTTAGTCCAGTTTCTCTTTGGGATGAAAAGGTCCTCGAGACGCATAGAGGTGATAGTCGCACAACAATGTGAATATACTTAATGCTACTAAGTCATACGCTGAAAGGGGGTTAAAATGATAAATTTTATGCTACACATATTCTAGAACAAAAAAGAATTTAAAAACAAAAACAGCCCATTCCCTCTCATCTCATTCCCCCATATTGCCTCCATAGCTGGGAAGAGAAACTCCAAAGATATTTATTTTGAGAGAGACCAAGCGAGCAGGGGAGGGGCAGAGATAGAGTGAGAGAGAGGATCCCAAGCAAACTCCACGCTGCCAGCACAGAGTCTGATGCAGGGCTCGAACTGATAAACAGAGAGATCATGACCTGAGCTGAAACCAAGAGTCAGATGCTTAACCAACTGAACCACCCAGGCACCCCTCCAAAAATACTTTATTCACAAGTTTTAGAGTTTTTCAGTAAGTTCATTGTGATTTTCAACCAAAACATGTTGTTTTCTTTAAAACAAAACAAAACAAAACAACACGGATAGCTCAACACTATCATATTACTTTAGAATTTTGCTGGAAAGGGCATATGCTGCAAAAAGGGGCCCCAGTCTGACTAGCAGAAGAGGTGTTCCATTGCTGGAAGTGAGCCTAGACCCTGCTGGACCTGACCTCTGAAAGATCCCATTCTGACAGGACTTAGCTCACAGTCACAGGCTATGGAGAAGTGCCAGGCATTTTGTCTCAAGATGACGAGAGAACCAAGGGGTGTGCTGGCTCCACTTGCATGAACAAGTGCCTCCTACTTGCCAAGAAGTCACCCAGCTTCCAGGTCTTCCAATCCCCACCCACACCACTCTCTCTCTGCAGTGAAACAAGGGGCTGAGCCCCATTCAAGCTGAAGATTCCTTTATTTTGGGCTTTGCTGTTAACAGAGACGCTGTGCAAACATCCCCAAGGTCCAGCAGGCTGCTCCAGATCCTGCACCAAGGGTTTCTACCACCACACAGATGCTGCCTGTAGCTGAGAGGTTTGGTGCTTCTCCACTTTGACAGAATTGATCTTTGTACAAAATATACTCTTCCCTTATTTTCGTGGATGATCCTTCAGGAAATTAAATAATCTATTCTTCTCATCGTGAAGCTTTAACTGATTTTGCAACCATTATATCCTCTCTAAGCAATGTTGACAATTCACCTTTTTTTCTTATTCTCTCCCCTCCTAATTCCCCCCAGCCACCCCATGTATATATACACAATGCACCGCAAGAGTATATTAACATGTCGGCTTAGTCTATGACTAGGAACCCCTTGAAGCAAGTGACTGCTCATTAAAGCTTGACAAACCGAGTGCCTAGCCAAGTGCCTACTGTAAGTACTCAATCATTGTTTATAGAATAAGCAGAGGTATGGTGGAAAGATACCAATTCAATCCTACTCACTGCCATTCCCTTCTTAGGAAAACTTACAGCTTTTATTTTTCAAAAAGGGCAAATAAAAGTTGTTTCCTATCTCATTGTATAATTCAAAGATATGTTAAGTCACAGAACCAGACAACTGATGTCAAACTGATTTTCTTGACTGCCTTCTGCAGAGGAGAAACTGTCATGCTGGTCTGTGTGCCTGCAGAGACTAAACAGCTGTACATATTTGGCATCCAATAAACGCTGCTAAATAAATACATGACCTTAGAAACAAGAGTACTTCAATCCCCATCATTATCTATTGGAATGGAGATCGTTTAAAATTTCAGTTCTACGTCCTGCTTTTGCTAAAGTTCATGGAAAACACAGCCCTTGTTTCAAACCACTCTTATAAGATAACCACATAGCAGATACTCTCTAAATGTGTTTAATTAACAGAAGTGCCTTATCATACTCTGAGTTCAAATTCAGCACAGCACTACCCTCTACAAGTAATCTGGACCTCTACAAGTAATCCAAGAGACCTCTCTTTGTAGGAAACACTTCCCAAAGTTCTCCTAGAGACTCTTGGAATGTACCCACAAAGGCACTCAATTTCCCAGCCCCCCTTGCAGCTATCGGTAGCTGTGAACAGATTCCTGCCTATGGGGCTGAAGCAGAAGTTTGATGTGTAAAGATGCAGTTCTGGAAGTGACAGAAGAGAACGAATTTTTATATCACCCTTCTCACCATCTTGTCACCTTGAATGGAGAGGTGGTATCTAGAGCTGCTACAGATCATAGGCTATAAACATGAAAGCCAAGAGGCTAAGAGCAACAAAGGCTCTACCCTCACCGAGTGGCTCAAACTAGGTTCTTAACCACCTATCTCCGGACTTGACACTACATGAGAAAAGTAATCCCTTGTGACAACACCAAATCAGGCCTCTTCTGGGACTTCAGATGAACCATTCCAAACTGACACATGATACCACTTTAACAATATATCGTTGCTTAGCTCTTCCTAAAGGATAAAAATGAAAACTGGAATCCTAGCAAAATATTCTGCTCTGGGTTTCTTAACTCCCATTAGGACTTCAAAAGCTGAATATAGCAATACCTTAGCAAGGAGGAGGTACACGTACGTGAATACATGTAACATGAGTACATGCCGTTATCAAGAAAAATGTTATCAGAGGTAGAATCAATCTAGATGATACAGTGAATACCTGAGGGCATAACTCTTACTCATTGACGAGCCTCCGGTGCCCAGAAAAGTGCCTAGATCACTCATAAGAATGTGTGCATTGGACGCTGGGGTGGCTCAGTCGGTTGAACGCCCAACTTTGGCTCAGGTCACGATCTCACGGCTTGTGAGTTCAAGCACCACATCGGACTCTGTGCTAACAGCTCCGGGTCTGAGCCTGCTTTGGATTTTGTGTTTCCCTCTCTCTCTCATTCTGCCCCTCCCCTTCTCGTGCTCGGGGTCTCTCTCAAAAATGAACACTAAAAATATTAAAAAAAAGAATTTATGCATGAATGAATGGGAATGAATGGGAATGTGCCAAGAAGCACAACCTTGGGTTAAGCTAATTGACAGGGCACAATGTCTCTTTGGGCAAAGGAACCTGTCCAGCACATATCTACAAAGGCAGGTCAGCAAACTAGGGTCGATGGGCCAAATCCAACCCACTGCCTGTTTACATATGCCTTATGAGTCAAAAACAATTTTTACATTTTTAAATGTTGGGGGGAAAAAAGAACTAAAAAGGATGTTTTGTGATCTTTGAAAATTATATGAAACTCAAATGTCAGCATTCATAAGTTTTATTGCAACACAGCTATGCTTATTGATACGTTTTCTATGCTGCCATTGTAGTACAATGGCAGAGGTAGAGGTGAGTAGTTGGGACATACCAAACGCACTGCAAAAATTAAGTATTTACTAGCTGGCCCTTTACCAAAACAGTTTGCTGAGCCTTGTTCTAGGGTAGAGTGCCCCCATGTCCCGGAGGACAGTGGGATCTGAGCACTCTAGCCCCCTCCATCGTAACATCAAGGAAGAGCCTCATGGGTCTGAGGGACTCACCTACTTATGCTGCACTCCCCCACTCCCAGGCAATTTAAATGAGCTCAATTATGTTTGATTTTATTATTTTGGTCAGGCTATGTGGAAAGAGAATAGGATTTCCAGACCTCTCCTTGGTCAGCTAAATGTGGTATATTCTCGCTCTCTATCTGTATCTATAGATACAGATATGTTTAGAGAGAGAGAGAGAGAGAGAGAGAGAGAGATAGGGATTACACATAATAAAAATATAAACATATATTTACAATATATATTGAAGCTTAACATTCAACATACAGGTTGAAGTCCTTTCCTATCAAAAAGAATAGGGGTAAAATACAAATTTCCAAACCAGTAATTCAAGGGCATTAAAAAAGGACATGTCTGTTCCCAAAAAGTCTGCAACTGACCAGTAATAGATGGCTCCCCATCTGTTACTACGAGGGGGCTGGAGAGAAAGGCAAGCTGCTGATAAGAGATGGGAGCAGATATCTTGAGACATGAAGGATTGAACCTTAAGAATACTCCATTGTCGTCAGAAGTCTGCCCATAGGTAGCCTTGATAACTACTGTGTGGCCACCGGAGCTGAGCCTTCATGACTGTCCATCCGAGCCAGATATTCAGACCACATGTAGTTGGGTCAGCACACTGCCCCCTCTGAGCCACATGAAGCACACTCACCCTGGCTCACTCATTTAGAGATGATTTCACCTTTGTAAAAACAGTTTGGGTGAGCAGGGTTCCTTATAGCAAAGACTAACCTAAGTGTGATCACCACAGCAAACCTTCACCCTTCCCACTCATGATAAACAGACTAAGCAATCTCAATACAACAGAAATTAAAACAACACTTAACTTACATAGGTCAACATCAGCGCAGGGAAAGGCTATGGACAAGCTGTAAGGCACAAACGTTAACTCCTCTCTTTCATGAGAAGAATACAACAGCAGATATAATCAGAGCTTCTGTGAAGCTTTAGATGGAGGATTCAGGTATCAGACAGAAGTAGGTAGTTTACACTGCAGAAAAAAAGGTCACCCAACCACCCGTATCAGCAAAGGCTGAGTGGAGAGCCTAGACTTCCACCCTCACCAGGCTGTACCTAGGTACTCCAAAACCCCCTAGAGGGTGGGGTCATAGAAAGCCACATAGGGAGCCCACAATTTCTGATCTGTCCACCATTATCAAGGCCACTTCCCCACCCTTGCAGCATCAGTTGAGCTGAGGTGAGGAGGCAGGACATCCACTTCCACCAGGCCATGAGACTGCCTCCTCCTTCCTGGGATAGTGTCAGAGGAAGCTTGGTGGAGAGACTCAGGACTCTTCACCATCACCCAGTGATAATGAGGAGGCCCCACCTCCCAGGTAATACCCGGCCAGAGTGATGTTAAAGCCAGCTAAAACAAGTTTTACATAAGATCAAGTCTCATAAAATGAAAATGTCCAAATTTTGATTAAAAAAGCACTCATAACCAAGAACCAAGAAGATCTCATACTAAATGAGAAAGACAATCAGCAAATGCCAACACCAAGATGACAGAAATCTCAGATCTGACAAATATTTGAAAGCAGCCAAGATAAAAATCTTCAAAGAGTAATTACACCTGCCACAAATGAGAAACTAGAAAGCTTCACCCAAGAAACAAAGTTGCAGGAAACAGAAGACATAAAGAACTACCCAATGGAAATGTTATAACTAAAAAATGTAATAACCAAAAGGAAAAGCGCAACGGATGGGTTCAAGAGCCAAATGGAAAAGACAAAGATTTCACTGCAAAAAGCAGAAGGACATTTCTTGCAAATGGAAATGTTCTAAATCTTGCTTTGGTTGTATAATATACAAGTATCAAAACTCAGGACTCAACACTAAGGTTATTTAATCAACAGTAAGCATCTACCTTAAGAATGTAACAAAACAATACAGACACTAGATATGCTTTTAGATAGAGTGGAGAAATGATTTTTGATTCATCTGTTTTGATTCACATCCCTCTCCCCCACCCAACACACAGCTACCCACTGATTCAAGTCCAAGTTCTACTTTCTTGCTATATTGATGAAGGACACATGACATCTTGCTATATTGATATAGAACACAAGGCATCTGCCAAATGTTCAATGATCATCAATCTCCATTTTTATCTTAATGCCCTCCTCCATTACAACGGAAGGGTCTTTGGCATTAACATTTTTAACAATTGTTAAGTAAACAAAATGGTAGTAATGTAACATAGTACAGACTTGAAAAGTGACAATCCTGAATGAAAAGAACAAACTAAAGTGAAATGGGGGGGGAGGGAGGCGTGGTCAGAAGGCAAAAAGAACAGCTTTTCAAATACACAAACAACTTTAGTGAGAGAGTCGAGGAATGAAGGGATAAAGATAAAAGCAAATACGTGCACCCTGTAACATACTTTGTACAGGTGAGCTGACGGCATTCTCTGTCAAACAGTACCACGGGAGGGAAAAGTGACTGATGGTTTAGGAAGCCTTTACACATTACAATCTGGTATTCCAGGAAGGGAGGAGGAAGCGGTGGTACCAAATTAACATACGGGGGGGACTCTTCCTTCCCTATCGCTAAGGTATTAGAAATTAGAAGGAGGGATGCTTTCATCTGCCCCTGGTCAGTCCATCCGTCGCCCTCAGTAACCATCTCACCCCGCTGCCTCAACATGTGAGTGCGTGCTGTGGGGGCGGTCACTAAGCTCTGACCCCCACGTCTGCATGAGCAAGTGGTCCCCCCACTCCCTGACCCACCCACAACCCCTGTGGCCCAGGGAGGCATGTGTAGGATGTGCTGCTGCTGCTCCCTCGCCAGCCAGGGCCTAGCCAGCCCCCTCTCCCTGCCAGGGCTGTGGGGACAGCTCCAGGGGCCTGGGGAAAATCACACTGCCAAAACTGAAGCTGCCTCCACCTCCGTCTGGGTGGCCAAGTGTCCTCCCACCTCTGCCTTCTTTGTCCCACTGGGCACAGCACCAGCGGACAGCCCTCGCTGGACAAAGCTAGAGGCTGAGCGTGACTCGTCCCACCCAGGCCTGGACTCACGTGCTGGCCCGTATGTATTGCCCCCATATGTGCTATACTCTGGGCCTGCCGGCCTGCCACCTCTGCCCCCAGGCTCAGTACCACCACCCTCAGGGGGCCCTCCCCAAACCCAGCCAGGACACTGGGGGACCAAACACACACAGTCAGAGCCCTCCCCGGTGTCTACTGGTGAGGCCCTGGCCTGGAACGCTCAGGAGCCTGAGCTGACCCTGAGTGGGGAGGGGGGCAGGGGAGGGCAAAAAAGAAAAAAAGAGGGGCGTGGAGAGGGAGGGAAAGACAGAGATGCTAAGCAACTTGGTTAAGACCACCATGAAAATGGAGAAGGAGACATGAAAACCAGGATTCGTACATCACACACAACGCAGTTTCCCCTCTACACCTTAATTATTGCTTAGTTGGTAAAACCACAGGCTTTGGAGTTGAATAAACCTGGCTCTTCCACTGTTGAGCTGTGTGGCTTCAGGCAAGTTACTCAGCTTTAGGTTAAGGTTAACTTACCTATGAAATTGGAATAATCGTAACGTCTTTATAATTTAGCTTTAGAAGAAAAGTGCCCAGCGCCTGGCACCCAGTACATGCCCCACAAATGGTAACTATTGCTTTATTACATCCTTTGCTCTTGCTAATATCACCTTAATGATCCTGATTTCATCAGAAGTAGCTTTACCCTTGGTATATACGTCTGAGTACATGTACACAGAGCAGCTCCATTAATAAAAAAGGAAAAAAAAGTGACTGGTCAGGGGTCAGGTCAGTGTAGGAGGACAAAAGGTCAGATAATGATTTCAGAGAAGAAAAAGAGCAGCTTAAAATTCTCTGGGAAGAGTAATCCTGGCAACTAAAGAAAAAGGACTATCTCAGGAGAAACTAAACAGGTGTCAAGTCACACCAACATGCAAAAGGCTCAACAGGTTCCGGTTGGACTTGATGGGCAGGATGAAGGGACAGGACTTCCCCTTCTCCAAGGGGCTGGAGTGAGAGCACACACGATCTTGCTTGCTCACACCTTCTATTCATGGTAACTTGCAGGGACACTCCAGGTGAACCAGCCCTATTACTGTTTCACTGGATCTTCCTAAATGTACGTGCCTGTGTATACAGATACACGAGTCGAAGATCATAGTATCTGAAAGGAGGGCCATGATGGAGGAAATGGACGGATCTTAATTTATGGATTGACAATCAGCATCTTCAAGACTTGTGAAGATGGAAAGGAGCTCAAAGGTCAACAGAGCCATTGATACATATACAACTCGTTGAAGACTCAAAAAAATGCTCCTTTGAAATTTCTCAAGTATACAAAGAAAATGAATAAAACACCATGCAGCTTGACATCACAAATTAAAACTCAATACTCCTTAGTCAATCTTTGAGGCCGCACTGTCCAAAAAAGGAGCCCAATAGTAGTATGTGGTTATTTTAATTACATTTAAATACAATTTTTAATTTAATTCCTCAGTTACATCACCCACGTTTCAATTGCTCAATAGCCACATGTGGCTGTGACCACTATACTGGATGGTACAGATTACTGAACATTATTCATCATCACAAAGTTCTACTGGATAGTGCCAGTTTAAAAGATCAGGGTCTTCCCAATGTTAAAACCAATTTGTTCTGTTCTGTAAATGTTACCTGGCGGGGGGACAAGAAAAGAAACTGACTAAAATAGTTGGACTTTTCTATAGTTTTAAGATTTTTTTCAGTCATTTAAATAACCATATGTACATTTTAGGGATAAGACAAAAGAAGATATAATGCCATATTAGGGGTTTTATAAATTTTTTGCTCTTTGAGAATGAACAGCACTTAGAACCTGTCTATTGCTCTGACTTTTATAAAAGTGTATCTGAAGTGTGTGTGTATAAAAGTGACTATTTGTTTAGTTATTTCAGACAGAGTCAGATCTTTATTCCCCAGCCTGGTTGCTTCTGTGTCACAGATCAGTGTTATTTTTGTCATGGTTATAAGCTTTTAGAGATCCAAGATTATCTTGGAGGGAGACAGAGATAAACTGGGAATCAGAGAAGTCAGCTCTGGCAAAGCTCACAGTCTACTAAAAGAGTGACTTGAAAACGTCTACCCAGAGAGGGCAGATACAGGATGAACATTTCACTGGTCCTCTGTGAAATGGAAAACAAAACAAAACCAGATAGCCTCAGGAGTTTTCCATTGGCCAGTTTTCAGCATAAAGCCCTGTCCTCTCATACCCTGCATTTTTGGGGGTCAAATGCTGATTTTTATGAAATTAGATTAGAGGTGGTGTTTCTGTTCACATGAGTTTTAATGTTAGTAAAAGTTATATAAACGGTGAGTGTCCCATTAAAAAAAATTTTTTTACTTGTCTATAAAAGCTAAAGGTTTGAGTACTTTTATGCTATTGACCAAAAATAAGCAAGCCATAGTTACTTGCAGATGGCATGAGAGCAAGGGAAGCTGGGAATATGAGCTGCAGAGAAAGTAATGCTAAGAGGGTTCAAAAACTGAGAAAAGGATTACTTCCAAGAAAACAACAGAACAGGCAAGACTCCATAGAACTTGGTATTTCTGATAGGTTTTGAAGAAAAGGCCAGCTTTGCATCCAAAGATCAAGGAAGATGTCCAAGCAAGAGGGACCAATTTTTTTTTTTAATGTTTTATTTATTTTTGAGACAGAGACAGAGCATGAGCAGGGGAGGGGCAGACAGAGAGGGAGACACAGATCCAAAGCAGGCTCCAGGCTCTGAGCTGTCAGCACAGAGCCGGGCGTGGGCTCGAACTCAGGAACCGTGAGATCATGATCTGAGCCAAAGTTGGACACTTAACCAACTGAGCCACCCAGGCACCCCAAGAGTGACCAATTTAAAAGAAGGTACAGATTAGGTAAGTTTGGAACATTTACAAGGAAAAGTAGGTCATTTGAAAAGAAATTATGGAGATGGGACAGGAAGATGATCAGGGAGCTTTTGAGTGCATGGGGTTTTGGTAATAGGATCAGAAGTCTGGGACTTTTCACTAAACAACTGGACGGTGAAGAAATGCTTTAAACACAGGGAAACAGCCAATGTTGTATTTTAGCTATATGGATGAATAAACATGTGACAATCTTTATCTGTTTGATGTGGGCACCCTTCAAGATGCAGTTCAGGTCTCATTAAAACCTTCTCTTCATTCCAACACCTATCTGTATTCCTTAATCCTAACTCCCAAAGCATCTATCTACACTTCACAGGGCAAGTCACTACTGCAAATTAGGCATCTAATAAATCGTATGGCTGTTAATTATCAACTTCATTACCTGTATCCTTTTAAAGACCAGACGCATAATAGGGGCTACATGAGGCCTGCTGGTACAAGCCAGCATATCCCACAGCCCTTATGTTCCCACTCATGAATCCTACAGTCGAACACTGGTGGGCGGGCACACATCCTGTGGACGTTTTAATCACATATATAAACATTGCCCTAAGAGACAACTAAAGAAACAAAACACAAGTAAATGGCAGAAAGCATGATTGTGTATTTAAGAAAGGATTTATATTCCCACTTAGCTTTGCAAATCAGATGATGCTTCTAAAATATTTTACCAGGTTCCTCATTGGTCTAGATCGTCTTGGCTGGTATACAAAAAACAAAAACAATTCTAAAGAACACACTCTGAAAGATTAGCAAGTCATTTTATGGTGGTGTAAATTATTTCTAAAGATGCTTCTACTCAGTTCTCAATATGATAGACATTAAAACATTATAAACACCAACTGTCACAATCTAAACCTCTCCTTTAAGATTAGAGAGAAGGGGGAAAAGAATCAAGTACATAGAGCTCAGATCAGGGAAAGTCTATCAATCCAGCCACTTGCCCCCTTGGCTGCAAACAAAAGCCATGAGGAAGATGGCACCACTCTAAGCTCATGTTCTCACATTTTAGCTGAATCTTCAAGCTCTGCCTTATGTTCCATCTTCAACCCACACACTCCTCCCATAAGGCAAGTCTTGCCCTACATAATAATCCTCTCCCCTGTTTATTACTCCCTTCTTTTTCCCTTCTCCAAAGTAAGACTATTAAAAGTACATTATTGTTCATACTTTAGGCAAACCTAAACGGGCACTATTCTAAGCACCTTACATGCTATGATAGATCAACTGTTTGATAAACACTTACTCCTCTTCTTTCAGAGCAAAGTGTGTATGCTTAGACAAGGACTTTGGCCTTGGCCGTGTGATTTAACTTGACCAATGGATAGAAGTGGACGAGATGTGAACAGTGGTTAAACTGTTTGATTTGGCCTCTTACACACTTGTGATAACTAGAAAAAAAAACAGTGGTCAAACGAAGTTTGATTTGGCCTCTTACACACTTGTGATAACTAGAAAAAAAAAAAAAAGCATGCCTTAGGGGCTACTGCTCCTTCAACCTGGAACCCAGAAGGAGAATCACAGAGCAGAACTGACCCCAACCTAAAGTAAGGAGCCAAGTCCAGCCTCTCTTGGCAGAGAGATGGAGAGAACTGGCGGGGGTAACAAGTACTAGACCTACAGGAGCCTGCGATTCATGACAGGATTTTGTTCTTTATCCTAAAGACAGTGGGGGACCTTTAGGATGCAGCTTCTAGAAGTCTTCTCCACTCCATCCAGATGCCATCTGGGGTCCCTTTAGACCCTTCAGACCCACAGTGTACTATTATAGAAACATGTACTACAATACAATTATTGTTTATGCATTTACCACGCCACCGATACGACTGCTTCTCCCACAGGGTTACTCTATTTCATGCTGAAGTCAAAATAACGATTGAAGTCTCGTCATGTCCATGAGAATTCAGAGGAACAGATGTTTGAATTGATGGGTCCTATCCCTTCAAATACATGACCTAAACATTTCAGATATAGGAGAAGAGAAAGACATCCAAAGACAGGGGAGCAAGCCACAACAGCTATGCCCGTCTCAGAGCAGATTCCTATTTCTTGCTCTGCAGGCAGAAGAACCCAATCAGGGGAGCAGCTGCTGAGAGAGGAGGTGGTTCCACCAGCTGATACTAAAATAAACCAGAGAATAGCAGGCATTTCATCAGCCATAAACCCTCTACTCCCATTTGCATGGCTGACTCGTGGTTGTGCAAGCCTCCGCTTAATCGTCTCAGTGAAGACATTCCTAACCACCTTCTCTAAGTAGCTTCCCAGGCAAATCCCACCCCATCCCCCATCGTTGTTTTGGTTCTCTACATGGCACTTGGTACTGCCATGTAGAGATGGCTTATGTGTTTACTGCATCCAATAAAAGTTTTAAGTGGTAAGAGAAGGAGGCTTGCCTGTGCCATTCATTGTTATAACCCTAGCACAGTGCCTGACACATGGGCAGCACTCAGCGAATGCTTGTTAAATGAATGGGCTGAGGAGATGAAATGCCTTCTTTTATACACATCCTCCTCTTGGGTTTTGGTTTTCCTCTGCAAGGCTGCTTCAGATGTTCCTGTGTAAGTGGGATCTTCAAAGTCCTATAAATGCATACAAAGTCTGACATACATTTGTGTGTCTGCTTTTTTCCAGGCAAAGGAACCCTAGCTATCAGAGAATCAAAGGATCCATCTCTCTTATAGACAGAATTGTGTCCTCCCTGCAATTCACTTGAAGTCTTAACCCCAATGTGACTACGTTTTGAAGACAGGATATTTAAGGAGGTAATTAAGGTTAAATAGGCCATAAGAGTGGGCCCTAATCCAATAGGACTGGTGTCCTTACAAAAAGAGGAAGAGTTATCAGAGGTGTATGCACACAAAAAAGGCTACTTGAAAACTTAGGAGAAAGGTCTCAAGAGAAAGCAAACCAGCCAACACCTTCATCTTGGGCTTCTAGCCTCCAGAAATATGGGAAATTCTCTGCTGGTTATGTCACCAGATTTTGTGATGGCAGTCTCAGGAATCTAATACAGTATCCCTGTAAAGGTAAGAACCACGGATAAGAAACTACCATTTATTTGAGCACCTAAGTAGGTTGTATTCCTTATTCACATCAATACACAACAATCCTGCTGGGTAATTACGATTGTTGCCATTCCACAGAATCAGGAAGTGAAACCTGGACCTAAACCCAATCAATAGTTCAGTCTGTCTGCATATTAGAAACACCCAGAGAACTTGTAAAACCCCTCAGACCTAGCCAACCAAAAAGAGAACCCAAGTTAATGTGTCCTCAAACAGCCCAGGCATCAGGTACTTCTAATGACTGGTTGGAATTAAGAACCAGTGAGTGAGGCAACCATCATCCCCCAACTTTGGGATTCTCTGATTGCTGGCCTCCCCAGGTCACTTGCTACTGCTTCTGACCATCACTGCAATCCTGCGCATGGTATGCTCAGTGAATCTTATTTTGTCTCAACCCACCTCCATTCACCCTGTCTCCACCACAGCCCAATATTTGATTGGGGATAGTTCCACTCTTCCCAGTTTTTATAATTCATCTTGGATCTTACCCCAACTCCAGGGCTTGAATGCATGAACTGGTGCTAAGCCAATCAGCACATTCCATATCTCTGACCACATGACCTATGCTGTCCAATCAGACACCTCTGCACTGGTGTGGGAATTACAGGGAAGAGACTTGTTTTCTTTCCTACCAGATGTGTTCACAGGAGGAGACAGAAACTGCCACAGCAGTTCTGACCTCTCAAGACAAAAAGTCTCTGGGTGAATAGGGTCAACACAGAAGAGAAGGCAACAGAATGGAAAGGAAGTCCAGGTGAAACAACTAGAAATCTGGATTAAACTTCTCTCCAGGCCAGATCTATAGCCAGGCTTCTCAATTAGATGAGCTAATACACAGCCTCTTACTACTTAAAGCTAGTTGGGTTTTCCAGTCCCTACAGCTTATATCATGTCAAACCACCCTGGTCTTTTTTTTTTTTTTTTTTTTAATTTTTAAAAAAATATGTTGAGAGAGAGAGCAAGCGAGTGAGCAGGGGAGGGCAGAGAGAGGGAGACACAGAATCCAAAGCAGGCTTCAGACTCTGAGATATTACCATAGAGCCCGACACTGGGCCGAACTCACAAACTGTGAGATCATGACCTGACCTGAAGTCGGATGCTTAACTGACTGAGTCACCCACATGCGCCAAACCACACCTGGTCTTTGGTGACTACAAGGGTCTTCAGATGTCAGTAAAGTGCTGTGGCTTTCTAACCTGGTGTGTTAGGTATTTTACCGTAAATTTCATCTTGAGATTAGAAGGCTGCCCAGGAAGGGTTTTAAGCAAGTTCGTGTTAAGATTTTCTTTTTAAACATTACACTGTTTCCATACACAGCACCCTTGGGAGGCTCAGAACTGGAGTCAGAAAAAACTCATTTTAGAAGCTCCCGGATTCACCTGGTGAGAAGAGATGAAAACCTAAGTTAGGGCAAAGGTAGTGAGGAGAGAAGGAGATTGGTTTACAGATTTTTTTTTTTTTAGTTTTTTAATGTTTATTTATTTTTGAGAGAGGCAGAATATGAGTGGGGGAGGAGCAGATAGAGAGAGAGAGGAAGACACAGAATCTGAAACAGGCTCCAGGTTCCGAGCTGTCAGCACAGAGCCTGACGTGGGGCTAGAACTCAGGATTGGCAAGATCATGACCTAGGCCTATATCAGATGCCCAACCGTCTGAGCCACCCAGGCACCCCTGCAAATTATTTCAGTCAAGGGTTGACCAATGTTATCTGCTAACCCCAGACTTGGTAAAATGGGTCCAACTTGGTAATTGACTGGATATGAGGGAGGAGGGAAATGAGTCAAGGTAGCTGCTAGATTTTTTGGATCTTTATGTTCTCCGTGTTTGGTCCCAGAATCGTAAATTGATTGAGTCACCGAATGTCAGAGGAGGATAGAAACTCATTAAAATTATATAGCTCAACAGCCTTGTTTTATTGGTGATAATATTGAGGGCAGCTTCCACTGAGGTAGCAACTAGTTAGCAGGGCAAGCAGGACTAGAATTTAGCCCTGGTTTCAGTAGTGTATCTATCACACTATGTTCCTCTCTTCTATGCCTCTAGATAAAGATGTCGCTCTTTTTTGAGACCACTGTGTTGCATGTAATTATTGTATATTTAATAAATATTACTAGACATCTATAATGAGTCTCTCAGTGGTCCTAGGACAGTCTGTCCCTCAGGAGACTTGGTCTTATCTTTGTTATACATATTTTCCCCAAGCCATTTTTGTGCTTTTGATTTTTTTAGATTTGACATTTTTTTAAGTGGTTGTAAAACATACATCATACTTCTTCACTCTAAGGATTATTCACTTTCTAATCTGAACAATGTTTTATGTTAAAAGCACAGTGAATTTATTCAAGCCAAGAACTGAAGAACTGCTTATTCAGCCTCATGACAAGAAAAGAATAAATCCCAGACATGCATTATCTGAACATAACCACAGTCAACTCCAATTGAAGACCAAAATATCCTACTAAAAGGCAAGCAAAACGCTTTCTGACTGCTAGGCAAAACCAAAAACCATACAAAGAAAAAAGGCTAGGAAAAAAATATGCCAAATACTAGCAATACCGGTCTTTTAAGAGGTGGGTCCATGGATAATTTTTTTTTCTTTCTACTTACTTTCCAAAGAGTATATATAAGCATGTAATCATGATTATTTTAAAAGGTTAATTTAAAAAGTTGGGAAATGTTGCTATGTTGCATTTAAAAAAATTCTTGAATTTCTAATTGTATTTTGCTCCAGGATATTAACAGACTATATTAAATTATGTAAAAATTATTAAAACCTTTAGGTTTACAACAAAACTATGCTTTCAGCTCTAAATAGCTGATGTAGCCTTTCTAACTGGATAAATTTTCTCTTCATGCCTAGTGAATGACTGTTTAAGTATTTCCAGACACCAAACCCTCTTCACTGTTGTCCTATTTTCCAGTGTATCTTCCTTTTTTCTCATCCTTTGACAAACCCAACATGGTTGGTGAAGTATCATAAATTCAAATTTTTCCAGACCATTATCTTTAAGCAGGTTGCCTCACATTCTCAACAGAAGAGAATTCTTAGTGCTGTGGTCTCATTCTGCTTGCTTCTTTCATGGAATCTGGACCCCACTGTACCTCCTTGAGAATGGGAGCCCAGATTTCGAAAATGGAGGACAAGTGGCCAGGCCAATGGAGGACAGCTGGCTCTTCTAAAAATGCTAGCTCAACATTATCAAGCCCTTATCCCCATTCCCACTTCAATGATGAAATACCAGTGGGTAGATACAGAGGAAAAGAGAGGAGAAAAACCTAATCAGGACAGAAAGAGGCAACTGTGGGTGGCCCTTGGGGACATCTCTCCATTCTAAGTTCAAAAAGACCTAGTCAGCAGAAGGGACCACATGGGAAAGTCTCTAGAAGCAGTCAGCAGAATGCATGCTTAAATCAAAATGCTATAACCTGAACACACAAGTACATGACAAGTTACTAAGAGTCCAGCCAGCCCTTTCTCCCCTAACCCTTTTCAGACCAACACAGGATTGGTGCCACCTCAATACTAACTCCTAATCCCAAGTATCAAGAAACACTCTTGCCCCAACAAGTCCCATAAACAGGACACCGCTCTTGGGGTTGAATCTGTTTTGGTTTGCATGACCACTTTTGTCACATCTGAATGTATACACATGCACTACAGCGCTAGGGTGGGAGTTAGGAAACTTTCTCCATCCTATTACACGCTCTTATGAAGACGTGATGCACTGAGCAAAATAACATTTCACAATGATCTTCTGAGCATATACCACGTATCTTTTTTTGTAGTGAGGGAAATTTCTGGTTAAAACTATCATCCTCAGAAATGATAATTCCTATAAATTCTACATTTAGATTGCTAACTTTCTAGAAGTAATACAATTAAATATACCCAGACATTGAACCTTATCTGGAAATTAAGAAAATGAGTAGATAAGGCCATAGACTCTAGAATCAGATTTGGGAGTTTGAATATTGGATCTTCTGAGCGATTAACCAGTCCAAGAAAAAATGATCTAAATATTCTGATGTAAGACAACCTCCTCCCTCATTCTAAAAATCCAGCCAATACATCTTATAATGAAAACCATGATTGACAGGCCCCATCCATCCACAATTAAAAAAATTAAGGTCACTCAAATATGAGCAGAGAGTCTAATACCTACAAACACTTGAATATCTAACAAGAACAGAGACCAGAATGAAGACCAAAAAAAACCAAAAAAAAAAACCAAAAAAACCAAAAAAACCAAAAAAACCCCACCTTGAAGGCATATGGAGAGCCAGGTAAACTTCAATCAAACAACAGAAATGTTAGCATTAATAACCTCAATGAAGTATGGCAAGATACTATATCCACAAAGATTAGATGCTATAAAAATTTCAGGCAAAACAAGCTGTTGAAAAATTAAGAATGGTACATGCTTGAAAGATAAAATTTATCAGAAAATACAACAAAAACAGATGAGAAATAGGAAACAGACTTAAACTAAAAACTAGTCCAACAATAAGAGAAAGGAATGGATCTAAGAAATATTTTACAGGGGGAAAGGAAGACAGGATTGGGGCTTGTTTCCTTACAGGGTGTGGCAGACCCTTAATTGCTCCCAACTCTCCACTGCCAATAAAATACCAGTCCAAACTCCTTAGCAGCTAGAGCCCTTCCCAGAATGCTAAGGCCTTCCTGCTCTGGGCTGATTTCCTTCCCTTTCCCCTTTGGAATCTGCCCAGCAGTGAGTTGTTTGTTGGCTCATGGTGCACCTTGAATCCCACCCCCATCTTTTTATTACACAAGATAGGGGTTTTCTATGACTCTGACTTTGACATTCACCATCAAGTCACAGGGACAGAACTGACAGAGAGGATACTTTCTGGAACTTGGGCCTCATTAAATGTTGTATCTACAGAGAATGAAATTGTTCATTAGGCTGACCATACACAATGACCAAAAAACAAAGCAAAAACACAAACGCATTTATATTTTATCAACTAACCAACCGCTGAGATTTGCTAAAATGACAGGTTACACCAGCTATCGTGAATTACTTATAGAAAGCCCAGAAGGAAATATGAACTTTCCCTGGGGTGATCTACTGGCTTTCTTAGTGGCAACAGAATGGGCACTGAAGTCATTTGAACTTTGGTCTGAATTCTTACTCCATCATTTACCAGCTGGTGACCTTGAGGCAATTATTTAATCTCTCTGGGCCTTCATTTTTCATGTAGGAAATGAATATTAAGAACCATCGCATGGGATTGTTGTGAACAGGTAGGATATTCAAAATAAACAACCAGTATGGTCCAGACCACAACCCATCAGAAGTCATTGGCTATCAACAGCCAGTGTAGCTGTACCAAGGGAGACTGGCTGGAGAGCAGCTCCAGCTGCTACTATCAGTGAGTGCCTAGTAAACATTAGCTATTGGTATTCCTAGTTTCTTATTTGTGGGGTTTTTTTCTGTCTGTGGTGACTATGAAAGATTTTCACACCTAGAAAAAAGTGTTTAAATATTACTTTAATATAGCTATTTAGAAGATCTAGTTATGGCAAATCAACAAAATAATGGGGAGGGGGGAAGGAATTTAGCTTCTCACTACCGGAGCCAAGGATTGGGTGCTTCCAGAGAACTACATGACCTCTGGCCCGACTCTGGCTGCCTCCATCCATAATTTCAGAGAATTCTGGATACCTTCTAGAACAGCCCATTTGCAAAGCCCTTCAAAGTAGGCCCTGTGCCATCCCTTCAATCATGGCAGCAGTAATAGAAGCCATCAAAGACTCAAGACCCCAAGTTTTTAATCTAAGCTCTGTCACTAATATGTTATGTGACCTTGGACAAGGGAACCTTCACATCCTTCTTTATGAAATGGGAACAAGAGCCCCTGTTCCAGCTGCCAATGGATCAGCTGCGGTTCAGATGAGAAACTGTACTTTGGAAAGCACCAAGTACTCTGTAAAGCCAAGGCGGTAGGATTTCAATGATGATGGCCTTGGGGTGAGCCCCAGCAAACACACGGGTGCCAAAAGCTACCAGCTATTGAGTTTCAATTAAGAAACTCTGGCCAGGCAAAGCAGGTCAGAGGGAGGCAGAGTTTCCTGGGGGCTCTACAGAGGCACTTAGCAGGCAATAGACCAAGCATCAATCAGAAAATCACTACCATTACCATTAGAATCAGGGACAATGGCAGCAGCACCCTGGAAACCTAAATCTTAAAACTTTAAAAGCAGGAAGGGGGCAGGAGATCGAAGAAAATAGGGAACATGATCTTATCTTGGCAAAATTATGAAATTGGCCAAGTTTATTTTCAGTACCTTTTTCGCTTTTCCTTTCTGACATTACCCCTATTAGTTTTCCTGAAACACCAAACCCAGCCTGTAGGGTCAGGGTGCCCTCATGGCACCAGCTGGCTGACCAGCACCCACCAAGGCCTAACCTCTCTAGGAAATGACTTGCATTCTGAAAATGATACCCTCCTCCAACATCTGTGAATTTGAAATCCAAAATCCTATTCCACACCTGACCTACCTGGAGTCAATTATTACAAAATAAACTAACAAAATGTCAATGATCTATGTTATTAAAGGTCATCCTTTTGAGAGAGACTGCGCACATGCGAGCCAGGGAGAGGGGCAGAGGGACAGAGAGAATTCCAAGCAAGCTTTGTGCCCAGCACAGAGCCCAATGTGGGGCTCAATCCCATGACATTGGGATCATGACCTGAACCGAAATCAAGAGTCAGTCAACTGATGAGGCCACCCAGGTACCCCCTTAAAGGTCATACTTTAAGACCCTCATTTTTAAAGAAAATTCTAAGGATGATAATGTCTTAATCCAGTATTCCCAGTGTTTCCTAACTAGGAAAATGGACAGACATCTTCTGTTTTTATCAAATTCTGGCTTGAGCATTACCAGTTGAGTGACCATGCCCAAGTTACTTAACTCTCTGTGCCCCTTTGTTAATTATAAATAGGGATGATAATGGTACCTCCCACATAGGATTGATGGGAAGGTTAAGGAGTTAATATATAAGCAGGACAGTGCTGGTCACACAGTATAGGTATTAGTATTTCTTGAAGATTACATATCTTAATAACACTCCTTACCTGCACCACCCATCACCCACCACCCACCCCTTCCAGAAAAAAAAAAAAAACAACCTTCTGCATCTAAACTCGTGATGGTCCTTGCTTTCTATCCATTTTCCCTTCCATCCTATGGATCTTCAAAATCTCCCTATCCACTGGGATGGATGGATGGATGGATGGATGGACGGACGGATGGACGGACACACACACACACACACACACACACACACACTCCATCTACAAACTCTTTCAAATATTTCTAGCTTAAAGAAGAAAAAAAAAAAAAAAGGTTCCTTTGAACTGGTTTCCCATCTAGGTAAAGGCCTTCATCTTCCTTCCCACATCTTCTCAATGGTGAGAACAGTGCAACTCTTTAAACCTGGATCACTCTCTTGCTATAACAACTTCTCCCTTTGTTCCACTTCAATACATGTGTATCAAGGGTAGTGTCATCATCCATTTAATCTTTGAATTATTTTAATATGGATTTACTTCTCATTTCATCAGAGTATCTTTTACTACTTGCCAAACTCATGGACTCTCCCCAGCTAATACCTTGCTGGTGGTCTTTGACCATCAGGTGATGCTGACATGCTCCATTCCAAAATGGCTCACTGCTACCACAGCTGCTTCTTCCTGCCTCCTTCCGCTTCTTCATCCTACCCCTTCAACACTGCCCTCGCCTGGCAGACACACTCTTCCCACACACGGAGATCTTCATCTCTTGCCCATCTATTCTCTTGCTGTAGACATAGAAGGAGAGCAGAAGGACATCACACGAACCCGTGGGAGAAAGGGCATTTGAGGTGGGAGAAGAGCACAAAGACGGTGGGGGGGGGGGGGGGGGATTCAAGGTGTGCCACGAGCCAGCAAACAACTGAGTGCTGGGCCCCACTGACTATCAGGGTAGACTCCGAAGGGGAAAGGGAGGGAAATCAGCCCAGAGCAGGAAGGTCTTAGCACTCTGGGAAGGGCTCTGGCTGCTAAGGAGTTTGGACTGGTATTTTATTGGCAGTGGAGAGTTGGGAGCAATTAAGGGCCTGCCACACCCTGTAAGGAAACAAGCCCCAATCCTGTCTTCCTTTCCCCCTGTGAAATATTTCTCACATCCATTGCTTTCTTTTCTCTTAATACTTCAGCTTGCTTGGTTTTTCAGTTTCTCCAGGTTAGGACCAAGCTTTCTGCAGCAGTTAATTCACTTTTTTTTTTTTAATGTTTGAGAGAGCCTGCAAGCAAGTGGAGGAGTGGAAGAAAGGGGGAAAGAGAGAACACCAAGCAGGCCCCATGCTGTCAGCATAGAGTAGAACTTGGGGCTCAAACTCACAAACCACGCAATCATGACCTGAGCTGAAATCAAGAGTCAGATGCTTAACTGACTGAGCCACCCAGGTGCCCCTTCACTCTTTAAAATAGAAAAAGACTTCTCCTGGGGAGTCCAGGGCAATGGGTGGGTCATTGCCGTGGGCAGGGTAGCTCCTGATTGAGAGAGCAGAGCCCCCACACAGACTACCCTGCCTACATGTCCTGCCCATGTCTGAACTTTTTTTTTTTTTTTTTTTTTTTAAACTGGGATACATTTACAACACAATTCTTGAACCTCTGACCTGACAATAAACCCCGTGATGGGAAGGTCCACAGCCTTAGATTCTGGTATATTGCCCAGTGCCATTCACAGTGCTGAGCCTATCACAGATATACAGATTTACACTAATTTGTGCTGGGCATGCAAGTGAACTTGCAAGGCAGCATGGGAAAACAGCAACAGCAGCAACAAATGCCTGAAGACCTGGGGCTCCCTAAAAGGAAAGAAGCAATACTCTACAAAGCAAAATCGAGACAAACACCTTATTACAGATCTGATCCAAAAACCTTAAAGAGTTTTTTTCTATTGTAGAGCCCAAATAAGCAATGTTGTATTTTAATGTAATTTTTTTTTTTTCTTAAATTACCAACATTTCCATGAGAGAGCTAGTAAACTAGAACCCACCTCCTGAACTGGTACAAAACCAGAAAAGGAACATAGTACAGTAAGGACTCTGGAATATGGCAAATTTGGCAACAAAGCCTGGTTCCACCACAAATGAGCTGTGTGGCCTTGGGGAGATCACACATCTTCTCTGGACCTAAATTCCCTCAACTATTGGAAGGGGAAACCACGTATCCCACTGCATTATGAAAACTAATGTTTAGAACGGACACCAAGAACCTGGCTGAGAGTAGGCACAAAATAACATTAGTTCTCTTGTTTTCTCAATAAATAATTGTATGCCTTCATTGGGTCAGACACAGTTGTAGGCAATGGAGACGTATCAGAAGAAAAAGTCAAATGCATGTTCTCATAAGGCTCTTATTACTCATCCCTAGCCTCTTTAAGAACAGAATGTAAACCCCAGTTTTTTTTTCTCCCAGTAAAAAAAAAAAACAAAAAAAAAAAAACATTATGTCCATCTACAAATTGTGCATACAGTTTTAAAGGGGTTAAGGATCTCCTCTCAGGACGTGAGATTAAGAATCCTGCCCCTATATCAGTGTCTCCCGAATTTGCTTATTAATGACTCAGGGAACATGTTATAGTCAGGGCCCCACTTCTGATTTACCAAAACAACAATACACCCAAAGGAGGGGATTAGGAATGTGGGTGTCATTAGGTGTCCCAGGAGAATCTCATCATCAAGGAAAGACTTAGAGTTCAGTCTCCAGCACACCTGCTTTTCCTAGACTTACCCAACCTATTAGGAACCTATTACTTCCTATTAGCAAGTGCTTAAGATTTGTGAGTATAAAATGAAAAATATTCCAATTCTAGGCTACAGAGGTAAATGCCGTACCCCTACAAACTTCCTAGATGACTCCAATACAAAATATCAATCCCAGTTTATCCACGCAGATTTATTAAAGGACCACCATGTAAAAAAAGTGGGTTTTTTTTGTTTTTTTTTGTTTTTTTTTAACAGAAAAAATCAGAAAGCAGAAAGAGAAAGCAAGAGCTCGGGCATCACAAGGCCCTGATACATATCTACTGATTGAGCCAAGGCCAGGAGCTGGCACGCCCCAGCTCCACTTCTTGGTGACTGGTTGAACTCTCCTATACCTGAATATACATCACTGGTCATCAAGGGGGTAATCACAACCTCGAGACAAAAGTGCAAAGTACATCTACCGAAGTCTGGTTAACATACTCACCTCCATGTAATGCACAGGTACATTCTTAAATTTTTTTTAAAAAGAAACCCTGAGAAAACATTTTACAACCTCACACAATAGTTAAGGCAATCATGCATCTAGGAATTCTGTAGCAATCCCAGATTCAAGTATTCTATGCCACAGTCACACAGACAGTGGAAAATCCTGGAAGCCCTAGTGTGTTACTGTCCAAATGATACCTCCAAGACGATTGTTTGCACTTGGAATCAACTCTGCCCTTGGGTCCTATATCCAGACTGCAGCTGAATAAAATGTGCTCCTAGCAAGGGAAAGCACTGCTCCCACTATATAAACGAACAGCTCACTGAAGAGCCAATTCGGAATCGGAATGGCCCAAAGCCACAGAACAAGCCCCTGGCCCAGGCATCCTCATAATTTAAGTCACACTAGAAACGGCTAACTTTTTCTTAGGCTTCACAAAACAGGTCAGGACTCCCCTTGGCAAATAAGGCCAACTCCTTTCAAGGACAAGGAAGTTTGTTCCCCACTCCAGTTAAGCTCTTCTGTGGCCTCCCACATGGTCTTCCCTTTGCTGTCCACAGGCTCTTGCCTATCTTTCTCCAAGGTAAGCCTTTCCTAATCTGGGCCGCTTTCCTTATTTGACAACAATGACTCAGTATCCAGAGCTTGATACAAGTCCCTTTATAGAAAGTAACACAAGAATTTGTTAACAGCTTTCTTTTGGATGCAAAACCAGTGGCATTTTTAGGCTATCTTCATCCTCGGGATCTGGACTAACCTGGAAACCAAGGGTGTATATTTGCCATAGCCATATGGCACACTCTTGTATAATGCGGCCCCAAGAGCCCACCTCTGGAAAGTTACTTCCTCCTAATACCATCCAAATGCCTACATTCTACCCATTAAAATAATTATCTTATTTCTGTGAGACCCTCATTATCAGAAGATTTGTTAATAGAGAAAATCCAGGGGTGCCAGGGTGGCTCAGTTGATAGAGCTTCTGAAACTCTTAGTTTCTGCTCAGATCCCTATCTCCAGGTTCCTGGGATTGAGCCCCACATCAGGCTGTGCACTGGCAGAGTGGAGCCTGCCTGGGGAGCTCTCTCGTGCTCTTTCTCACTCATGTGCTCTGCCTCTCGCTCTCTCAAAACAAAACTCAAAACTTAAAAGAAAATCCAAATTGAGGAAAATTTGGCACAGTACTATGTGTGGGGCATAGTAACTCTAAAGAACGGTTTGACAGTTTCTTATAAAATTAAAACACATTTACTATAGGACTCAAAAACCTCACTCCTACTTATTTATACAAGAGAAACTTCTGTTCACACAAAAAACTTATAGGCAACTATTTATAGTGGTTATTCACATCTACCAAAAACTGAAAACAACCCAATGTACTTCAATTGGTGAATGGATAAATAGTGGTATGTCCACTCAGTGGACTACTACTCAGCAATAAAAAGGACTGAATGGATACATGTAACAACATGGGTGAATCTCAAGTGCATTACACTAAATGAAAGAAGCCAGACTCAAATGGCAACAGAATGTGTCATTTACAGGACATTCTGAAAAAGACCAGAGTGTGAGAGCAGAATTCAGAGCAGTGGTTGTCAGGGGCTATGGGTGAAAGGTAACTACAAAGAGGCAAAAGGAAACTTTTTGGGGTGTAGGAACTGAACTTGATGGCGGTGGTGGTGAGACTGAATATATTTGTCAAAACTCTAAGAGGCACAAAAGATACATTTTATGATATATAAAGGATACCTAAATTTTAAATTTAGCATACTAACACAAAGAGAACACTGAAACAGTTTAAATGATACTTTATCTGAGACAGAGAAACTAAGAACTTGTATTTAACCAAATTTAGATAATTGTAAATATGTGTTAATTCTTAGACCAAAATAATCCATTTTTTGTTACGTAACTTCTGTAAGATTTAGATCAGCAGGACAAAACCTTGCTCATTTCACATTTGACTCTTAAACAGTCTATTTACATAGATCTTTCTCCCCCAAAATATATTAGGGCAACAATTTTTGACAAAGACTTTATAATCCTTAGATGATCCTAACATGTTCCTTTGGTGACTATCAAATCACCATCTTAGGTTGATTATTGTCCTCTTTAACAGTTATCTGGCCTAACTTAGCCAGATCTTCTCTGGGTCACAGCCGTATGATAACATCCGTTGTCCAATGTCAATTTCATAGAGTGCTTGAAATTTTTTTTCTTTTGCAAGATCTGAAATTTGTCTTTGCAATCAATTTATTTATTGTATGGCTGAGTTATTATCAGACCATTAGAGAGCCCAGCCAATGAAACAGTGTGTATTAAGTGACAAGTAAATTTTGGGTGGGGAAATATCATTAAGTGATGAGACTTAAGTGAATATACACCTGTTATGAAAACTTTTACCTCCCTCTGTTGCCTCATAACTGCAGGGAATCAGATAATCAAATAATACATTTAAAAGTAAAGATGACTCATATTTTACCATCACATTTGGTTGGTTTTATCCCAACTCTGAGAACCTACATTCCTTCACTGAGCACCTATTATATATGACAGTGTATTACAAGGCCATAAAGACGGGTTAGATGCTTTCTTAAGTGTGGCAGGAAGGAGACATCATTGCCATCATGTTGTCTAACATTTACTGTTTATTGAGCAATGACCAGAATGGGTCCTAAGAGCTTTACTGATACTAACTTAAGTTTCTCAACATACCTATGAGGTCATTACTATTAATACTCTCATTTGCTAAACAAGGAGTCTCAGAACTATTCAGTAAATTGCCCAGGTGCACACAGCAAGTCTTCAGCAGAGTTGGGGTTCACACCCCGTCTAAAGCTGCGGAGTTTGTACGTTTAAAGACAGCAACAGCCCTCACAGTCTGGGGCCATTCTGCCCCCAGCTCTCCAGGTTAGCTGGATCTGAGATTTCACACCCCATGATTAGTCTATACACATCTGTCAAATCACTGAAGACTTGGGATTTCCTGGACAGAATACCATATAAGCATAGCAACAAGGGCAGCCAAGGAGCAAAGGAACTGAACTTGGCAGCTGGCTCCTCCCAGCCTCAGTGCCCTTGGAAAAAATCTGAAGGCAATGAGGCAGCTGCCCCTGGCACCCAACAGCTGCCACCCCTTCATGCTCTTCACTCAGGGAGGCAAGCTGTGCAAGCAGCTTCTTGCACCCACACTTTAGACAAACCAGACTAAATATAGCCAATGCTGCTCTCATGAGCCAGCTCAGAGCTGGGAGCACGGCTACATTCCACTTCAGCAAATTGGGGAGAAATCAGCTCGATTTACAAGAGAGCAGCTTTCCCTGCTTGCTCCTGTGGTTTCAAAAGGACCATACCCAAGATCCAACTGGGCTGTGGGGAGTGCTGAAGGTTTGGCCAAGCAGCTAATAGAGCCCACAGGAAAAGTAATAACCAGATAGGACTCAGGAGCATCCTCATTCACTTTCCTGTCCATAAAGGGCTAAACAACCACAACACCAGGACCGTGGGGGGTGGGGGGATCCATTAGGTGGAACATACTCTACATACACCCCTGTTTTATGCCTTTCCCCCCATTCCCCAGCCATCAATATCCTGGTCCAAAGCTCGCTTGATGCTACTCCTCTGGCAAGGCTATCCCATCCAGTTCAGAACTAGATGCTCCATTTGTTCTCAGACCTCCCACATCACGTTGTTTGTGCTTTTACTTATTAGCACTTCTATCATTCCACCTCATCTGCTTCTTGTCTCCCTTCAGCAAAGGGATGATGGGGGCGGGTACAGAACAGGCTAAGCTCCCTTCTTTATTGACTCCTCCCCCCACATTTAGTCAAGTTCCCTGCACACAGAAAATGCAAAACCTATACAATGCCAAGGAGTTTGCAATTCCCTACCTTTCTCCTAGTTAAAGGCACAACACGTGACACTCCCTAGAGTTCAAGCACCAGCTTCAGACCCCGGGCTGCCCCTCCAGTAGGTCACCACAGCATCTACCGTGACTCAGCGTAACAGAACACGGCAACAACGTTCTACACGATCTCCCCCTATGAACACCAGCCCTCGTTTCTTCTGGCTCCGGAGTACAGCAAGACAGGAGAAGGAAAGGGCCGGGCCAGGCCAGGCAAGAATAGGATTAAACTGACACCCTGTCTGAACTGGCTGAGACATCCCAAAGAAGTGACAGGAGTGGCAGGAACCAGCCTCGGCAAGCACAGTGGCAGGGTTTGAGGCCCCGCTTCTCACACTCTAGACAAGAATTTTTGACGACAAGCTTCGATTCACCACTCCCAGGTCTTAAGAAAAAAAAAAGTTATTAATACAAGCTGCTGGTACAGTAAAGTCCAATCTTCTGGGCCAGAGAACAAAATAAATTTAGAAGGAAAAAAAAAAAAAAGGAAAAGAAAAAAAAAAAAAACCCTTGAGGATAAGTGAAATGGAAGAGAATCAGGCAGTTAGTTGAACTAATAACATCACCATGCACAGGGAAGAGCTGCTTATGGAAACCAGTCTACATGCTCCTACCGCTTTTACAGCCCTACTCTGTAGGTGAACACAGAGGGGAGTTCTCCTCTGTGATCTAAGGAGCTACTGGGGCAATCAGAAGCATCCATAACCCTACCCACTAATTTGTTGTCTTCCCTCATTCAACAAAATTCACCAAGGGTCTACCATGGCCCAGGCTGAAGACAGGCCCACCTGCAGACAGCACGAGCACCACCAAGTACAAGAGGCGATTACAATGTTCTCAAGAAGAAAATGCACTTAGAAAAATGTCAGGGGGGTTAGAATGGAGGGCCATCTTCCTCCTTGTTCCAGGTTTCATAAGAGGGGAAATCCACGTGGACACTTCTGGTCTCTCTCCACTCTCACAGGTTCTTTTCAGAAAGGAGACAACTATAGACTCACGTCTATGAAAGGGAACAAAGCATATGTGGCTCTGGTCTCCCTCCTTCCCTTTGAGTCCCACCTGCCTGCTGCAGGAGCCCACGTTCTCCTGGTTCTTCAGGCTGTTACAGGGGCAAGTACCTCCATGAGGGGCAGGTTCCCTGCTTGGGTGCAAGATCAGCAAGTCTGCTTTATCATCCAACCCAAAGCCAAACAAACCAGCCCGAGGAGTCCTGTAATAAAGACATTTTTATCTCCCGTCGGGAGTCTGTGACCTGGTTCTGAATTCAAACAGGATAGCAGGGTAGAGAGCCATCACTTACAACAGCTTCTCTTTGCTAGGAGTGTTTGACTATCTCCTTTGCCCTCTCCTCCAGCTGCTGTCATGTATCCTTACAATACCTCGGTCATGGGCAGGTGTTTTTTTTTTTTGTTTTGTTTTGTTTTTTGTTTTTACTCTTTTGCAGGAGAGAAACTACAGACCCTGAACCTTGAATGACTTAGAGGCCATTTGATAGCCAGTTTGTTCATTTAGGATGGGAAATTCAGATTCCTTAACAGATATCATTTAGAGCACATAACTTTCCATTTGAAATCTTTAGGGAGGTGAAGTGCTGAATATTGGAAGTCATTTTTCTGCCACATAAGAGGGACAAGTCTATTACATCTGGAATAGAAACACTACAATGTTTATCTACTCCCTTTTTTAAATGCAGCTCTAAGGATGAAGCAAGCAGGAAAGGAAAAGAGAACAAAGAGTAGGAATACCCTTTGCTTGCTTCGGGGCATTTCTACTCCATTCATGAACAATTCCTGCAGTCCTCTGAGTGCCAGGCACCAACCTTGGACTACAGAGATGAATAAAACACTGTCCCTGATGAGTCCACTTTTTCTGTTCCCTGTATAATAACGCAATCTATTTCTGTTAAAAACATCACCTCACAGACACAATCATCTATACAGTCTGTCCATGGAGAATGGATTACTTTGTGGTTTCTGCGTGCTACCTCCTCCCTGGTGGCCCTAGTTTTTCCAGCTATTTGGGGTAATTTACTACAATTTTTTTTTTTTTCAAAAAAGACAATGGATGTAAATATAATCCCCACCTGAATGCAGACCATGCATTCTATGGCTGGAAGGTACAACTCTAAGCTGCCCAGCTGCCCATAAATGCAAGGCATGGGTCGCAACCAGGCTAGGGAATAGAAACAGGATGTCGTAATGAAATTCAGAGAAGAAAACACAACCCAGGGTGGCCATAAAACATAGGGCACCTCTTTATCATCTTAAACTCAAGGCTACAGGTTCAACAAAATGAATCAGCTCCCTATTTGTTCTTAACACTTTTAATACTTCTAACACTTTATATTTAACACAAGGTCAAGCTTACTTAACTAAACAGGTTACACATGATAAAACACCTTCTAATTTGCTAATTAGACTTGTGTGAATAAGTGAAAATTCAGAACACAAAACATGCCAAATAGTAAATTTTTTTTTTTTTTTTTTTTAAGGATGGGAATACAAAAACATTTACTAAGGATCTATGTTCTAAGTACCCTCCTATAAGGCCTCTCCTTTATTAAATCCTCTCAACTTTCCTAGGAAGTAAACAGTAGTGTGTCCTTTTTCCCAGATTCAGAAACTAAAGTTCAGATGTTAAGTAACACATATTGTTATTTCCTATTCCAGTTCCTCTGGCAAAATTCCTTCTCCCAATCAATGTTTCTCAATGAACTTAGGGACATGGGTTGTTACCTAGTTTGGGATTGTGAACTTTGCATGGGATGGCCATGCACTGAGGGACATACAGCATCCCTGGCCTATGGACAAAAAATAGGAACAACAGCCCCAATATATCCCAGCCATGAGCTAGGAAGTTCAAGACTCCCTGGATGAGTACTGCTCTATCAGACTGTTTGAGTATCAAGACTAAAAACTGAGGAGAGGGGAACTTCCTTTAAGAGTCTCTCCTACCTTCAAATCTCTCAGCAAGTCCTTGATTTTATGGCACTTGGGCTAAGAAAGCCCCATGCACACTTATGGAGTCAGTTACAAAAGTGGCCATGAGTTTATTTCCCATACATTCCATAAGCATTTATTGAGTACCTACTATGGGTCTGGTACTGTGCTACTGGCTGGGAATATAAGGTCCCAAGCCCCAAGGGGTTAGTCTTATACTCCAGTGAGAGATTAAGTTTGGAGATGTTAAAATAGGTGTAACCACAGGTACGAGGGAAGCTCAGTGCAGAAGCCCCTCCCATAGACTGGGGCAGAGAGCTGGAAGGCAGGGCTGAGTCAGGTTCACAGAGGAAGTGAAGTTTTCCCTGAGCCTTTAAAGATCAGGTGAAAGCAGCCAGGAAGAGCCCAGTCTAGGCTGAGCAAACAGACTTTGCAAAAACTGAGCTAGGAATCCTATTTGCAGCCAAACTTTAAACTACTTCCTTCATTCCTCAAGTGGAGACCTCATTGTGATTCAAACTCAGGATCTCCTGTTTACTAGACAAGCACTTGAACCAATAAATCTCTACAAAATAAAATAAGCCTCTGCAGTCCACGTGTACTTCATTCCAAAGCCCTTGTTTTTGCAAGGTCTGCCTTTGCTGGTATAATAACCCATCAGACAAGAAATATGACTAATTTTATACTTCTTACAGCAAGCAGGACATTCTTTTCAAATGCACTGTGGACTGGCAACCATGGGAGTGTCCCTCACTTGGGAACACAGAAGAGTGAAGAGAAAAAGAGGATAATCAAGGTCAGCTGAAGGGTGAGGCAGAAGGGGTGCCAGCAGGTCAACTTACCCTTGACCTGAAGCTCAAGATGATCCTTATCCTCTGTTAGCTTTTTTCACTCCTATGAAGCCTTGTTTCACGTACCATCAACTGTACCAATGCACGAAGCCTGATTCTCACATTATTCTATTTGCACAGGAAGCTTATTTTGGCTATTTTTTCAAAACCATGTATGCTATATATGTAATATAGAAACTATTATGTGAGTATATTAATAAATAGGTAACTAAAAGTAGCCAACTGGGAAACTCAGCCCAAAGGCAATAGTTTTTTGAGTTAAGGTACTGAGCACAGAAACTGGGTTGTTGCCACTTCAGGTGGTTAAATAATTATGAGAGCAGGAGTCAGAGTAGTTCAATTGTTCTCTCCTGGGGCAGGAAGGGGTGAGGGAAGCAAGCCCTTGTGGCTCCCTCTTGCCTCTAGCCTACAAGGAACGGGCTCATTTCCCCTTGGCAAGGAGCCAGATGCGGTAGGCGGGCATGCCCTCATTTTCCTGCCCCAGTTCCCCTCTTACCTAAGGCACACTCAGGAACCATAACTCTGCAGGTAACTTCGGTCCCATAATTATTGCATTTTTATCATTCAGGCACACTTTGACCTCCAATTTGACATCACAAACACATCTGGTCCACGCATATTTCCCCATAAATTACCCTGCACACAAAAAAGTCTTGTGTTCCAAGGTAAGATATTCTGAAGTAAAACTTCGGGATCCCTCACAAACCTCCTGTCTCTGCTTTCAACCAGGAGGTTCAGGAGAGGCAGTATCGTAGAGCTCCAACCGCAAAGCCAAAAGGCCAAAATCACACTAGAAAAAGAGGAAGGTATCTTCAAAGGAAAGGATTCACCCCAACGGAAGAGGCTGGCTATTCTTTTTTATTCCTGGCTGATTCCATTTCTTTTTTGTAAACTTTGCTAACCCCGGGAATGGTGGTATAAACAGAGACAGGTGTAGGGGCACCTCCACCCTCTGAGTACATCCGCTGCTACCGCTGTCGGGTGCGCATGATAGGGGCCCTGGACCCAATCGAAGTCCAGGCTTCCCGATGACGCACCCGGCCGGGGGTCCTCTCCCACGTGGGGGGAGGGGGTGTTACAAAATGGGCATTCCCAGTCCTGCGGCCACCCAGCCCGCCCCGGTTAGAGGGGACAGCGAAAGGGACACCTCGGAGCTGAGACCTCATGCCCGTCTCTCCGATTTTCCCACTTCCAGCACATCGTTTCGCATCAGGGGTGCTGTTTGCCTCCAGCCCCAAAGTCCTGCGCACCTACATGTCTTTCTAAAGCAACTGAAGAAAGCGCCTATTCGCCTTCCGGGACTCAGGTGAGTGCCAAGAGGTGTAGGAGGAAAGGGCCCGCTCGCCACCACCCTCTTTCCTCTCCTCCCCACGTTCCCCAGGATTCATCAGGGATGTGTGTAGTGGGGTGCGCGGGTTAAGAGGGAGCTTAAAATGCCCAAGCGTCCCTTACCTTCCACAGCCATTCTCCTAGAGCTTCCCTAACGCATGCATAATTTTCTCGGCCGAGGTACTCCTCCTGCCCCGCGCTCCCCCCTCCTCGCGCTTTCGCCTAAATATTCTGCGCTCATCTGCTCCAGGACCAACCTGCCGCGGTCACGCAAAGCGAGGCTGCCGGCTCGGCTCGGCGCAGGGCGGCCCGGGAAGTGTAGTTCTCTCACTTCCCTCCGACCCGGGAGAGCACCCCGAATCCTCCGCGGGGAACTGCTCCATCTGCACACTCAGACGGCAGCTCCGGCCTCAGCCCGCCTAGGCAGAATAATCCCTCCTGGGGGGCGTCTCGCGGGCAGAGCCAGCGACCCCCGGACGTGGCGAGGACTACATTTCCCAGGATGCCGTGCGCTGGGTTTCGTTCGGCGCTGAATAGAGACCCGAAATTGAGCTCTTCGCGGACAATTGGAAGTGGGTAAGCACCTGGCAGGCAGGGGTCGTGCGGAGGGCAGGGGGTAGCTGGGTCTGTGGTGGAATCTTCTGGGCCTGTTCGCCGGCGTGCTTGGCCAGTCATTTAGTAAGGGGAGCAGAGCTCCGGCTGGCAGTGGTTCCCGCCTGGGCCAGAGAGCCGCTGCCCGGGTGCGGCTCAAACTTGTTCCTCTGCGCCCTGGAATACGCGGGGTTCTGGAGAAAACCGCCAGGTGACGTAGCCGTCGTCTAATCCTCCAAGTTGTACAGGTGTATAAACACTTAAAACGGAGTGGGGGATGGCTTGAAAACGCTGAACAGGCATCAGCCTCCAGGGGTTATTGAGAACCAAATCCCACCTGAGGATGTCAGATGATGGAAGGCTGTCGCTTCCCAACTAGGAGGCTTTCAGCTTGTTTGGCCTGGAAGCCAGTTGACGGTCTGTGGTAGGGCCTAATAATTAACAGCGCCTAAGAATTAGTGTCCTTTCAACTTCTGACCCTGTGTCCTAACTCCAGGTGTTGGGTTGCTCTATAAGCAGACAGGGGAAAGAATCACGTGGAGGGCAATAGAATTCCAGAGCTGGTAAATACTGATAAAAATGACGTTCCCAGGCCTTTTTCTTTTCTTTTCTTTTCTTTTCTTTTCTTTTCTTTTCCTTTCTTTTCTTTTCTTTTCTCTTTTCTTTTCCTTTTCTTTTCTTTTCTTTTCGCATGTAGAAATGTAGATGCAGTTATGGCTGGTAGAGATAAGGGAAGGGTCTTGCGGAAAAAATTTGATTCAGGACTGCAGTAAGACTTTTAAAGGTCTTGAGCTTGAAAGTTGCAATGGTTCTATATCGTTAGATATATCACTATCCCTATCTATCTAAAAACTACTCTGGAAAATAACTCTAAGGAAGTATAAAGATTTGATTCTTCCCAAAAGATGACTAGTTAGATTTTGTCTTGGTCATAAATTTTTTTTAAATAATTTTCTTTCTGAGAGTGTACATGCACACCTGCTTTTCTGGTCATGGAGTATGTGCCTAGTCCTGCTATCTGGTAATATGACTGTGTCTGGGTCCTTTTTTTTTTTTTTCCCTTTTATTTTCCCCTCCCCCTGTGTCTGGGTACTTTTAGAATACCTGTGTGTAAACATTAAATGCCGTTGGTGATACTTTAACTGTGAGTCCGTAGAGCTGTGTGCAAATCAAACCCAAGATTTCCATCTTTGGTGCAGTAGCCAGAGACCTTTTCAGTGAGACACAGCGGGTATTTGCCATTGGTAAAATCATTTTTCCAACTTAATATGCAACAAAGCATTTTAAAATCTGGGAGGAACAAGGGGCACCTGGATGGGTCAGTTGGTGGAGCACACAACCCTTGATCTCAGGGTTGTAAGTTTGAACTCCATATTGGGTGTAGAGATTACTTAAAAAAATATATGGACGGAAGTGAAATCTGGGTGTTTCTCTCCCCTCTCATGTATGTAACATCACCAAAGCATTAAGTTTTTCCTTAGAATGTTTGGGAAAAAAAAACCAATGGACAGGCAATATCAGTGGTTCTTGACCTTGTCTGTGCACCAGTCTTTTCCAAGCACACATTTTAAAGCTTCAAGTTGATCTCACAGAATCTGGATTTCTGAGTGTTTGGATAGGGACAATTAAGTTTTAAAAACCCACAGGTGATTCTATGTGCAGTGAAGGTGAAAATCATTGGTCTGTTTTTAAGCTTTTAAGGATCTGGGTGATACTAAAATGTAAAAGTCCCTGGGAGCACCTGGGTGGCTCAGTCGGTTGAGCTTCCGACTTCGGCTCAGGCCGTGATCTCAAGGTTTGTGATTTCAAGCCCCCCCCCCATCGGGCTCTATGCTGACAGAGCCTGGAGCCTGCTTCAGATTCCAGGTCTCCCTCCCTCTCTGCCCTTCCCTCACTTGCACCCTGTCTCTCTTTCTCTCTCAAAAGTAAATAAGCATTAAAAAATAAATAAGAGTCACTGAAATCCATTTTTAATTTAAAAACTTTATTTCAACTCAAATATTTAAGACCTTTCTCAATTGATGTGCATTCTTGTTTAAGTTTCACTTTTAGTATAAATCTAAGATGTGAAGGAAGTATTAATTTAACCAATAAGAAATAGCCAATACTGAATTCTTTTTTTTTTTTTAACCTAGAAATAGAGCAGTATCATATTGTTCAACCTAATGAAGGATAAGCAGAAGTTAACCTGGGGTTTTCAATTCTGGTTGATCATCTGGGGGGGTAGGGGGAAACAATTCCCACTAGAATGGCCAAAAGGAAAAGACAGAAAATACCAACTCTTGGCAAGACTGTGAGGCAGTAAGAACTCATAAATACTGCTGTTGTTGTGCGAATCGATGCAACCACTTTGGAAAACCATTTGGCATATTAAGTCAAATATACGCTTATCCTGTGACCCAGTAGTTCCTCTTATAGGTGTATAGCAGACAGATATGCATACACATCTCCAAAAGACATATACAGGAATGTTCATGGTATATTATTTGTAATAGCTACAAACTGGAAACAGCCCAGATGTTAATCAACACTAGATAAATGAGCTGTGGTATAAACAAACCAACCTGTCCTGCAGGTGAGCAGACTATGCCCCATGGACCAAATATGGCCTGCTGCCTATCTCTGTCTTGTTCATGAGCTAAGTTTGGATTTTACATGTTTAAATGGTTGGGGGAAAAAGAAGAATATCTTGTCACTTGTGAAAATTATATAGAAGTACCTACATAATAGCTTCAGTTTTGCTTTTTGGCCTGTTAAACTTAAAATATTTCCTATCCCTTACAGAAAAAAGTTTTAGCAAATTCTACAATAAAGTAATGGAAATGAATGAATTACAACTGCATACAACAACAAAGATAAACCACATGCATTAGGTGTCTATTGCTGGTGACAAATCACCGCAAAATTGAGTGGCTTATAATAACACCCTTTTATTACCTCAGTTTCTGTGGGAAAGAGATTTGGGCATAGCTAAGCTGGAATTTCTGCTTCACGGTTTTTTGTTTTGTTTTGTTTTAATTTTTTGAGAGAGAGGGAGAGAGAAAGAGCGCACCCATGCAAGCCAGGGAGGAGCACAGAGAGAGGGAGAGAGAAATCCCAAGCAATCTCCGCACTATCAGCACAGAGCCCGATGCAGGGCTTGAACCCACGAACTGTGAGATCATAACCTAGCCAAAACCCAGAGTCGGATACTTAACCAACTGAGCCACCGAGGTGTCCCATTTCATGGTCTTTCACAGGTTGCAATCAAGGTGTTGCCTGGGCCAAAGTCATCTGAAGGCTCAACTTGGGAAGCTTAAGCTTCCAAGTTCACATGGTCGTTGGTGGAACTCACTTCCTCACAGGCTGTTGGATGGAAGGCTTCAGTTCTTTGCCGGCTGTTGGCCAGAGGCCGCCCTTAGTACTTTGCCGCAAGAGCCTTTCCAACATGGCAGGCTGCTTCATCGAAACACACAAGCTAAGAAAGGAAAATAGAGTTTGCTAACAAGATTAAAGTCACAACCTTTTGTTACTTAATCATAGAAGTCCCATCCCCTTAATGTTGCCATGTTGTCATCTATTGGTTAGATGTAAGTTACTCAAGGGGAAGCTATAAATATCAGGAGATTGGATCATTGGGAGTCATCTTAGAGCCTTCCTACCACAACACACAGGTAAGATGCTGAACTAAAAAAGCCAGACGAAAAGAAGTACATTTGTGTGATTCCATTTTATGTAAAATTCAAAAACTGGACAAAATCTATGGCATTGGAAGTCAGGGTAGTGGTTCCCTAAGTGTGTGAGGGGGGGAGTATAAGAGCAGGGAATGGTTAGTAACTGGAAGGAAGGCCCATGAGGGCATCTGGAATGCTGGGGTATTGTGATTCTTCAGCTGTCCGCTGTTTAGACATGTGTATAATGTTTGTGAAAGGTATTAAGCCATATGTATCTGATTTGTGAAGTGTGTATGTGTGTGAGAGATACTCCAGTGAAAATTGATAAGAAGTAATGTATGCTTAGATTCAGTTAAACATGATAAATGACCCATTCATCAGCCACTCTGATTATCCATGCCTTCTCTTTCTTTGCCACAGTAAAGTGGGGGTTGATTCCATTCCATTTAATAAGTTATGTTTTGAGGACCTACTAAGTACTAGGTCCTTGTCTAGATGTTTGTAATATATGGCAGGCTGAATTTCTAGAAATGGCCCTTAAGATTCCATACCATTATCCTCTGAACTCGTGTATGTGATGAGTCATTCCTCCTGTGATTGTGTTATGTTAAAAGACACAGTTGACTTTAAAAGTAGAAGACTATCCAGGTGGGCCTAATATAGTCAATCAAGAAAGCATTTTCTCGGGGCGCCTGGGTAGTTCCGTCGGTTAAGCGGCCGACTTCGGCTCAGGTCATGATTTTGGGGTCCGTGAGTTCGAGCCCCGTGTCGGGGTCTGTGCTGACAGCTCAGAGCCTGGATCCTGTTCAGATTCTGTGTCTCCCTCTCTCTGACCCTCCCCTGTTCATGCTCTGTCTCTCTCTGTCTCTCTCTGTCTCAAAAATAAATAAACGTTAAAAAAGAAAAAGAAAAAGAAAGCATTTTCTCTAACTGGTAGCAAAAGAGGAGGGCAGAAGAGGAACTCAAAGAGATTCTAGGCATGAAGAAGACTCAACACATAGGTTACTCCTTTGAAGAGAGAGGCGTGTGAGTAGGGATATAAGTGGTCCCTGGCAGACAGAGGCAAGGAAAAAAGGGCCTCAGTCCTAGAGGTATAAGGAGCTGGATTCTGCTAACAACTTGAATGAGCCTGGAAATGGATTCTTCCCCAGAGACTTCAGATAAGAATTCAACCCACCTGACACTTTGACTCAGGTCTTGTAAAACCCGAACATAGAACACAAGTGAGCCCACACATCCCTCTTAGCTACAGAACCGTGAGCTAGTAAATCAATATTGTTTTAAGCTGCTAAATGTACTTCCTTTTTTTGTTTGTTTGTTTTTGTTTTTGAGAAAAAGAGAGAGTGATCAGGGGAGGGGCAGAGAGAGAGGGAGCATGAGAATCCCAAGCAGGCTCCACACTATCAGCATGGAGCCCAATGTGGGGCTTGAACCCACAAACCCATGAAATCATGACCTGAGCCAAAACCAAGAGTCGGACACTTAACCAACTGAGCCACGCAGGTGCCCCTAAATATGCTTATTTTCTGTCTGTTAATCTGTTAGTTTGTTATGCAGCAATAGAAGCTAATACAGGATGCATCTTGTACACAGCAGAGAGTTATATGGGACCTGTTTTTGTTGGCGGACACAGTTTGAAAAAGTGATTTTAATTCTGATAAAGGAAATCAGAATCTCTGGAGGTAGGACTCTCACCACCAGCATTTTTTTTTTCTTTTTTCAAGTTTTTTAAGTACTTCAGGAGATTCTAATTGGAAGCTTCTATTGAGCACTCTTGTTAAAGGGACAGAGACAAAACCGCCTGGGGAAGAAGAGATATTTGGCATTCCCCTCTGTCACATGTTCTGTTAACCTGACACCGAGTCTTGTCATAGAGTCTTGCAACATGCCTTTTGAATGTGGGCTTCCTCTCCGTTCCCTCTGCTACCCTGCTGGAGGAGTCAGACATGGGTTTCGTTTAAATAACATAAGCGCTTCCCCTGGCTCCAGGAGGACAGGGATGGACTCTGGTTTGCTTACATGAATAAACTACCTGGTCATGATTAGGTCTGCATTCTCCCCAATGAAACTTCAAGTTAATGTTTTATTTTTGTTTGTTGTGATGGTCCACGCTGGAAGAAGTAGGCATTTCTACACCTGGGATCAATTCAAAACTGACTTAGAGGCAAGTTAATCTGAGCCTTCTCATTTCAGAGTCAGGGCAGAGAAAGAGCATGCCCAGGTTGCACCATGGTAGAACAATGTCTAGAACCCAGATCCAGGCAAGGGTTTTTTTTAGGGGGTTGGGGGTGCAGGATGGGAAGATTTCTGTTGCTTTAGGCTTGGCTTGGTTGCCAAGTGAGGAGGCTGGGGTAGCTGTACTTCTCGCTGCAGTTTTGAGGACAGGTTGGGGTAGCTCTACCTCAGGTTGGAGGGGCAGTGGCTACTGGAGGGACCGTTATTCTCATAGTAATGGCAGAGGAACAAGAGGGCAAAGGAAGCATCAAGACTTTTAAGGCCTGGCTCAGAGCTGGGGCGTGTTCACTTCTTTCCTTTTGTCATTTGTCAATGTAAGTCACATGACCAATCTCATCATTAAGGCATGAAGAAATATACTATGCCCATGAGGAAGCCGTGGCAGGGATGTGAATGTGGGGAAGGATGAAACGTTCGTTGGGTTAATTACTCAATCTCCACAGTGGCTGTGTGTGAGTCTTCTGTGGTTGCCATAACAAAGTGACCCAGCTGGGTGGCTTAAGACAACAGAAACGTATCCCTTCACATCCGGGAGACTAGAAGTCTGAAATCAGAGTATTGGCAGGGCCATACTTCCTCCGAAGTCTCTACGGGAGAGTCCTGTCTTCTTCCTAGTTTCTAGTGGTTGCTGGCAGTCTTTAGGTTCCATGTGTGTTGCTACATCACTCGTATCTTTGCCTTTGTCATCACACGGTCTTGTTCCTCATGAGTATGTCTCTGACTTTTTAGGTCGCTCTTCCTTATAAGAGCACCACTCATTAGATTCAGGGCCGACCCTAACCCTGTATTACCTCTTCTTAATTGATTGTCTTTGGAAAGACATTATTCCCAGATAAGGTCACATTCACAAATATGTGGGGTTAGGAATTCTACACATTTATTTTGGGGATACAATTCAACTCAACCCACAACGAACAGACCAGAATCCTGTACCGTCTTTTATAAACTAGAGCAGTTGTTCTCAAAGTCTGGGTCCTGGATCCACACAATGAACATCATCTGGGAGGTGGTTAAAAGTTCAAATTCTTGGGCCCCAACCCAGACCTACAGAATCAGAAACTAGTGGGGTGGGACCCAGCAATGTGTGATGGTACAAGTTCTCCAGGTGACATTAATTCATGCTAGAGTTGGAGAACCACCTACCGTAGAAGAGAGTAGAAGCTAGGCTTTGCAAAAAGGTAAATGTGGCCATATTGTTCAGGAGTGAGAGGTAGGACCCAAACCCAGTTGGGTGTCCCGTCTGTGTGTTCTGAATATGTAGTGTTGTTGGAATAAGTGATGGTGAAGGTAATTACACAAAAGAAAGCAGATGTTGGAAGTAGAGTGGGTTTAACTAATCACTTGAGTAATAAGAATATAATTCTAAGGACTCCAGGTCCCCCTTGCCTAATGGATCAGTGGCTTTGACAAAGCACTGTTTCTATACGCAAAAGTCATCACTGAATTGTCATTTCCTGTGGGTGTGAGAAAGCTGGGAGGCGTTCTCAGAGCTGGTTCCTGAGTCTGCAGCGTGAGCTACGCTGGGGAGAATCCATGAAAAGAACGTAGCCACGGTGTTCTGCACAGTGTTCAGTGCACTTGTGAAAATGATTATTACCAAAGACCAACTGCTGACTCCACACTTCTGTCTTCAGCCAGTTCTGGAGAAGAATGTATGTGCAGGGCTGAGAAGGAAAACGTGCCACAGTTTGGTACAGCATTTCAGGCATGAGACATAGGAAGTTAGTTTACCAGTGAGGTCCCATCTAATGCACAACTAAATTTAACAAAGGGAGTCAGCGCTGAGATGGGGTTAGATTATCAAATAAAAACAGAGTAAAAATCAGGAATGGGCAACTTTGTGCTTGAAAATACCTTACGTTGTCCCTTGAAACACAAGGCATGGAATTTTATGTATACAGTCCTATGGAGTAATTCCCTAGCACGCCAAACTTAGAGCATAAAGAAAAGACTACAAGGAAAATCTTTATGCAGATGTCTGTATATTCAAAACATCCTGCCTTTAAAATAAAGTCCTCATTCTGAATGTGGGGGGCGGATAGACTGTTCCAAACTTTTTCTTTTGGACTCCAATGTGCTGCTTGGCTTTTCAAGGATTAAATGAGGAAATTAAAATTCCCATCTTAGAGGTAGGTCTCTAAAGAAATGGGAGTTTGTTCAATAAATTTAACCTACCTACATGAATGAAACATTATGGAGTGCTTACGATTTGCCAGAAATTCCAAGTACTTTAAAAACATGCAGACATTCTGGCTCTGGAGGCCATGTGCTTGACTACCATACTATGTTGCCTTTCTGTTTTTGCACATGTTGTGTCTCTTCTATATGCAGCTTTGGAGAGTGGCTAAATTTGGGGGGTTAATGTGTTAGATAGATAACTGATCCTCAAAAAGCCCCTGACACAGATAAATTGTTCTCCATTTTATAGATGAGCAAATCAAGGGCAGAGACGTGACTTTGCTTAATTCACCCAGCTGGTATGTGGTGAGAGGCAGACCTCAAAAGTCAAAGCATGGAGTTGGATACACTGATATCGGGTGTGGGCTCAAAGGAGTGCCCCCACCCCAACCCTGACGCCTCTTTCCTTGAAGGGTAGCAAGTAATATGGATAAAACTTCTACGGCCTTTTCTTTTTAGGAAGCGAGCTCTATGCTTTCTTATTTTCCCAGGGGCAGAAAAAATAGCATATTGTGTTGTCTCAAAAGAAAAGAATCAAGTTGAGCCTTCGTGGTTAGAGATGAGAAAAGTCCATCAGTTGTCAGAAAGTCAGAGTTAGGGGAATTTGTGCAGCCAGGGCCCGATAAAAGGCACTGCAGCTACCGATGACAGATTACTGTCCTCATAAACCTGAAGGCATGATCTAGGGCTCAATCCTAATGTCTGCCAAACTCAGAGAAGTTAAAGAAAAATGAGACATGGGAGATGATTTAGATTGCACCTGGGAGAGAAAGGATGTAATGCACCCCAGATGTGCCTTGTGAGATAAGGCGAGCATTAGCATAGAACATCCCCATTATTTGCCTTCTCCTTGCTTTTTCCAGCCCGTGGTAACTGTTAGAGAAAATATGTGGCTTGTGAAAGTTATCTCCGTGAGGTCTGATTTTGTTCAGGAAAACTAAAAGCTGGAAATGTAAATGTTATGAGTGCAAGGGATATTATCAGCTAATTTTTTCCCCATGGTTTTAAATGTTAATGGTGTAATATGTCAGGTGTCTTAACTGATGCAGTGTATATTTGCTAAGGTGATCTCTGCCTTCCTCATACAACTCTTCATGGGTTGTATGGACTCTTGGATTGATGTGCGTGGGAGGTGGGGGTGGGTCCTTCGTTCTGATCCCCTGGGCTGGCCTCAGGAAAAAAACAAACCCAACCACGAAGCTTCTCTGAGGCCCGGCTCCTTATGGTGCTGCCTTATATGTGCTGTATGTATTGTTGACTTTGCCCATGGAGGCACAGCGATAGAGTAGAAGTACCCTGGAAACTATAGATGTGAGTTTGAAGTCTGCCTCTCACCACATACCAGCTGGGTGAATTGAAACAAAGTCCCGTCTCTGCCCTTGATTTGCTCATCTATAAAATGGACCACAATTTATCTGTGTCAGGGGCTTTTTGAGGATCAGCTATCTATCTAACAAATTAACCCCCAAAATTTAGTTGCTTAAAATAATTTCTCCTCTCACAGAATTTCTGTGGTTCCAGGAATCTGAGAAACTTCTCTGGGTGATTTCCAGCACAGTGTCTCTCATGAGGTTGCAGTCAAGATGGTGGCCAGGGCTGCCGTCTTCCAAAGGCTTGACTGGGGGTAGAGGACTGGTTTCCATAGTGTCTCTCTCACACAATTGGCAAGTTAGTGCTGGCTCTTGGCAGGAGGCCTCAGTGCCTGCAACGTAGACATCTTCACAAGACTGCTGGCTTTTTCCTCACAAAATGACAACTGGCTTTCCCACAGAGAGAGTTATCCAAGAAAGGCAGGAGAGGCCACATGCCTTTTGTGACCTGTCTTGGGAGTCACAAATCGTCACTCTTGCCTATTCTACATGCTAGAAGCAAGCCACTTGGTCCAACCTTCACTCAAGGGGAGGAGAATCAGGCTCTATTTTTTTGAAGGGAGTGTCTAAGAATTTGTGGTCATATTTTAAATCACCACAAGAGATAACATAAGTAAAATTTTTGGAAAAAATAAGTGTTGGATAAATGAACGCACTTAGTATTTGAAGGCTTTAAAAGTACCTGGTTCCACTCCATCTCTCTAGTACCTAGCATAGTACTTGGTGTGCAGCGGCCGTCTTAAATAAGGAGCTAATGTTAATTAAATAACGAGCTAAATTTGTTGTTTGCTTTGTGTCTGGTGTTGTGCTAAGCATTTCTGTCGGAAAAGTTCATTCCATTTTCACAATATCCCTAGAAAATGGACACTATTATTATCTCAATTTTATTGGTGGGAAAACTTAAGTGTGCACAGACAAGTTGAGCAATTTGTTGGATGTTAACATATGGAGGAGTGTGATAGAGCCCAGAACTAGTCTCTGTCAGCTCCAGGATGCAGCTTTTAACTACCAAAGTACGGGTCTTGTCATAAAGCAAGGCCTCTAAAATTATTTGTGTGAAATATTCCTGCCTCTGAAACTTGTTATCCAGGAATATTTTGAGAGCGGGAGAAAATGCTACTTGAATTGTGAGGTCTGTATGTTGAGTCACTTCTCTCAGATCTAAAATGTTCTAAAAATTCCCAGCCAAAATTTCACAACGGGAAGCACCAGAATTCCTCCCCCAAACTCTTCCTTTCTCTGTTATTTGGTAAAGCATGCCCACACTCTGCTTTCTTCTGGTCTGCATTTTAGGTTTCCCCTGGAAACTTGGTTGTTTGGAGGTCCAAAGGCTGAATACAAGTTTGAAGGCCAAAGTAGATGATCGTAAAGCTCATTTCCTGCCCTAAAGGTTTTTTTTTTTTTTAATTTTTTTATTTGTATGTTTATTTTTGAGAGAGAGAGAGTGCATGAGCAGGGGAGGGGCAGAAAGAGGGAGACATAGAATCTGAAGCAGGCTCCAGGCTCAGAGGTGTCGGCACAGAGCCTGACATGGAGTTTGAACCCACCAACTGTGAGATCATGACCTGAGCCGAAGTCAGACATTCAATCGACTGAGCCACCCAGGCGCCCTCCTGTCCTAAAGTTTTATGATTATAAGATTCCTCCTTCTTCTTGGATCCCCATCCTCATAGAAATGAGTGACCAGGGAAGAGGACTCATTTCTCCTCAATTTGTCCTCAACAATGACACTGTTGGCTCTCCTTTTTCTGTCCCTTAGCCACTGTCCTCATTCTACACCTGGTAAGACTGAGATGGAAACATTGTAGCACTGTCTTTATAGGGCCAACATCTCCAGGCTTTTTTATGATCACATAACTCTCCAAGAATATCCTCTGCTTATACCACACTACTGTTAAAATAAAGCCCTTCAGGGGCGCCTGGCTGGCTCAGTCAGTTGAGTATCTGACTTCGGCTCAGGTCATGATCTCATGGTTTGTGAGTTCAAGCCCCACGTCCGTCTCTGTGCTGACAGCTCAGAGCCTGGAGCCTGCTTCGGATCTGTGTCTTCCTCTCTCTCTTCCCCTCCCCTGTTCATGCTCGGTCTCTCTCTCTCTCTCTCTCTCTCTCTCTCTCTCTCTCACAAATCAATAAACATTAAAAAAAAATTAAAAAAAAAAATAAACCTCTTCAGTTGGCTGTGTAGCAGTCCTCACATGGGATACCATGAATACTAGTAGATATTGAGAGAGAGTTTTTGGAGAATGTGGTGTTAAAAGAAGTTAGCAGTTTTCTTCACTAATAGAAATTCCTGCAGACTTTGATGCGTTGAGGTTCAGTATGAAGCTCCCTGGGGGAGAGAGAATGTAACCCGAGAAGTTTACTGTCTTGGGTTTGTGGTGGACAAAAACAGCCTTCACATCATGAAACTTTCTTGAATTATCCATTTGATAGCTGTTTCTTACCACTGGGCCTCTTCCCTGACACTTACTGTTTGGTGATGAGCCCCACTCATGATACTGCACCCGACCACATAGAAGTCCTGAAGGCCATCCCTCAATAGAATGTTGCTGTAGATCTCAACCCTCAGCCTCCCCAGAATCACCACTTTTAGAGTGTCAAGCTATGTGGATACATGTATACATATACATAACTTTCTTTGCTGAAGGCCCAGGTAATTTTTTAAGTTTATTTATTTATTTTGAGAGAGAGAGAGAGAGAGAGAGAGAGAGAGAGAATGAGAGAGAATCCCAAGCAGGTTCTCCACTCAGTGTAGAGCCCTACCCGGGGCTCAGTCTCACAAACCGTGAGATCATGACCTCAGCCAAAATCAAGAATGCACGCTTAACCAACTGAGCCACCCAGGTGCCCCAGGACTGGGCCATTTTAAAGGGAACTGACCCGCAGATGTTTTTAGGGGATAGAAACTACTCTTCATGATACTGTAATAGTAGGTAAATGTTACTATACACTTGTTCAAACCCATAGAATATAAAACACCAAGAATAAACCCGAATGTAAAGTATGGAGTTTGGGTGAGAATGTATCAAGGTAGGTTAATCAGTCATAACAAATATACACTCTGGTGGGGGATGTTGGTAATAGAGGAGGCTATGCATGTGTGGGGGCAGAGTGTATGTGAGGATTCTCTGTACCCTCTGACCAATTTTGCTGTGAACCTAAAACTGCTCTAAAAAAAAAATAGTCTGTTTAAAAAGAAAAAAAATTAGAGCCAAGTACTAAATATAACTTCCCCAGGGTCCAAACGTGTATGTGTGGTGACTGAGAAGTCAACCCTTTCTCAGATGTGTCCTCTTTAAATACGTCCACAGTTTCTAATCTAACTTCCCTATCCCTAGCTTTGCCCTTATATCCTAGGGAGCCTTATCTTCTGGATTTCCCCATTCTAACTCTATTCATGTTCTGGAAAACTCTAACCTTTACCCATTAGGTCCTTCCAGGACCCATTGTGATTTTCCTCGCTAAGACATCTCCCCAAGTCCAAGCCATTGAGTTCAGTGTAGATTCCTAGAGGTTTTATTTGGACAGTCAGTGTTTTCTTCTGATAACCCAAAGAGCTGCAGAGTGGTTCAGGAGGAGGAGGTCATGGTGCTTCAAGTCTCACAGCATCATTCAGGGCATATATCCTCCACAGCAGGTCTGTTAGGGGATTTATTAGATTCTTTAGATTTATTAGAAAAGCACATAGCTCTCCATAAAGTTATTTTAATTCTCAGGGAGAACACCGTCCCTCTAAACCCTAATGAAAAACAGTGTTTTTAACTGCTTTGTAATTTGCCACATAATTTTTTCTTTCTTTGAAGGCAGTAAATTTCATTATCATGCAGAGTAATGTTACATTCCTTTGATGCTTCTAGCTTTTATCACTTTGGACCTGATGGCTAAAGAAAGGAGCCATATACCTCCAGAAGACTGCTCCCTTGGCCATAAGAGAGAACATTGGAAGGACCATTCAAGCAAGTAAGAATTAAGTAGTCACTCCTGTGCTGGGCCTGGAAATGGAAACATGAGTGATATAAATTTTCTGCTCTGAGAGTTGGCTTTAAAAAGGCCCTTGTTCATTGCTTGTTCATATGTCAGATACATTTTGGGCACCTACTATGTGCCAGGAACTGTTTTGGGGAGGAGGACTGTTTTTGACTGGGTTCCCTGGCAATAGACTGAGAATTGTGAATTTTGTGCAGATGGTTTACTGGGGAATATTTTGGGGAGAGACACCTGACCGAAAGTGAGGATAGCAGGACGGGGCTAGGAGAAAAGCAGGTGCTCCATGGGGTTGCGGCTGAGGCCCAGCCCAGTCTTACCGGGAGTGTTGGCGCTAACCCTTTAGAGTTGTCTCAAAGTAGAAAGGAGGCCAGGCATTTGTATGCCAATGTCACCCGGTCATTGGTAGCCCAGTGTCCCTGAGAGGGGGCTGTGGCTGCAGGGAAGGCAGGTTTTTGCAGCCTGGGGCAATGCCCATCGAAGGACTTGGCTTTGAGCCATCAGTTATCAGTATTCCCTGGAGATAGGAGATGGGAAGAAATCTGTGCAAGAATACAACATACTGGGATATACCAGGAACAAAGATCTGTTCATGCTCTCAGGGAGCTGATAGTTTGGTTGATGAGCCTTAGCAGCAAACAGATAAGTAAAAGTGCAAATAAGTAAGTAAGAAAGGTGGTAAGTGCTGTGAAGATGCAGGGCAAGAGCACCTAGTCCAGTCCTAGGTGTCCTGAGAAGGATCCCCAGAGGAGGTGACCACAATGAAGAGACAGGGCATGTGAAGGCAGTGGGCATGGGAGCCGTAACAGAGAAGGCGCCCTCCTGAGAACTTGGCACAGGGGGCCTTACATAGCTAGGAATGGCCAGAGGGAAAAGTGTGGTATGAATGGTGCAAGGTCCTGCAAAGGAGCTGAGCAAGGGCTTGAACCTAGACCTGAAAGAGCAGGGACACCTGGTCCAGCAGCAGGGGTGGGGGGTGGGGGGGTTATCCTGATGATCCTGACAATCACAGGTCCCAGCAGGGAGTTACTGGTAGCATTTGCACTTCAGGAAGATAATTCTGGCTGCAGTTAGGGGAAAGGGATCGAGACAAAAGAGTAACACAGGGGGGCCCCTAGGAGTGACCATGTGGGCTGCTAGTTCATTAGTTTCAGTGAGAAATGATAGTGACTTAAAATGGAGGCATGTCAGGTGGGATGGAGAGAAATGGCTGGATTTGAGAGATATTAAGGAAGCAAAATCCATAAGACTTGACTGATTGGATACGGGTCTTTAGGGAAAAAGAGGAGTCAACCTCAGATTTGTCTTTGAGCCACAGCAGGCTGGCAGTGTGAAGAATGAATCTGAGAGACTGTCAGGCTGAAACAAGGGAACCAATTAGAGCCATGATCAACAATGTAGTTTTGTACAGGGACCCATTCAGGGACCAAAAAAAAAAAAAGTTTGTGACCATATCCACTTCAATCAAATGAAAATACCTTTATAGAATTCTATTAAAATAATATGTCTAATCTTCTAACTTAAATTATCTTTGTTAGAAGAATGTCAGTAAGAAAACGGGCCATACTTCTAGGCACTTAAATATTAATATCTGAGCCAAGTTGAGACATAGCACCATGGAGGCAGCTTGTCAAGTTTTGGTTCCTATTCATGTGGTGTTTGGACCTCACAAAGAACATTCTAGAGTATGTTCCTTTTTTATCCTAGATGCAACCTTGTAGGTAGCAATTATCATACATTTTTATTTTTTATTTTTTTTTTTAATTTTTTTTTTTCAACGTTTTTTATTTATTTTTGGGACAGAGAGAGACAGAGCATGAACGGGGGAGGGGCAGAGAGAGAGGGAGACACAGAATCGGAAACAGGCTCCAGGCTCCGAGCCATCAGCCCAGAGCCTGACGCGGGGCTCGAACTCACGGACCGCGAGATCGTGACCTGGCTGAAGTCGGACGCTTAACCGACTGCGCCACCCAGGCGCCCCTATCATACATTTTTAAAACACAGAAGCAGAACTGAAGAAAGAAGGGAAATGGCTTCACTTGGCACGTGGCAAAGTTGAGTCTAGAATGTTCATTCCACTTAGTGCAGCATTTCCTGAGGCAGCAGCCCCTATGTGCCAGGCGTCACACAGATGAAATCAATGTGCCGGCTCCCTGCTTCTTTTAGCAACCTGGGCCTCTCTCTCCTGGCTGTAGGATTATTTCTCTGCTTAGGAGCAGAGAGGCTGAGATAGGCAGAGAATGCCTTGTGACCAGGAAGCCCCAGCAATGTCAATTTCTCTTGAAGGGCTGGCCACCCAGGCAGCATTCTTGCTACCTTACTGCATTCAGGCCACTTCTGGGGACTCCTGCCCTGGGCCATCCTGTCAGACCGGCTTTGGCTTTCAGTTACTTGGAGCACAGAGACTGGGCAAGACCCAGGTGGTTTCTCCAGATGTGGATTCCTGTGCTTTGTAGGGTCTGAAAATCTTCCAACCAAGTTGAACTTGGTTTCTGGGTTGTATGTTGTAGCCAGATGAACTAGATGTAGCCAAAAGAACCTCTCTTCCCAAATCAGTGATACTGTAACCTCCAGGGTTAGAGGGCTGTGCCCTTAGCTAGAGCAGGGGTGAGGAGAGGAGGCAAGGAGAGGGAAGGTAGGGGAGGGGAGGAGACGTCTCTTGTTCTGAAACTGCCCCTTCAGGCTGCAGTCCCTGGCCACACAGCCTCCTTTTTGTCAGGCAATTGCAGTTATCAATGAGAAGGGAGCTCATTTCTTAATCTAGCAATTTAGAAATTAAAGATGCAATTAAATATGATTACGAATAAGCTTGAAATAGATTTTCTGAATATAAACATTCAGATGTACAGATGCACGCATTTATTCACTAGTCTCTCTACAAGCACTTTGTTGTCTTTTTCTCCCAGCTTTATTGGGCTTTAATTGATATATAACATTATGTAAGTGTAACATACAATGTGTTGATTTGGTACACTTATAAACTGCAAAATGATTACCACGATACTAACACCTCCATCACATCACATAATTACCATTTTTGTGTGTCTGGTAAGAACATTTAATATCTGCTCTCATAGTAACTTTCAAGTATATAATATAGCATTATTAGCTATAGTCACCATGCTGTACATTAGATCTCCAGAACTTATTTGTCTTATAACTGGGAGTTTGTACCCTTTGAAAAACATTTCCTCAATTTCCCCCTAGCCCCCAGCCCCTGATAATTACCACTCCACTCTCTCTTTCTATGAGCTTAGCTTTTTTAGATTCCCTATGTAGGTGATACCATTCAGTGCTTATCTTTCTCTAGTTTATTTCACTTACCATAGTGCTCTCAAGGTTCATCCCTATTGTCAGAATTATAGCAGAATTTCCTTCTTTCTCATGGCTGAATAATATTCCATTGTGTGTGTGTGTGTGTGTGTGTGTGTGTGCGCGCGCGTGTGTGTGCATATACACATATATATCTCCATATACACGATGGACACTTAGTTGTTTCCCTGTCGTGGCTACTGTGAATAATGCCACAATGGCCATGGGAAAAGCAGTGTGTAGTTTTGATTTCCATGGGTGGTTCCATGGGTTTTGGTGTTTGTCATCTTTCTTAAAGTTTTCCTCTGAAGCCCACCTCTATCCTGAATTGCCTTATCTACTTCCAGAGACCCATAGCAATGGTCTTTGAAATGACCACCAAATTGAGCAGGGAACTGCTCTTAAGTAAATAAATATTGACTATACACAGTCACAGAAGGCCTCTCATCTTAATTGTAAAAGTAATAGTAATATTATAAATAGCTACCATTTATTTATTTAACATATATTATTAACCAAACTCTGCTAAGTGCTTTACACACGCTAAATCAGTGCATTGGGATTCAATTATATTACAGTATTGAGATTTTGTGACTTTTGTGGCAATAAGTTAGTCATTGCCACACCTCTTCTTTCACTAACTTCATCTAGTTCTTTGAATGTTATCCTCTGTGAAAGACTCAAAATGCCAATTTTGCACCATTATCTATGCCCTCTGTGAAGTGGGGAAGATGCTTCTTCTTACATTTTTATACTTTTCGTATGGGTGCATCAAAATACATTGCCTTCTGGTTTGTTTCTTTCCATGCTGCTCCTGCTCCTGAGGACCATTTCTGACTCCCTAGAATCTTCCTTAAGGATGTATCTTAGGTCAAGCAATTTTCCAGTGGTTCTCAATGACACAATGACACAATCCTATAATTACAGGCACATTTTGGCCAAATCCCCAACTGAAAGGCTGTCTCATAAGGATGTAGAAGAGGTAAGACAGACTGCAGATGACCTATGATTCACAGGATGGCCCAATGGCACCTCTCTCACTCTGCCCTTGAAGCATATGCAACACTATAATTGGAATAATTTTGAGTGCAAATTTGTTTAATTTAAAATCAGGTTGCTATGAATTTTATTACATAAACACACAATGCCAAAAAAATGTCTTAGTTGTATGTTTAGAGTCCTATGGAGACCTCCAGAAAAAAAAAAAAAAAAAACTACTGGAAATAATAAGTGAGTTCATCAAGGTCACAGGATACAAGATCGATTTATAAAAATCAATTGCAATTTTATATACTGACAATGAGCAATCTGAAAATGAGATTTAGAAAACAGTTTCACTCAGTCACACCAAGAAGAATAAAATACTTAGGAATAAATTTAACAAAAGGAGCGTAAGACTTGTATGCTGAAAACTATAAAACGTTGGTGACAAAAATTAAAGAAGGTGTAAACGAATGGAGAAACATTCCATGTTTGGGAATTGGAAGATGTTAATTCTCCTTCACTGCTATCACAATCCTTAGGGATTTTGCTACACCCTATGCTGCCCCTCTCCTGGGCCATCCTGTGAACCAGAAGCTGGGCCAGAGCTAGTTTCTCCAAATACAGATCTTGGCGCTTTGTAGAGGTTGAGAAGTTTCCATTGAAACTGGTTTCCCAATCATCCATTGTAGCCAAATGAGCTAACTGTAGGTAAACGAGACCCCTACACATTCTGAGTGAGCAGATACTGTCACCATCAATGGTCCCAAGGGCTCAAAAAACATCATTAACCAAATGAAAGGACAAGCTACAGACTGGCTTGCAAAAAATTTGGCAAATCATATATTTCATAAAGGACTTATGTCTGGAATATATAAAAACACTCTTTTACCTTAATAATAAGATGGACAATGCATTTAATACATAGGCACAATATTTGAATCGACTTTTCACTAGAAAAGATGTATGAAGTGTTCACAAATACCTGAAAGGATGTTCAACATCATTAGACGTTAAGGAAATGCAAATGAAAACCACAATGACTTCAGTGCACTGGAATGGCTATAATAAAAAAGAGACAAAAATAAGTGTTGGAGAGGGTGTGGAGAAACTGGAACTTTCACACATTGCTGATGGGAGGTAAAATGGTGCAACCACGTTGGAAGACAAGTTCTCAGTCTCTTAAAAAGCTACCATATGAGGGATGCCTGTGTGACTCAGTTGGTTGAGTGTCTAACTCTTGATTTTGGCTCAGGTCATGATCCCAGGGGCGTGGGATTGAGCCCTATGTCTGAGGGTGGAGCCTGCTTAAGATATTCTCTCTCTCTCTCTCTCTCTCTCTCTCTCTCTCTACCTCTCCCTGCACCCCCCCCCGCCCCTCTCCCCTGCTCATGTGCATGCACTTTCTCTCTCTAAAATAAATTTTTTTTAATTTTTAAAAAGCTACTATATGACTCAGCAATTTCATACTTATGTAATCTACCCAAGAAAAATGAAAATATAATACACAAAACTTATAAGTGAATGTTCACAGTGTTATTATAACACCGAAACCTCAGACTAGATCCATATGTCCATCAACATGAAAATGCTTAAACAAAATGTGGTATAATCACACATTGGAATACTCTTCAGTAATAAAAAGAACGGACCTCCTTATATACACTACAACATGGAGGAGACCGCTATGCTGAGAGAATCCAGAAACTAGATTACATATTGTGTAATTCTCTCTATAGGAAGCCCAGGAGGCAATTTATAGAGACTAAAGCAGATCAGCAGTTGCTAGCCTGGTCTGGGAATTGACTGTAAATAGGCACAGGAGTGGGGAGGAGGGAGTCTGGGGGACCCAAGGGCGATGACAATGCTGTAAAACCGGTTTGTGGTGACATTTGCACATCTGTATACTTTTACTAAAAACCATTGACCTGTGCTCTTATAATGAGTGAATTCCAAGGATATTATACCTCAGTATAGCTGTTAAATAAAAATTTCCAGCACAGAATGAAGAGTGGGAGGTACAGATGAAACAAGTTTAGCAATATATTGATATTTCTTGAGACTAGATAATAGGTAATGAAGGTTCATTGTATATTTTTCCTTTTTGCCCTTTGCGTCTATTGAAAATATGCATAACAAAAAATTAAAAAGAAACAATAAACAAGGGAAATGTCACACTTTATTTCTTTAAGTGAAATGAAGTCGGACTCAGTCTTTATATCACAAGGCTGAAGGATAATTAAATCTCCATCATCGCAGAGGCCCCTTGCTAGGATCACTCAACATTCTGGGGAGGCTCACGTGGTGCGCAAAATCTTCAGGCCATCAGGGTCATGGTGACATGAGCACTATCTTGTATGAATGGTTCCTAGAAAGAAGTCAGCAAAGCTGCATTTATGCCAAGGATGGAGTTGGAATCTTTGTAGTCTGTCGTACCCATGCTTAGGGCCAGCCTGCTTAGATCCCTTCTGGTTCAGGAAGGGAACCTGAGCTGTCATCCCCCTCTGAGTCTTGATCCATTTGTGCCCCAGGAGAGGTATGACTTTTTGACAGTGGAGTAAACCATAGACCTGCATCCTCTTTACAGCTGTGACAGTAACTTCTCCAGGCTCATTCCAGCTCTCTAATCTGAACGTCCTCTCAATTTTGGCTTTCACAATGGCCAGGAAAAAAGTTCATCTTGGGGCCCCTGGGTGGCTCAGTCAGTTGAGCGTCCAACTCTTGATTTCAGTGCAGGTCATGATCCCAGGGTCATGGGATCAAGCCCTGCATCATGCTCTGTGCTGAGCGTGGAGCCTGCTTGAGATTCTCTCTTTCTCTTTGCCCCTGCCCTGCTCAGGTGCTGCTACTTTAGGTTGCGCTCATGCATCTGAAGTATGGATTGAAAAAATATTCTTTGACTTTAGTACGTGTCTGCATGCATGCACCTGTGGATATGTGTGTAAAAGACAAAGACTATAATACACAAGTACCTTATCTTTTCAAATTCAGCTTCAATGTGTAAGAATCAGTACATTCACTCATTTAATCATTCTTAAAACAAATATTTACTGAGCCCCTTCAAGCAATGGCAGGCTGTGTTTGCAGCACTGGAAGTACAGCACTGAACAAAGGCAACAAACGTTCTGCCTTTATGCAGCTTAGACTCTAGGGCCTATGTTTTCAGACTGCAAGGTGCCTAAGAATCACATGGCGATAGTGTTAAAATGTAGTTACTGATTCCATAAGGTCTGGATGTTGCTCGAGATCTGCATTTTTAAATTTTTTTTGTAATGTTTATTTTTGAGAGAGAGACAAAGCGTGAGTGGGGAGGGACAGAGAGAGAGGGAGACACAGAGTCTGAAGAAGGCGCCATCCAGGCTTTGAGCTGTCAGCACAGAGCCCGACACAGGGCTCGAACTCTCAAACTCACGAACATGAGATCATGACCTGAGCTGAAGGCAGAGGAGCCACCCAGGCACCCCAAGACCTGAATTTTTAACAAACTCCCATGCAATGGCAATGCTGCTGGTGTACAAAACACACTTTGATTTGCAAGGTTCTGGGGTGGAATGCAGGAAAATTTTGGAGAACACAGAAGTTATCATTCATGAGTTTCCATACTGAAATATTTGCAACAGCCTCCTTGTCTGTGCTGAGGGAGGGTCATTGACATGCTCTGCCCTGAGGGACCCCACACAGGTCACTTGGCCCCCAAGTAAATTATTTCTCTCTTTTGTCATGGAGACCACCCTGGCCAAACAGCCTACACAGACCACACCCTAAGCCTGAGGTCTGTTCACATCCAGAGGCTTCTCTGATTAATTCACAGGTCAGGACTGGAGTGTCAGCCTTCCCTTAGGGATCTGATCTTGTTTTGCACTTCAAAAGCCCATCTGGCAGGTATCAAAGGTGTGTAGATCTTTGGAGCTGAACTTGAGCTTTTTCTGGCCTTATATTTTAACTCTTCCTCCTCCCCATTTCTCTTCTATAATGTTAATGATAAGAATGAAAAAAAGGAAAAAAGCACCCTTGTTTTTATTTTTTATATGCGTTCTTTCCCCTGGAAAGCAATCTCTTTGTGTTTGTGTGATTGTTGCACAAAGTGGGCTAATTCTTTGTAGACCCTGTGGCTATGGCTCAAAATAGCTGACGTCTAAACAGCCAGGTTGCTCAGGCATTTACCCTGGCACAGCCCGGGAGCTCGTATGGTGGTGCAAGCTTACTGGAATTCTGCCTCTAGGAAACTATTCTAATGAAATCATTGGAAAGGCAGACAAAAATACGTGCAAAATGAAGTTCTTTACGACATCATGTTATTTAAGTAAATACTTAGAGGGAAGAAAACCTAAATGTCTATATTAGTTTCCTATTGCTGCTGCAACAAACTGTTTCAGATTTAGTGACTTTGACACGCATATCCATTCTCAAAGTTCTGGAGGTCAGAAGTGTGCAATCACTTTTGCTGAGCTAAAGTCAAGGTGTGTGTGGGGTGACCCAACTGGGTGGAGGCTGGAGGTGTGGGCAGTGAAAGAATTCACTCACGGCAGAAGAAAGGAGATAGAACTTTAGTGAACACATTCCAAGGAAGCAGAGGGCAGGACACTGAAGGAGAAAGTGTCTGCCATGAGGAGGTGCGTGGAGGCTCTAGTAAAGTGGGGAGGTGAGGAGGTATGGGAACATACGGAATTTTCCTTTTTTAGTACCTGTGACTAGGTGTCAGTAACTCATTGGTCAGCTAGGGCTTATGGGTATTGTGAGGTAGGTGGTCTAACGAGCCTGTTTGTATTCAGCTAGCAGGTAGGAGGTCACTAGGGGCCTTTCTTCCTTACGCAGGTTTCCATTGCTCAAGTTGGTTGCTTCAAAGGGGCTCCAATGGCGTCAGGATTGATTTGTGGTGAGGTTGTCTGAGGGGATGTTGTTTCCTTGTCTTCTTTCCACTCAGTTGGCCACCCATGTTCCTTGGCTTGTGGGCCCCTTCCTCCATCTTCAAAGTTCATCATTTTAATCTGATTCATCATTATATTGCCTTCTCCTCTAATTTTGACTCTTCCTGCATCCTTTGTATGCGGACCGTTACGATTACATCAGGCCCGTGAAAATAATCCAAGGTAATATTTTTTAAGCTTAATCTCTTAAATTTAAGATCCTTCATTTGTCTACATCTGCAAATCCCTTTCACCTTATAAGGTAACATTCTCAGTTTCCAGGGATTACGATGTAGACATGTTTGGGGGACCATTATTCAGCTTACTATAGTAGCAAACCATAGGAAGCAGTTAATAGTGTTAACATTTATTCAGTGGCATATTTTACAGCTGTTAAATCTCTTGAACAGCATTTAATGAAAACAGAATGTGATTGTAATGCATTCGACATTTGCTCACCAAATCTAACACTTCTTGTGTTCCAGGCTCTGTTTTGAGCACTGGGGATACAGTCAAGAGTAAAGGCCCAGCTCTCTTGCATCTTATGTCCTGGTCAAGGAGACAGAGGATAAACAAATAATTTAAAACAGTGTAATTTCAACTAGTGATAAGAGCTGTGAAGCAAATTGGGTGGGAGGAGAAGAGGGGTGACCCTGCACGGGGAATCAAGACTCCCTGAAGAAGTTACATGTTCACTAAGACCTGATGAAGAGAAGGAGCCAGTCATCTGCCAACTACTGGGTAGAACCTTCTAGGCAGAAGGGAAAGCAAGGCTAATGACCTCTCTCGAATTGGGCAGATGTTTGGTGCACACTAAGGACTAAGGCCAGTGTGTCTGGACATAGTGTCAAGGAGAGAGAGATAGAGCAAGTAGGCATGAGGAAGGATGTTGGAGGCCAGTGGCTGGCAGGTACTGCTGGTTGCTCACCTAACACCCCATCTCTCCTCTTTCTCACAGAGGAAACCGTTCAACGTCAAGCATCAATGTATATAATGAAAATGCTGGTTTTCCTGGTGTCTCTTACACCTGAAGTAGGGACGGGGAGGGGGGCAGTGTGGTATGTCCAGGGCAATGAAGATGTCCAGTGAAATCAGTGTGCAGATGGAGGACTTTGACCTCTACCCTTTTAGTTCTTTCTTTCTGGAACATGGACAATATCCTAAAAATGTAGCAGTGCCTCGCCACCATGAGATCGAGAGCCTTGGGCTGACAATTTTGGAGCTGGCAGCTGAAAGGCACCTGGGAGCTTGAGGGCGCCCTGCGGGTCTTACTCGCATTCTTGAAAACCTGCCTCCGGATTCCTGTTTGGCTGGGCTACATGAACCAGAGTTTTTTGACATGAAGTGGAATCCAATCCTTAAATGATAAATATAGTAGATATATTACATATTTCTAATATGTAAGTAAATATATTTCATTTTATGTGTAACTGGAAACCATTGGAAAGTTTTAAGTAGGAGAGCAATATGATCTGATTTATATTTGTAACACATGATCTTAACTGCTATATGGAGACTAGACTGTAGGTCTAGTAGGAGACTAGACTGTAGGTCTAGACTGTAGGACTGAGGACATAAATTATCATTGCAGTAATTCAGGAGAGAGATGATGATACTGGCTTAAGACTAGGGTTATAGCAGTGAAGGTGGGGAGACAGTTTGTATTTTATTTTAAGTTACAAAAAGCGGGGGACAGTAAGCTATACTTACTATATATACGTAAGATAATAGTAGCCAACATTTTTTGAGTATCCATTATGGCCAGACAAGGCTTTAAGCATTCACATATACTAACTCACTGATTGAATAGTTATACTAGTTGTGTGAGGCAGGCATTACTTTTATCTGAATTTTGGTAGGAAAACTAAGAAGCAAAAAAGTTAAGTCACTTTCTAGAAGTTTTATGTCTGAGCAGTAACATTTCATACAATTTTTCTTTTTTATACTTTTCTTATTTTCCAGTATTTTCTATAGTGAACATGTGCTATTTTTATATACAGGAGAATAATTAATATGGAAAAGGTACTGTGGTATAGAATCGTGGTGTTTGGCCATATGTTTTATATTATGTCAGCTGTGTTTAGGTAAAGAGAGAAAGGGTCGTAGTGTAGTTAGCATGGCCAAAAGCACATAAACTGAGCTGTGGAAATGAAGTCATGGAGCAGGTCAAGTTCCTAGGTCTCCAGGGCATAAAGATGGCTTCTTCATCCTAGTCCAGTGATCTGTCCAGACCTTGCTGATGTCTTCTAAGAATAGTAACCAAACTTTTCAGCCTTTCCACACTCTGGCATTGTAGAGAGCAGCTTTTCAGCACACAGTCTACCTATTCAGATATACTCCTGATAATCTGGATTCTATATGCCAAGCTGGCTTTCTCTGAAGAATTTCTCTTGTCTGACATGACATCATTGAGTTTATTTATGTTGGAGAACCCTGAGGGAAATACTACACCTGTGTTATATATGTGTATGTGTGGATATAAATTGCAGAACAACAAATCATTAGAAGGTAAATTCACTTATCAAATTCCTAGGAGCTGTTCAAAATAAGCCACATAAGTTACTTCTGTGTATCTTTTGCCCAGAGCCAGCAAATGAGAAGAGGGTGTCAGAATACAATTTAGGGGTGGCGGAACCCCAAAACAACCTTTTTAGACTCCAAATCCTAAAATTGTCAGAAAAAATTTTTTAACCTCTCTGTGGGTAGTGAACATTTATTTCACTTCTTAGAATAACCCAATCTCTGTATCCTCAGACTCCTCCACATGTCTACTGTTTGTTTGCTCAATTCTTAGCCCTGAGCCTTGCACATCAATACCGTGAATCTATTAGAAGAAAAAAAAGTGCAGCCCTAAATGTATCAAAAAACAGCAAACAAGAGAGAGTAAAATAATGGACTCAAAAATCAGAGAATAAACAAAATGCTAATAGTGTGCATTAGTATGCACATATCTTTTTCTTAAGGATTTGAGAACATTGGAGTATGTGCTCCTGTTTTTACGTAGACAATTTGAAGGACATAAAATCCACGATATATGGAAAAGCTTATGTTAAAAACTGAGGACAAAAGTCTAAATAAACCATACTTTATCTTTAAAAACAGCTCTTTGTTTCATTACATTTTCTGCCATTTCTAAGATTTGACCAACTCCTAAGTGAAGGTAGCCTTCGGATTGTGTAGTCAAAATATATGGAGTGTCGTTGGAGAAGAAAGTGATGAAGAAATAGTGTTCATTATACAACCAAGGAGCATGATAAAGATTAGAATAGAGAGGCTTTAGGAGAAGAATTGTTTTGTTTTGTTACTTTAAAATACGTACCTGAGTTTAGTTGAAGCTACATGACAATACTAGGGTTTGGGTAAAATAAAGAGAACAGGTTTCAGTTGAGCAAGGCGCTCCTTCCTAAATAGACTAATTCTGATAAATCACCAAGACATGGGACTGCCAAATTCTAGACAATGAATTTATACAAAGGAAACAAAGCCCTATAGATGTTTTTTTTATTGTAGATGTTCTCACTATGTCAGTACCAAGCTATAAAACAGGCAAAGAATTGAGCATAATCACAGCCTCTCTCAACAGAGTGAGAATTGGTTTGAGAAAAGCCCTATTGTAGCTCATTGCACTGGGGGAGTTCTCTCAGCAGTACCATGAATCAGGTTCAAGGGCAGGAGCTATATCTATGCGGTGCAAAGCTGTGGGTCTGATTCATTGCCATTAAGTTGGGTCCTCTTATGTGGGAAATGGAAGAATGACCCTAAGTCCTGAGACCAGTGCTTTGGGATTTGGTCTTAGCTCTCACATGATGCACAGTTGCCTTGGGGAAGCCATCAGGTTCTCTGAGCCAGTTTTTGTGTTCATAAAATATAGTGCTGCGACTATGAACTGTAGGGACTGTCCCAACTTGAGCATTCTGATTCTTTCTCTTTAGAACCTTAACTTGTTTTCTTCACTACAACCACAGGGTGGTATAGTAAAGTTTAATTGCCAACAAATGAAAAGGGAAAATCCAAATGTCAGAAAAGAGGTTTAAAGCCTGCTGATGCCTGGTGTGATAGATTATATTACTGTTGGTCAAATATTTCACTTTCCCTCCTTGAAGAACCCCTTCTTTTGTGAGGTTTATATGTAGATGCCCTGTTGAAGTCAGGAGTGGCCATGTGAACATGCTTTATTTAATGGAATACAGATGGAATGAACATATGTCACTTCTAAGATGAGCATTTTAGATTCATCATGTCTCTTTTCCCCATAGATATATTGGGGATAGAGGATGTTTTCTTAGCCTGAGTCTGGAGTGACCGATATTTGGAGTAGTTAATGGTCATGCATTGTGAGCAAGAAATAAACCTTTGCTTTAAGCCACTGCAATTTTGGGATCACTTGTTATCATGCCAAAACAAGATTTTAGGAATGGACAACTATGAAAAACCATTCTGATTTCTTGAGTATGATTCCAACAGAAAATCAGAGTTCTAAATATTTTTTTAAGAACAGTCTCTCTTTTCTCTGATCTTCCTTTAAGTACTATCATATATATATGATGTATGTATGTGTCATATGTACATGCGCTATATACTTATGGTATGTATGTCATATATACGTGTGTGTGTGTATATATATATATACATATATATATATATATATACATATATATACACACACACACACATATATATATATATACACACACACACACACACACAGACATATATAACTTAGATATATAAATTCTCTGCTAATGTCTATGTCAGGTACCCCAGTGCAGGCTCTAAGCTATGGAAGACTTGAGAAATTTAGTTTCCGTTTAGTTTATGATGCCTTTAATTTTCTTCCATGAACAAGGATTGCCTCTGTGCCCTTTGTCTATTTACACAACAAATAGTTTTTGATCACCTACTAAGTAACCAGTAATTTCTGGAGATGGAAGAGTGAGCAGATAAGCCTGGTCCCTTAAATCGGTTGTATTATATCTTCTACTAGCCTCAAGGAGACAGGTACAAGACACTGTGATAAATGCTATGCTGGTAACGGATACAATGTTATAGGAGCACCTATAGTAAGCATTTTAAATCAGGGCTTTGGCACTGAGGAAGGCTTTCTAGAGGAAGTGATGTCTAATCCAAGACCTGAAGAATAAATAGTAATAAGTCAGGAAAAGTGTGTGTGTGTGTGTGTGTGTGTGTGTGTGTGTGTGTGTAAAGGTAGGTTGGGGAATTATGTGTGGTAGCAGTATACTGATAAAGAATATTCCAAGAGAGGAAACCACACATGTGAATGACCAGTGATGAATCCAGACCACAGGTGTTAAGGAGGGGAATTGTCTGGAAAGGAAGGAGAAGCTTGATCATATAGGAACTTCTAGCTCATATTCAGGCCCTGGATTTTATCTCAAGAATCAATGGGAGCCACTGAGGAGTTTCAAGGAAGTTGTTTCCTCTGCTTCTAATGCCCTCCCCACCCAACCCCCACCACTTCTCATCTAATCCACTCAACACCCTCTTTCTCTTTAGAGTCAGATTGAACTCTGTGGAATCTTCCCAGGGAGATATAGCTACTTCTTCTCCAACTTTATATATTTATATAAATATTTATATTTTATTTATAATATAAATATATGTAAATATTTATATATATATATATTTTTTTTTTCCCTGAACACATTTATTTTATATCTATTCACTTTCATCCCTTTCCTAAACTTAAGATCTAAAAATCTTAGGGTCAGGGCCTGGTCTTTTCATCTCACTGACTTCCAAAGTTCTTGGCTCTTAGCAGTTGCTCTGTAAATGTGGCAAGAAGAATCAGCAGAAGGAAAGGAGCCTTGGGAGGATCCAATCTAGAAGGAAGTGTAGCCACTGATGCCTCCTGATGGTCTGGGCCTTTACAACTGAGAACATTTGTTTTTGAGGAATCTCAGAATGATCTCATCCAGAGATGACACTTTGCCCAGAAACTTAGGCACAAGATCTTGCCACCACCCTTCCCTCTGAGTAACTCAGGCCAGCTAGGGCTTCACCTGTCTTTTCTAATTTTCTGAACCAATTGCCACCATTGGGAGTACCTGTCTAAGGCTCCCGCTTCAACCTAGACTGGCTCAGGTGGATAGGCAGCACCATGGCTTTGGAAGTAAACGGACCTGAAGTCATACCTTAGCTCTGCCATTTACTGACTTTGCATGGTGGGTGGAATTCTAAGGTGACCAGCTAGCTGTCTCTTTCACCCTGTTCAATCTTCCTGCCTCCCCCACCCCAAGTATGGGTGGCACCTGTGAATATGATAGGCTACACTCCTGTGGTTAGGTTACTAACCAGTTGACTTTGAGTTAACCAAATGGGAGATTATCCTGGAGGGGACTGACTGGCCTGGGAGCAAATGACCAACTTATAAATTAACTAATGGAGTCATATGGCAAGGGAGTATATGACCTCTACTGGCTGACATGAATTCTGCCAATAACCAGGGAGCTTGGATGAGGACTGCAAACCTCAGGTAAGAATCGCAACCCTGGCCGACACCTTGATTTTAGCTTGGGGAAAGCTGAGCAGAGGACCCAGCTAACGTCATACCTGGACTCCTGATCCCTAAGAGCTATGAGATGATACAATTGTGTTGCTTTAAGCTGCCAATATTGTGGTAATTTTTTATGCAGCAAGGACATGTCAATGGAATGCTAACATGCTGTGTGATTGTCTGACTTCAGACAGTTACCTACCTTCTCTGAACCTCATTTTCATCATCCATGAACTGAGTGTGATAATCTTCTCTGAACCTCATTTTCATCATCTGTGAACTGAGTGTGATAATCTTATCCCCTCATGAACTGTTGTTGAAATCAATTGAGGTAATATATCCAGAGTACCTAGTATCCTCAACATGGATTTATTACCCCCTCTGTGCAAATGTCTTTTTTGGAACATTCTGTCCTGGTTGCCCCTTCAAGAGTGGCCCAGGGATTCAAGCTTTAGTAGGATGCCAGGCAGCCCATCCTCAGGCCAGCGTTCTGATGAAAATTCCTATTGTAATGCATAACCATGAGGAGTCCAGAATGAAATTGCTTTGGGAGCCTTTGTGTGATTAACATTTTAGCTGTTTATGGAGTCTTGGCCCTATCATTTCCTGTTTTAAAAAATTAATGTGCTGGTTTATTATTAAAAACCAAGGGGGGGGGGTGGAGTTCAGTTGGTGCACAGAGAAATAGTTCTAGATGATCCAAATAAAAGTGTCTGAGTAGGGAGAATATTTGGAAGACCCCTTTTTTTTATTCAGATGGTCTTTTAATCCCAGCAATTATTTCTTTTGATGTCACTCCCCCTCTACCCCAGCTCCTTGGCTTCTGTCATCCCGCCCTTACATTTGAGTGGGATAAAAGACATTTGAGTCAAGAGCATCATGACTTTTTAATAATGCCAATGGTGTTGTGTATATAGTATTGTGCAACCCATTGCATCCAAGGGTATTTGAGTCAGAAGGGACTTTGCAGGCCACATAGCTTGCCTCTTTCATTTTATAGGTAAGAAAAAATGAGGTTTGGAGGTTTAATTGCCCAAGGAGACACAGCTAAGTAGTGACTCAGTTTTCTCTGAAGATCTCCTGACATGCTTTCCTCAAGTAATCTGAATCGATTACTTTTGTATGTTTCAAAGTTTAAAGCCTGACGTGGTGATCTAAGGACCACATCTCACTTCTTTTGGATATGATTCAGTGCAGACCTCATCGTGGGCCCCAATGATCTGTAAGACCACCACCATCTGAGCTCCCACAGGAAATAGAAGGCTTTCTTATAGCCAGATAGAAAGACCCAGTTCAATAAGAAGGGAAGATTTAGGTTGGATTTAAGGAACAGAAATAATTCAGTTGCCAGTACTAACTCTCAGGTGGGACTGAGAAATGTTCTTTGGGGATCATCAATGGGACTGGAGATTTATGTATCCATCAGAGGGATTTAGTCATTAGCTACCTGGCTGTACTCTTTGTCCTCTATTATCCCAATGTATTTCTGATGTTGTATTTATTTATTAGAACAGGCTGGGCTTCCTTTTTCCAAGAGGAAGAAAGAAACTCTGTTCTAGAGCCCAATCAAGCGAGATTGTAGTAAAGATTGATGAAGCATTTACTGTGTTTGCAGGAATATTAGCATAGTAGACCTGAGACCTCCATCCTTAAGAAGTCTTCTTTGCAACAGTGGCCTTGGCTGACATCCGGGAACTTGAATGGCGAATAGTTCCTTACACTGATCCGAAGTGGCCCCTAACTGATAAGAGTGACTCACTGTGCTTAAACTGTTTGTACAAATGGTATCATTCATGCTGAATCCCTGCTGTCCTTCTGGAATTCTGGAACATTGGTATGTGCCAGGCAATGGGTGCTTATGTGCCCATTCCCAATAAAAACTTAGGTCATGGTTTCCAGTGAGCTTCTACGGGAGGCAATATTTCACATGTGCTGCAGCAACCCATTGCTGAGGGAATTAAGTGTGTCCTGTGTGGCTGCCACAGGGTATGCCCCTTGGAAGCTTGCATTTGGTTTCCTTTGGATTTTGTTCTACGTGCCTTTACCTTTGTTGATTTTGCTTTACATCCTTTTCACTACAGTAAATCTTGGCTGTGAGTACCACTGTATACCAAGTCCTGTAATTCCTCCTAGCAAGTCACTGAGCCTGGGGCTGGTCGTGACACTTCTTCACTTCCTTAGGGAGAATATATTTATTTTACTTTATTTTATTTCATTTCATTTTTTTGGAGGCTTCCCTAACACCACTGAAGCAGCAGGCTCTATCTTTAAGGAGCTCAAGTTCAAGAATCAATATGAAGAAAGACAGTCCACTCTAAAATACTCAAATGTAACATTACATCTCTTTTATACCCATTGTTTCCTTCTGATTTGTCCATCTGCCCCTCTCCAGATCACATGTGTTTTTCTTTTTAATTTCTTACTTTGTGTTTTCCTTCCTGTTTTTTTCCCAGTGATTCCGTTTGTCTTATCTTCCATCTTGGGCTATGAATTTCATGATGCCAAAGACTCTATAAACAGCAGATTTAGCAGAAAACAAAAATATTAGTGTATACAGACTATTTTTATGCTCAGAAATTTTATTATTTTTCTTCTGATTAAAGGAAATCACTTAATATTTTTTATCCCCTAGTTTTCTAATTAATAAATGGGGGCAGTGTTACCTGTCTACCTCGCAAAGTTACAGAAGGGATCAAATGAGATGATTTTTAGGTAAGTATTTCAAAAATTTGAGCCTTGTAGTTGTTGAACCTTATTATTCTTCTGGAACAATCCCAGGTGGATTACATGAGAAATGCATGCTCTTGAGATGTGGGCATTCTGTCTCTTTCTTCATAAAATGACACACAAGAGCATATAAAGATTCTCAATGAGAAAGGACCATAGAAATAGTTAGCACTGAGTAAAAGAACATTAAAAAAAGGTTTTGATTACTGACTGCAAGTATTCAAAGGATAGCCATGAAGAAAAAACAAGACAACAATTCAGTATGACTTCACAAGATAGAATCAAGACATAAAAAAAAAAAAAAAAAAAAGGAAAGACCTGGCTGAGGTGTGGGGTAAGGATTAGCAGGAGAAACTGGTCGTTGGAACTGTTCAAGATCAGGCTGAACCACAACATCTTGCATGTTGCACAAGGAATTAAACACCAGATTTATGAATCAACTTCTTTTGTGAACCATCCCCACAATTTTTTTGCTGCAACGTTCTCTGTACTATTATTTGAATCTTTAAATAATTCATTCATGTTTTAGATAAATTTATTTTAAAACTATATTCTGCACATTTGATATTTGATATTTTGTAATATTCATTAAAACACAAAAGTAACTATAAAAAACATACATCTGTCAGTAAACCCGAAACTAGATGCCTTCCAAACTTGATACTTCCTGGAAATTGTTAAGCCAAATGGAAGACAAGAACAAATACAAAACTACAACCCTGGGGCCCTGACTTCTATTTCTATGAACCTTTTGTTCACTTGCCACCAAATAGTTTTTCTTAAAGAAAAAGAGGGTGCTTCATGTGTGGAGTGGAGAATACCACTCTGCCTCTCTTCATGGGAGATCATGAGGCACTCCTCCACTTCTGCATTTGCTCATTCCTCTCTCACAAACCACCAGGGCAATGGGTATAATCTGGGATGTATGGTGTCCTACCTTTTCCTCACTCTTGCTGCTCTGGTTTTGCACTTCTCACACAAAGCATTGGCACTTAATTCTTGACTCCTGCTCTATTATCTTGGGGTGCAGGCTAAGACACCCCCCCCCCGACCTTTGTCTCATATGCATACTCTGTCTGCAGAAGTTATAATCCTGCCCCATGACCATGGTTAATTAGGGCAGAGAAGGGCACCTGGCCCCAGATGGATCAGTTTTCTTCTTGGGGAATTTGGAATTTCAACCTAGAGACAATGTGTAGTTTTCTAGGGCTGTTTTTTTGTTTTGTTTTTGTTTTTAACAAAGTACCACAAACTGGGTGGCCAGTGGGGAGGAGCAGTGAATAGTTTGTTCCAGGGTCTGAGCAAAAAGCAGGAGGAAACTGCATATCCAATGAAGACTAAACAGTGACTAAAATAAAGGAAACTATATTGCAAGCATCTCAAATAGTATAGTCAGCAGAAGCGAATGCCTGAAGCAGCTAACTTTTATTACAGAGGCTGTAGACAGATGGAAAAATTTTATAATACCTGTTGATATCTTAAATATTCCTAGGTATGTTATATACATTACTTAATGGAGAAATGAGAGCCATGCTTAATAGAGGAGTGCCTGAAAACAGCTTGATCAGACAGCGGTGCCTGTTCAATTCTTTTTTTTTTTTTTTTCTTGAGACAGATAAAGAGAGGGAAGGAGAGAGACCAAGCAAGCATGCGCTAGGGAGGGAAGGAGAGAGAGAATCTTAAGCAGGTTCTGTGCCCAGCACAGAGCCCAGTGATGCCAGGGCTCAATCTCACAACCACGAGATTGTGACCAGAGCCAAGATCAAGAGTGATGATTAACCAACTGAGCCATCCAGGTGCCCCCAGAAGTGCCTCTTCAAACTGAGGACCAATTTAAGATCTTTGCAGGTCTTAGGTTCTCTTGTTTTTAGAGTCTCAAATCATGTAAAACATATGTTAATAAGAGAAGTGGTACATTTTAACTTATATGTAACAATCATAAGATTTAATTGTCATTGGATAGCTAACAAAATGTTGCATTCTGGAGGTGCCTGGTGGCTTAGTTGATTAAGTGTCAGGCTTTGGTTCAGGTTGTGATCTCATGGTTCGTGGGTTTGAGCCCCACATCAGGCTCTGCTTTGGATCTTCTCCCTCTCTGCCCCTCCCCCCACCTTCTCTCAAAAAGAAATAAACTTTTAAAAATGTTGCATTCTGTAGGTATAAAAATGGAATGTATTGATTCCTATTTTGCAATTTTCTTATTTTAGAGCCAATACATTTTGTTGCATTTTTGTGTGTCACAGGTGGGTTTTGCAAATTTTATAGGTTTAAGCGTTGTGTTTTTGGTCCCTAGTGAAAGAAATTGGGTGTGTTTGTATCGCAGTGTTTTAAAATTTTTTAGTCAATTTATAATTACATTTTTAACAACTGAAAAACATAATACATAGTACAGTATTTACACTTCTGCAGAATTTGCTTTCAAGAAGTGTCTGGAAGTAAGCCCATTTTTCCACAAGCATGAGAAGTAGTTCTGTATTTAAGAAGCTACTATTAATAGCCTCTGCAACAAAAAAATAAGTTCTCATTTTAAAGAACACTTCATTACAAAGTAAACTAGACAAACCACATTTCATAATTAGGTGACTTACATAAGCATCAATATATCTGATTCAAACTCAAAATGTGTTTAGAAGCACAGCATACAGTCAGCCTAGTTATGTAGTTTCTACATTTTTGACATAAAATGAAACAAAATGAACCACTTCCAGGAAACCGAACTAATAATAAGAAAATGATTAGGTATGGTTACAGATATTACATTTCCTGCTTAAAAATAAAAGGCAATTAAAACTGTTGCCATTTGCAGACATTTCTACTTTTCCCGAGTTAGGTTTCATCCGAAAGAGTGGGCTCGCTATTTCTCAGAAGGATGTGCTTCCCCAATTCAATACAATTGCATAAGATGATGTCTCAGCATTTGTTGGGGTTCCACGCTGGGTCTAGCATTTGTGAGTTTTCTCCCCGCTCAGACCTACTCTACCATTTCTGTTTCATTTAGCTCATGACTGGATACCATCCTGTTATTTTCCAACTGCTTTCTGTCTGACCCTTCAGAAGTGGTAAACTCTTTGAAGGATCATCTTTCAGCTTGTGTCTGAGTTAGGAACGGAACCCCACTTAGTGGAAGAATGGATGGTGTGTGGTTTTTTTGTACCAACGCATATTTACCTTGTCTTTACTGGCTCAGATGGACACCCTGTTCTTTCAAGACTGCTGGCCTGTATTCAAGTTGTCCAAATCAGTACTTCTTGATAATAACTTGAATTAATTATCCTTTGTTCTCAATCTGTCAATTAATCAGTCAATCTACAAGTAGGGCATGAGCTCCAATTACGTTCACAGTACTATTTTATTGAAGAGCAAACATACGTATATAATTCAGAAAAAAGGGACTGAGTTGAATAAATGCAAATTTAAAATCTAAAATTTTGGGACAGATACTAAAAACAATGATATCCTGTGTTGGTGGATTTAAGGTGATGTAAGGTGAGGTGTGTGCTTTTATAGGTAGCTGCATAGGGTAGCATCTTTATAAAAATTGCCAATATTTATCAAAAGCCTTGCAACTTTTCCCAAAAGGCAGCTTGGCACAGTGTTTAGGACCATTTACCTGCATTCAAAGCTCGGTTCCTCTGTGGTGCGACTGTGGGGAATTACTTAATCTTCCTCATCTGTAAAATAAGGGTAACAATAGTACCTGCCTGTTATAAAGCCAATATTACTAAAGTAAGGGCTGGTGTCCAGCAAACAGTTTGTGCTAAATAACCTTCTAAAATATCTCTGGACACAATATTTGCACTTGTAGAAACTGAGGAAATAATTAGAGATGAGAATAAGAATCTGAGTGTAAGTATGAACATTTAAATATATCTTAAATATCAAACTTAATAGAAATGGTCCAATTCATTAAGGCATGTCCACATTACAGAGTATTATACAACCATTAAAAAATTGGGTTTTCAAAGCACATGGAAATGGAAACGTTCTCAGATATAATGTTACGTTTTGAAAGCAGTATGTCAAATTACCGCCACATATTATGATCCTCATGTTGTTAGAAGGTGCGTAGGAAAAATTCTAGAAAGAAATGTCAAGATATTAATGGTGATTATCTCAGGGTATTGAAATTAGGAATATTTTTAAAAATAATTTTGTTCTTTTTTTAATTTTATTTATTTATTTTTGAGAGAGAGAGAGAGAACAGGGGAGGGGCAGAGAGAGAGAGACAGGGAGAGAGAATCCCAAGCAGGCTCAGTACTGTAAGCATGGACCCCCACACGGGGCTCGATCTCACAAACCTGGAGGTCAATACCTGAGTCAAAATCAAGAGTCAGGCACTTTATTGACTGAGCTACCCAGGCGTACCTTTTATATTTTGTTCTTTATCTTTTCCACCATTTCAAAATTTTCCACAAACATGGAGGAAAAAGTTAAAAAAAAAAAAAAAAAAAAGGTAACACAGGGAAAGGAAAAGACTTATATTACATAACTCCCCCCCCCACCACCACCACCAAGCTGCTGGATAAACATACAAAATTAGAATCTTGAATGTCTTCAAAGAATAGCAATTTTTAAAGCAAGATACAGTTTTAGATCTAATTAACTGGAGAGTGTCTTTTTAGTAAACAGCATTATGTATGTATACATTTATCCTCCTTTTAAAAAAAAACCTTAAAGTGGTGGCTCATGTCCTGGCAGAGAGTTGATGAAGCAAAAGCTGATGAGTTTTGGATAAATTCAACAATAACTCAAGTCAGTAGACCCATAGGAACCAAAGCCAACTTTCAAGGGGGAAGAAAAAACTACAGACTGATGATCTTGGGAGTTGGTAAAGTAATTTGCAAAGACTAAATGTTATTGCAAATCTGACAACTGAAAGTACCAGAACTCACTCCATCATCTACCAGCTAAGTGAGAGAGTCCTCTTACTGGCTTTGGGGTGAGGGGGGATCACGTATTCCATCCTATAAATTCTCTTTCCTGAAGGGGTGAATTATGAGCTCAAATCCCCAAGTTTCTTAATGAAAATGTACCTTCAAATGTTTTGAAAATTTTTCTATTCTCATTTCCTGGCTTGGAAGAAGAAGTATACTTTCATGGTGGTTGTCCAAGGGATATTTACTGCCTAGGCAGTCCTACTTGGACTTTCTTAAAATAATAAGGAAGAGGGGGGAGGGGAGTGCTCCAAACATCTGCAAACCTGTTCACTGAATCAAAGAAGCAGCTTGGTAGCAAGCACAATAATTATCAATTGAGATGACTGAGGTGTATTTCTTTCTCATTTTTATAGTAGCTGTGTGCCTGTAATCCAGGAACCCTGGAGAAAGTTACATAGGCAACTGTTAAGGTTAAGGATATATCCTTTAAATAGGAATTAGGCATAAGATACATGCTCAGCCACTTTTAAAAAGAACGTGGTAATTGTAATTCATTTGAAAGGAAGCATTCTTAATTTATAACCTTTAAAAGAAACTGTCTTTATTATACTGCAGAGTATTCTAAGTGTGTATCATGGCTAATATTTTATGCATACGTTTTTTCAGTTGAAGGCATTTGCCATAATTCAGCTTTAACAAACTCTGTTCTCAGCTGTAACTCAGAGCATGACATATATCTGTTGTCCAGCTATAAATCTATGGTTGTTATTATACTTTTATGAATCTGATTCATGCAGAAAGCATTATCCCTGCAAGTTTAATTAAGGAGTTAGGAATTTCCCCATTTGAATTCCTAGCATTCTGTACACTTTATTGCATCTTCCCCCGTGAGCCCTAAATGAGATATTTGGATTACAGATCCTTAGAAGAATAAAATCCATAAGCTCTAAATCAGGGATGGGTAAGTGGATTTGATCCAGCTTTAGAACTGACTTTGATGGTTCAAATTGCACAGAGTCTCTTAAGGATTGGATCAATCATTAATATCTAACTTTTTAAAGCTGTAATTTTTGTTACTTGTTGGTATCAGGATATTAAGATGCGGTCTTGGTCTCTTGTTGTTTGGTTTCTTATTTCTGGGAAGCCCTCCAGTCTCTTATTTGGGTTGTGCTAAAGCCAGGATTCTGTGACTCAAGATTAATAAGGCAAAATCAGGTATGAAACAGAAGGAAATCTATGTATGACCTATTACATTAGACACTGTTACTTTTAATATAATGAGGTTGTGAATATTTGTGCATATGTGCAGTTGATTTTACAGAAATACATAGAAACTATACGTGTCTAATTTCCATTATATCTTTAGATAGGCTGCATATTTAGACATCTTGAATTCCCACCTCAGTTGCAATTTTTCATTCTGATGCTACAAATACAAGAGAATGATAGTAACTATACCAGCTCTTAGTTAAATACCAGCCCTAATCTAAGGGCTTTACCCATTAAATGCTCATAACTAGCCAGTGAAGTCGTTATTATGATGATCCCTACTTTACAGATGAGAAAACTGAGGCAATGAGAGGTTAAGTAACTTGCCTAAGGTCAAAAAGCCAGTAAATGGAAGAGCTGTAAATATGAGCCCAGGCACGTCTAGCTCTGGAACTCACAGTCTTAAGCATTCTGCTATGCTGCCTGAGCTAATACAGCTCTGTCAGCACACATTTATTGAGCATTTTAAACCAGTGCCACTCTATCCTATCAGAGAAGAGAAAATGTTGAAGACTATATCCTTGACCCCAAGAAGCTTGCAGTCAGGTGAGGAGACAAGAAGTACACTCAGCGAAAATTACGGAGGAGTATATGTCATGTTAATAACATTTATTGGATGATTACTCTGTGTCAGCTGCCATGCTAATAACTAAATCCGTGTAACCACAGAAGGCACTATTTTTATCTCAGTTTTATGAGAGAGGAAACTGGAGGTAAGTAATTGAAGTCACACAGCTAGTAAGTAGCAGAGTTAAGCTTTGAGCGTAGGCAGTCTGAGTCCAGAGAATTTGCTCTTAGCCCTTATTTCCCACTGGATGTGAAAATGTCTTCAAATGTATGCAGCATATAGCAGAAAAGTGCAATCAGAGCTTAGTGAGGGTAGGAAGGGTGGAGAGTCCAGTTAACCAATTACTTAGCTAGTTAATTTATTCAGTATTATTGGTTATCTTCATTGTGTTGAGCCATACTGACATAGTTTTGGCTCTCTGATCTCAGTATGCTCTCTTTTGTGTCCAGATTTCTGCACATTTCCTGCCAAGAATATCCTTCATCCTCCGCCTCCCCTAGCACCAACCTACCCGCCAACCTTATCATCTCTCCTGCCTCTGTTGTTGCCCCCCACCACCATTGGGTGGCTAATTACGGGTCACCCTTGAGGTTTCAGCTTGAATCCCAAAACTCCTTTCTGCCCCTTCAAGATTTCAGGGTGCCTAGTCCCTTATAATCCCACCCCATTATAGCACCTACCACACTGTGGTGTGATTGCAGCTTTTGTTGTCCATCCATCCACATCATGCCTGCTCTACCCCACCTCTTCCGACCAACACTCTCTCACCCACCCCAGTGATAGTCTTGGAGCTTCTTGAATGCCAGAACTGAGTGTTACTTCCTCTATTGAACCGCAAGCTCCCACTACAATGCCTGACACATAATAAATGCTTTATAAATATTTTTTTGATGACTCACGGAGTTCTATGTGCCAGACACTGTGCCCATAAAACACTTGTCATGTGATAGCACTGAGTGAACATTTGTTTCCATGATCTCATTGAATTCCTAGAATAATCCTCTCAGATATGATTATTTCCATTTTACAGATAAGGGTACTGAGGCTTAAGAACATTAAATAACATTCTCAAGGTCACATGTTAGCAAATGGGGAGTGGGAAGTAGACATCAGGTCTGTCGGATCCTAACCTGTGCTGCAGATGAACCAGCAGTGGCAATGCAGGTTCTAGAAGGCATGATGTAGTTCTAATAAGGCAAACAGATGAGGCAAAGGAGTCAGAAATCATCTGTGTTTGTGGTTGGTGGGGAGGACAGCAGGTTTTTCACAGGGATGTGATGCACAGGCTGGATTGTGACCAGCCTCTTTCTTCAGGGAGGAATGAGGAGTCTTCTATAACCAGAGGACAAGGTGCCGGAAAACTAGTCAAGCATACTTGGATTGGAGTGTCATGAGTAGAGCCAACCTACAACCTCCCTGCAAGGGAGGAACTGGCAGGACTGGAGCAGTGACAAAGGATGTGCCCACCTTATTTCTAAGAGGTTGAGCTTCCTAGGGAAGAGTGGCCTTATCAAACCCTTGGAGGATTGTTAAGTTAGTGTGAAGGCAGGCAGCAAATCAGTTGGCAAAGAGAAGGAAATGATCCCCGCTCCATACTTTATGAGAAACAGGAGTCCAAGCCTTTTCTTTTGTTAGCAGCTCTTCCAATCTCCTGCCATACGCAGTTGAGCAGAGACCTGAAAGACTGGAAGAGTAAGCACAACATCCTTTAGATACTCCTCTTTCTTCTCAATCTCTTCCTGTGATGCCTGCCATTTTACCTATTGTTCATATAAAAATGTTATTGTTATTTATATGCTAGATGCTGTGTTATATGCTTTCCCTTATATGCATATTTTATTTGGGCCTTCCATGATGAAGGGTGTTATGTCCACTTTCTAGATAAGACAGTGGAAGATCAGAGATGCTAAGTGACTGGTCCAGTTCCATGGGGTGTAAGTGTCACCTAAGAATTAACCCTTGTGGATCTGACCTCAAAGTCTGTGATCTTAACCACTATCACAGAGAATAAAATAATAACTACTAAATAGTGCCTCCTCTGAGCCAAGCACTTTACATACATAATGCATAAAAATATAATAATATATTTGCTCTAATCATTTACTCCATTCTGAAAAAGTAAGATTTGTCTAAAATTCACTTCTGTCTTCTCTGCAGTAATTTCTTCCCTCTATTTTCCACTACCTTATTTTCTAATTGCACATTCAGAAGGGATGTGGTATCTTAAGGATTTTCTAAGTTATTAGAAATTCTATTCTATTCTCATTTACACACTCACATCCATCTATCAGAACAACTTCACAAAAGAGCTTTAGAAATAAATGTTTGGTGCCCATGCACTTTCAGGCCCCTTTTAATGAGAAATAGGCGATTATGCCATTACGTGGTACATCCTATTCCTGGAAGCCATCTTAAGCTGTTCAGGATAATGTATCTCTAACATTGCATCAGACTCTTTGTTCCATAGATGCTATTTTTTAGAGTTTTATGAACAGCAAATGGCTCCTGAGGAGAACATTGTCATTGCTCAATCTGGATTTTCCAGCAGTTTAGGGGTAAGGATGATAAAGTGCCCATAGGGCAGTGCCAATTTGAAAAGGATGATTAACTCCAGATTTTCCATCCTTGGGACGTTGTGAAAGCCTGGATCACGGTCTGATGTGTTCCAGATGATGTGCAAGGATGTACAAACATGCAGGCTTCCATTATGAGGGAGAGTAGGGACAAAAGAGTACATTCTTCATTCATTTAATCAACCAACGAATACATAGTGAGTGCCCGCTCTGTATCAGGAACTGTTTGATGCTGAGAATGCGGAGTCCCTACCCTCAGGCCATTTACATCCTCCGAGAGAGGACAGGCAGTACATAAATAAGTAAATTACATACTACCAGGACAAATGAAGCAGGATTAGGCAACAAGGAGCGATATGGGTGTGACATGCTATTATGTACATGCTTTTATGTAGAAAAGAAAAGGCATCCTTCAGGTTATACTAGCGGAGACCTACAGGAAGTGATGGAACAAGACTTGCAGATATCAGGGAAGAGTGTTCCAGACAACCATGGCAAAGTCCCGGGGATGAGAGTGTGTTTGGTGTAGCAGCACGGATGCCCTTGTGGCTGAAAAAGAGTGGGTAAGGGGGAGAGTGAGAGGGGGCATCAGCAGGAAAATGGAGGTGAGGGACGGAGGAAGGTTGAGGTGTAGACCAGCTAGCTTCATATAAGCCTTGGTGAAGAGTCCGGATTTTATGCTGTACGGATTGAACAGCCACTGCAAGGGCTTGTGCAGAGGAGTGACACGATCCGACTTACCTTTTTGAAGGCTTCCTCTGCCTGCTCTGTGTAGAATACATGCAGGAGCAAAAGTGGAAGCAGGGAAGCCGTAGGTTGGAAGCTGTGTTAGTCCAGGCAAGACATGGTGCTGCTTGCAGCAGAATTGTCATGGTAGAGATGGTAAGTAGGGATCAGATTCTGGGTATTTAAAAGGAAGAGCTTATAGGATTTGCTAATAGGTTGAGTGTGAGAGAAATCGAGATTTGTACCTGCATACCTGGAAGAATGGAGGTGGTATTTAGTAAGACAGGAAAGATTTCAGGACTAACGTTATCTCCATTTTGGACGTGTTTGTTGTGAGATGCTTGATCAACATCCATGTAGGGTAACAGAGGAGGCAGTTAGGTAGTGAGCCGGGAGGTCAGGGACAGGTTTGGGCTCAAGGTTGAAATTTTTTTTTTAACGTTTATTCATGTTTTGATAGAGAAAGACAGAGCGTGAGTGGGGGAGGGACAGAGAGAGAGGGAGACAGAATCTGACGCAGGCTCCAGGCTCTGAACTGACAGCGCAGAGCCCCACACAGGGCTCGAACTCCCGGACCGTGAGATCATGACCTGAGCTTAAGTCAGACACTCAACTGACTGAGCCACCCAGGCGCCCCTGGCTCAAGGTTTAAATGTAGAAGTCATGAGCTTGTAATTAATCCATGAGACAAGATGAAATCATCTAGGCAAGAGTTGCCAGGAAAGTCAGTTCTCAACTGGGCTCTTCAAGGGATTCAGTTATGTTATCATTTTGGTGTAAAAATTCCCCATGTCAGTTGCTTTCAGCCCTTCGGAGAGCACAGTGCTTCCCTGCTTTTCCCAAAATAATTTAGTTTAAAATGAGTTAGTTCAAGCTAACTCCAAATTTTGTTTCTAATGTTCTTAGAGACTTAATAGACAGCAGCAAAGCAGATGGTATGCTTTATACATCAACAGAACAATTTTGAGCAGTTTTCTTGTTCTACCTGTTACAAAGTAAATCACTGTGGCCCAACCATACTGTAGTGCATGCAAAATAACCATTTCTCCCAAATATCCACCAGTGTCACAAGTGTGTTTCTGGATTCTTCTTGGTGGTAGTGGAAGCTACCAAGATCCCAAAGCAATTTTGCCTTATGGTCTATGACTTCATCCTAAATATGTTTAGTAAAGCAGAGGCATGAAAGGAGAGCTGTGGATACTCCAGCTAGGGGTATCCACTAGTATCCTGTACTGGGAAGGCAAGTGAGGGAATGCAGATTAAACCACACTTCTGAAAGTGAATGGTGGCTACATGCCTATTTACCTCTTGTACCACCCAAAGCAAAGATATTGCAGTGATTGTGAAAGGGAACGGTTGAACTATTTTATACAAGCCCCATAAATGGGATCTAGTATGGCACAGATGAGATTTAGAGTGTTTGATTCAATGGAATAGGGAGATACAGATACATTTACCCAAAAAAAGAGTTTTGTGTGTTTGCACATGCATACATGTACATGCTCATGACTGTATTACTTTTTAAACATGTGGGAGCCTCAATTTTTTTCAAGCACAAGGGCAGTGTTGGGTCCCAGCGTCAGAAAGACTGGCTTCCTGACCTGGTTTTCAAGCAGATGGCTAGGTGCAGAAGAACAAGGCAGGAATCATTGATCAGGACAGAAATGAAAGATGGGAGTCTTGGTGAAAAGGCTGCATATCAGACTAGACAAAGGACCAATGGCAGGCCAGAGTTAAGTTGACTTAAAGTTTGAGATAACTTAAATGCTTTTTAATGGTTTCTGAAGAAGGATCATATTGGTCATAGGGCCTGGAGAATAAAGCTGAGTCTGCAGGAGGGGACCAATTGTCTCTGAGTATGGGTGGGAGGAAGGATACGGACTCAGAGAATGAAGCAAGTGCTCGCAGAAGGAATTGGTGTCACTACCTTTTTTTTTTTCCTCAACAGTAGCTGCTTTTAGCTGTTTGCTCACCTGTGTGTATGGTTCTATCCCTACAGGAAGAGAATCATATTTTTCTTAATGGCACACTAGTTTCCTTGGCATGATTCCAAAATTGCAGTCTCCTAAAACAACAAATTGAGTTACACACTGAGGAAGGCTGGTAGACACTAGAGACTTTATTTGGGAGCTGAGTTATCCAATGCAGTGGTTTCCAGAAGGTTCAAATAATCTTGCAATTATGGTGCCTGAATCCCTTTGGAGGGCCTTCTGTGATATCTTTAACTGTCAGTCACAACATTTAAATGAAGACAGCTGTAATTTGAAAATAGAGTACTTAGATGGTAGGTACACAGCAAATATTATGGATTTTTTTCTGTAAGTTCTCTTGCTTAATATTAGCAGGGAGCAGCAGATAAATCATACTTTTTTTCTCTGAACTTGCACCATGTGGCTATTGCTTTAATTTTGACTACAATGCTAATAGCTTGGTAAAATACTTAATTTTACCAGAATTAAATCTTGGTACCTTTTTACCCCCATGATTATAGTACAGTTGTTGCTATTATAATCCTAAATAATTATCAACAATGATTTAATTTTAAACTAAAATATTATGAAATTTAAAATACCCCTCAGTGTACAATTATATTGTGAAAGATATTAAGACAGTGCTCTCTATCAGTAAAGTGTGTCCAGAATGCTGATTTTATTTATTTGTATGAGCTTTCAGATGAAAGAATACATAGGCTATTTCACTGAGAAATTAAAGAACAAATTTAGATAATTATAATTTACTTTCTTTTTTTTAATGTTTATTTTTTAGAGGGAGAGAGAGAAAGAGAAAGAGCATGAGGTGGGGAGGGTCAGAGACAGACAGAATCCCTCTAGGTTCTGAGCTGTCAGCACAGAGCCCAACTCGGGGCTCGAACTCATGGACCACGAGATCATGACCTGAGCCAAAGTCAGATGCTTAACCTACTGAGCCACCGAGGTGCCCTTAATTTAGGTTCTTAAACTTTTTCTTTTACATAATACCCAGATAACTAAGGTCAAAAGGAGGCTTTGATGAAGGATTATCTAAGTGTCTCAGTTTTTAATTTTATTCTGTGAATGTACACATGTAGTCAAAACATCTAATATTTTATGGAAATTTATTAATTCTCAATTAAAAATGACCCTTTTTTATTTTTATTTTCTTTTTTTAAACAATTTTTTAAGTTATTTATTTGTTTTGAAAGAGAAAGAGAGCACAAGTGGGGAGGAGAAGAGAGAGAGAGAGATAGAGAGAATCCCAAGCAAGCTCCACACTGTCAGCATGGATCCTGATGCGGGGCTTGAACTCACAACCCATGAGATCATGACCTGAGCCAAAGTCAAGAGCCTTAACAAACTGAGCCACCCAGGTGCCCCTAAAAATGCCACTTCTTAAAAAATGTATATTTATTTTTGAGAGAGAGAGAGAACACAAGGCGGGGAGGGGGCAGAGAATCAGAAACAGGCTCTGCACTGACAGCACAGAGCCCAATATGGGACTTGAACCCATGAACCACAAGATCATGACCTGAGCCAAAGTCAGACGCTCAACCAACTGAGCCACCCAGGCACCCCAACAGGACCTTTGAAGAAAACCAATATATTAACATAAGCAAAAAGAAGAAAATAAAAATCATCTATGACCTTGCATTCTAGGGATAGCAACTGTAAGCATGTAGGTATCTAATAGTTGATAGATTTCAGATTGAAATATCAAAAAAGACCACTCCCAAAAAGTCTCCATACACACACACACACACACACACACACACACACACACACAGAGAGAGAGAGAGAGAGAGAGAGAGAGAGAGAGAGGAATATGACAATACTTGTACAGATTTTTAATAGAGAATGATTTAATTACAAAAATCTGTGTGTCTTCCAGTGCCTGCACCTTGAGTTAAAAGTTTCATTTTAGATTCTGATTTCTGGTATTTTAAATAATTCATTTAAATTCCTTGGCTTTTTAATATTTCCCAATTGGCTGTAATTAATCTCAGAAAACTCTAGGCTCTAGGACCTCGGGGTAGAACCAGACTTTGCAAGTAATCCAGTTGACTCCTGATTCCCATGCCACATCTCTTCTTCATGTATTTCTGCCTGTGTTTTTCAAGCCTGGACTTGATTGCTTCTTTAATGAAAGACTCACTTCCTTTTGGGGATTTTCCATTCTTGAAATAATTCTGACTGCTTGAAAAGATTTCCGTAAGTTGTTTTACAGACTATCTATTTGCTCTGCAGCCCTCAGAAGCTTCTGAGAAAGTTCAGTCCCTCTTCTGTGTGACAGTAGCCCAACCACAAAATTAAACACAGCCGTAAATTGCCCCAGCCTCTCAGCTGCTTTCCCAGTTCCCTCTTCTTTAGCATAAGTGCTACACATTCCCTGAGGCTCCTTTTATATTTCAGTCTTAAAACACCTAACAAGCAGATAGCTTTACTCCATTATCATAGAAACTCTCAGGTTCACAAAGGAGTATCATTTAAATTAGATACAAATTTGTCATGAGAAATAATTATAGTATTTATTTTTTTGTTGAGAGATAAAATTCAATGAATTGCTATGCCGAAGTTGGGCAGTGTAACATGCAATATTTTTCTTTCAGTTATGTTTTATTGGGCTATTAAAACTCATACTTAATTCAATAAATTGGATTTTCTAAAGGCCTACTTAGATTCATTTGGTATATTTATGGACCACCAACTATTGGGTGTGGGATAATCGTGAAATTTTTAGCCCCCTAACTATTCCAGCACATTATTAATGCAATATATAATTTCACAAATTATCTAGTACCAAGGTCTAGCTCTTTGAATACACTGCATTTAAAAGCAAAAAGCTCCAAATCTGCATACTTAATTATACAGCATTATCATTTCTATCCCTAATTCTTTAATCAAAACAGTCATTAGCATTGCAAATAATAAAGGAAATTGGATTATGAAGGAAATAAAGATTAGTGACTCTAAGATCAGATAGCTGGTTTGCAAGTCAGGTTGATACTGGGCTTTATTTTGTTATTCAAATAAATAATGTAACTACCTTGTCATAAACCTTTTCAGTTTTAAGGATAAAGCACTAGGTGTTTTTGTTTTCTTTGGTGCAAATTTTGCATGAAATCCGTGGGTAGCTAGAAGTTAAACTGTTCACACATTTTAACAGAATGGCCTATAGCATCACGACTCATCCCAAATTGGGGACAGTGATTTGGGAGGTATCATTTATGAGAATGGTTTTTCTCCGTTCACTCAAAGGCATATCATTTTAGGTTCCAAGTTTTGAATGGTTATTTGTGTGGCTGGAGTCCCTGGAGTTCAAGTATTTTTATTTTCACTGTTCAACCAAAAGCACTGCCTTACAACTAAACACGCATTCCAAGTAATTCAATGAGAAGAAACAGAGCAGGACTTGGTAGAACTATAAATAAAATTAATTAAGGCTCCTACCAAGGCAAAGTCTGGCAAAGAATCCTGTGTCAGCTCCCACCTCCAAGGCAGTCTTACTCTGTGCCCTGGAGGCTGGAGAGATTCACTGGGCCCGTGTCTGCATAATGCAAAAAGCATCTCTGCTATTTAGACTTCTCGATTGTACATATTAGGTATATAAATATTAATAAAAAATTTCTGCCCTTAAATATTACATGTCACAGTTAATATTCTGTACTCTGTCTGGATATCAGGTTTTCAATATTTGCTGTTAGAACTTTATTAATAAATGTGAGGCTTGTTTTTCCCTTTGTGGGAATTTTATGTGGAGCGCTATGTTCAAACTACTAAGGGGCAAAAATAAAATAGGCCCTTCATTTACTGATGGGAGATAGGAATGTAGCATGTTTCCTACAGTTTTAGCAATATAAGATATTACTGAGATAAATGTTATCTTAGACACAGTGGCTTTCGTCTTGTACTTAACATAGCAGAGGAATGTTTTGCTGTGACAAGGGGCCACAGAGGCTCACCGTGTTGAAAAGCTAGAACACCAAGATATCAGGGATGCCTTAAGAAGAGCGTCCTGCATTGGTAGGAGACACCAAGGTGGCGGCTCTCAACCCAGCTGCCCATTATAATCCCCTCAGAGCTTTACAAAATACTGATGCCTTGGTCTTTGCCCCAGGGATTCTGATTTGACTGATTTGAAGTAAGGGCTGGGCATTGGAAATTTTTTAAGTTTCTCATGTGATTTTATTTTATTTTTTTTAATGTATTTATTCATTTTTGAGAGACAGAGAGAGACAGAGCATGAGCAGGGAAGGGGCAGAGAGAGAGGGAGACACAGAGTCCGAAGCAGGATCCAGGCTCTGAGCTGTCAGCACAGAGCCTGAAGTGGGGCTTGAACCCATGAACCATGAAATCGTAACAGAGATCATCACCTGAGCTGAAGTGGGATGCTTAACCGTCTGAGCCACCCACGTGCCTCTCTCGTGTGATTTTAATGTGCAGACACTATTGAGGACAGTTGTTCTGAAATCACTCCTGACAGAGATTAGAGATCTAATCTGATTCTGTAATTTTAAAATCTAATGTGGTACTATGATTAAATTTTAAAGTATGGTCCCTAAGAGAACTCTAGACCTGCAAAATAACCTGTGCAAAGAGATTCTATGGTCACATAAACTTGGGAAATGTTACCTATCTCATCATTTTCTAGGAGAAACCCAATTTGCCTTGACTCGTTCAAGACTAATGATAAAGACACTTGTTGTACCTAGTGTTTCCCAGAATTTTTAACCAGGATCCTCATTTTTTTTATAACATCCATTATAATCCCATGAAACTAGCATTCTGTAGTCCACATATTGGTTATGCTGCTTTATGTTTTGAATTATTTCTGAACTCTGTGTTTAAAAAAGAAAATTAAAAGAATGTCCACATTAGTTGCATATTTATACACTATACCACAAAATGCATGAAATTCCTATTGGCCACATGGTCTTAAATTGGTAAATACTGTATCTGTGGCTGTTGAATAAAGTGTATGTTGGTGTGACTCTTCCTGGAGATACTTCTTACCTGGGGCTATTCCCATTGGACTTGGTATTTACTAATGCAAAGGGCCTGGTATTAAGGTAATCCATCACTCGTGCTCTATACGACAATAAGCAGAGAAGGGCTGCGGGGGTCTTGTTGGAAAGTTACCATCTTACTAGTTACTTAATTATTTGAACTGATCCTCTATGCAGCTTCAGTCATGAATTCCCTGTCTTAAAATGCTTTTCCCTGTCTTAAAATGTCAAAAACATTATGGAATGTGTTTCTTGGGCAGGGAAGAAAGCTGGAAGATTTGGAGATGTGGAAAAAGTGGAGAATGGAATGATCAGGGTTGTGGAGATATAACCAAGAGAGGGGGGTTTTACTGACAAAGTCAGGCAGAGGGGGGTGGGTAAATTGGCCTTACGGCTGGCGAAGGCAATAGACATGTCATTTATCATTTCTCCTTGGGTAGAAACGAAGATGTGACTAGAATACAAACCAAAAAGCAAAGCTACCCTTGCTGTCTGTTCACTTCACATCTCAGGTGTTGTCTCATTTGGTTCCTTGGCCGCATGCCAACTTGGTCTCCTCCTGTGCTCATTTCCTTTCCTTCGCTTCTAGAACTGGTCTCCCTCAGGTTGGCAAAGAGACTCTTCTTGCCTTTACTCTCTCATGGTGGCCTGTGCCCACTTACTTCCATTATGAAGGTTTCTTCTGTTTTATCCTAACTGTATTATCTTTATATTAAAAACATAACTAATAAAACTTTGTATTTATTGTAATATCTTTAAGAGTAAGAATTTTATTGTCTATTCATGTGTCCCCAGATCATGGAAGACACCTAACAGAGTGTCAGCAAATGTTTATTAAACTACATTAATTGACTGATCCCATAACACTTAAAAGATCCTATTAGAGAGGTGGAGTCAAGTCCAGTAAGAAACACCACCAAAAGGTATACTGATTTATATTTCTCATGTATGCTTAAAAAGATCACTCTGATTCTAAAAATGGTGAATATTTATTGTAGAAGATTTTTAAAATAAAGGAAGAAATGAAGAATATAAAAATGATGTATAAACTCACCACCCCAAAATAACCATTTTAAAGTCTGAGTATTTCCTTTCTGATCTTTTTCTATGCATTGGTACAGGTCTGTCTGTCCATCTCCCTATCTGTATCTATCTAAAGTATGCTTATAAGAGAATGTGGATTATACTGAAAAAAAGTGATTTTTGTACCCTTTTCCATTTAAAGTTATATTCTTTCTTTTTTTTTAATTTTTGTTTTTAATGTTTATTTTTGAGAGAGAGAGAGAGAGAGAGAGAGAACAAGCAAGGGAGGGGCAGAGAGAGAAGGAGATACAAAATCTGAAACAGGCTCCAGGCTCTGAGCTGTCAGCACAGATCCTGACGTGGGGCTTGAACCCACAAACTCTGAGATCATGACCTGAGCTGAAGTTGGATGCTTAACTGACTGAGCCAACCAGCCTCCCCTAAAGTTATATTCTTTCATTTGGCAACTATCTAGAGGGCGTAATACCATGTACCAGGCACTATTTGAAGGTCTAGGGATATACTAGTATCCTGAATGTTTGTCTAAAAAATTCATTTTTAATGACTTACTAATATTTCCTAATTGAGGTTAACCATAATTCATTTGAATTGCTTGTTGTTGTTGTTACCATTTCACACTATTATTAATAATTCTGCAACAAGTACCCTCATTGATTAACCTTTGTGTTCTTCTCTGATCACTCAGGATAGAAGGGAAGTTAGGAGGGTAGCCATCAGATTATATGGCATAAACTATTCAAAAAATTATTGTGAGATGCTTCTACAAAAGCAAATTATGCAGATAATAATATACAAATATTTTTATAATACTAATAATTATTGGTAATAATTTGTAACCCTGCCCCAGTAGTGTGTCAGAGTAACCATCCTGCCACCCTCACTGGCGTTAACTTGTATTTAATTGTTAAATATATTTGTCTGCCTATGGATTGCCTCATATTAGAATCTGTTTGTTCCAGTAGGTCTAATGTTCACATTTGAATGTAAATATATAATCTTTGTTTTTCCATTCATTTCTGTTGATATTCACTCATTATTACCATTCAGAAAATACAGACTTTAAAAGAAACTCCTGAAACCTATTTTTAAGGATTTTCTTTTGAGGATCTAAGTTGTATTGTAGCCTACTGCAAAGTCCCAGGGTTTTCAGAATGGTTTCTTGCTAGTTGCTTTCCTTGGTTAACATATTCAGTTCAGGTGCTCACATTTAGCAGAGGTACATTAAACAAGGCAGATGTTCGGTGAAAGTCAAGTGTCCTTCAAAGAGTAATAACAGCATCCCAGGGGCTCCCTTAGAGTGTGAAACCTTCTCTGAGACTCAGCGTAATAATTTGTTGGGAGAATCCTGTTGCATCAGTCTCTTCATGGAAAAAAAAATCCAGCTTAACCTAGATCAGCATATGGCATTGCTGTCCAGTGTGGAATGCTATCTCTACTTTTAGACATATGAATGGAAAAGGACCAGGTATTGTCATAGAGAACAGTTTTAATCCCAATCACTAATATAAAATTATCAAATTCTGAAGGCAAATTATCAACTTATTGAAGGGAAAATACATCCAAGGACAAGAAATGCCATTCATCAAGACTTTCTCAATGTTAATGTAGTCTAAATGGGATGGCATTTAGTTTAATTAAAGGAAACTAAAAAAAATAACTGGATGTATTCTCCATCTTTGAAGTTCACCATGTCGATGATGCAATAAGAAATTAAGGGGGGGTCAGCTGATGTTAAGAGCTAAGTGTCTTTGCTTTTGGCACACAAGGCGGGGCTAGTGGCTGGCTCCATGTTTGGAGTGACTCTGAGTCTAGTTTTACAGTTTCTTCTTATTGGGCCTTTTTTCCCCTCCATAGTTTGCTTCTTTGCTTCCTATGAACACACACACCTTAGAATTTATATAACTTGTTTTTTCTGTTGCTTCTGTCATGCAACCCAGAGGTCAAAGAGCAGATCTGCATAGGACAAATTAGGATTTCTCAACCTTGGCACCATTAGATGAATAGTTGTCTGTTGAATAGGGCTGTCCTGTGCATCATAGTATGTTTAGCAGCATCCGGGGCTCCTGCCCACTAGCACCCACCTCTTTCCTAGTTGTGACAAACAAAAATATTTGCAGACATTGCCAGATGTCCTTTTAGCGGCAAAAGTGTCCCTGGTTGGGAACCATTAGAAGGAAGTCGAGTAAATGTAGCCCAGTTTTCATAAGGGATCCTCTACTTCACCTCTTGGCAGAGCACATTCTATTGTCTACCCAACAGTCATAGTGGTCTTCCCTAAAATAAACTCTTGTCCCCTCCCTACTTAAAACATTCTGATGGCTTCTCTTGGCACTGCAATAAAATCTCAACTCCTTGCAACATTTTTTTAAGACCTTCCGTAATCTTGCGCCAGCTCACTCTCTGACCTCATAGGTTACCCCACTTCCTTCCCTCACTCTTCTGCATTTATCCTGGTTGGAGTACCTCAGAGAGGCCTTTTCTGCCCATCTCTGAAAATAGTGCCTCCTTCCTTCCAGCCACACTGTTACATCATCTGTTTTATTATATATATATAATATATATATTATATATATAATAAGCACTCTGTAAGTGCTTATTATAGCCTGAGTTTGCTTGGTATCTCTGTTTTATGATTTTATTGTTTTTTTCCCCAAGTACAGTAGAAGATAAACTCTATGGGTGCAAAGGGCATTTCTATTTGTTCACTACTCCCCTTGCCCAATGCCTAGGACAAATCCAATTCTTTATAGGTGCTCAAAAAATATACTGTGAAAAAAAAATAAATACATGGGTACAAGTAGGCAGAGGTAGAGACTCAGTATGTATGTTTTCTCTTTTTCCATATTCAGAGTTGACAATTTAGTAATATTTAAAATATTTCAGAGTTAAACCAGTACCGAGAACAATGTAAACATCCTCCTGTATCTATTATCCAGACAATGTGATCTTGAGGTGCAAAGGAGGAAGTGTGCCATTATGAATTTGACAGAATCAGTGTGCATATGTAAACAGTATTTTAAAAATTCATCCTCAAGACTTTTTGCATCTATATAAGCCAACATTTTTGTGTTGAGTACTCAAGTGTGGAATGCTGAAAAGAGTAAAATTCATTTCCCACCATCAAGGGGCTCACAGTCTGATGGGTGCACAGGCACAGAGAAGGAGACCATTAAAGATAATCTGAGGAGTGCTTCAATGTGAAATGAAGCATCAGGGGCTAGGGGAACACTTCAGAGAAACTCTGGAACAGACAGGAGCTGGAGTATATGTGTTGGGAATCAGGAGCTGGAGTATATGTGTTGGGAATCAGGGAAGCCTGACCAGAGTTCTAATTCGCAGAATACTCTGATGTATTTGGGTAGAGTATCCCTCCCATGATTAGAGAAAGGAAGGTGCCTCATTAAGTAAGGAGTAGCTTTGGGAATTGGCTGTACTCCATGGCCCCAGGAGCCGCCAGATTTGGAAGGCCTTTCTTCACTTCTTTTTCTTTCCATTTTGCCTTGATATATGTATAACACCCAGAGTTTCCAACTTCCAAAAAACCTTCTGAACCAGGAAGAAAAGAAATTTGCTTTAGAAGAACAAACATTTGTGTATTGCCATCAACTGCCTTTTCACTGCCACGGCTAGACAAATCTGTATCAAATAGTGATATAATACAAATACTCTGCCCTCAGTGACAAGTCTAGTATAACTATGGTGCCCAAATGTTTCCTCTCATTTTTGAGTATGGTTCTATTTACGTGGGAGCAGTGGTTTTTTTTTTTCAGGTATTTTCCATAATTCCAGAAAATGTATCTAGGGTCTTGAGGTGTAGGTATGTAATGGGAATCCTATAAGAGTGTATTTTTTAAAGTTTATTTATGTATTTTGAGAGCGAGAGAGAGAGAGATCATGAGCAGGGGAGGGGCAGAGAGAGAAAGAGGGAGAGAGAGAATCCCAAGCAGGCTCCACACTGCCAGTCAGAGCTAGATGTGGGGTTCGAACTCACGAACCGTGAGATCATGACCTGAGCCAAAATCAAGAGTCGGTTCTTAACCAACTGAACCACCCAAGCACCCCTCCTTTTAAGAGCGTTTTTACAAAATATTTTTGAGAGAAAGTTTATGACATAGTGAGTCCCACTTATTAATCCTTTAGTTGGGTGGTTTGTTCAGTGTGGTTTGATTGATCGGGTTCTTCATGGAACAGCAACCAGGTCAGTGAACAATTCTTGTAGATATTACATTGCAATATGACAGAAGAGCTCAAAAGGCAAATGTCTCTCAGATTAATGTCATATATGAGAGGCAGTTCATACTCTTCTTGATTTTAGGGGTGAGTGGAAGCTATGTACACTTTCCCCAGTTATGTTTTACATGTGCTTTCAAGTAGTCAAAGTCATTTGGATATTGTTAATTTGCGAGGACACACAGAGGGTTTCAAATGGGTGGTAGTTAAGAATGTTCTGCTCCTTATTTGAAGATGACTGAGTAATCGTCCTGAGAGTAAGACTCCTTCCTTTCCTCTTAGTCTGCTTAAAATTCTAACTATCGAGAGTTGAAGATGAGAGTGATTTGCTCATTGCTCTTCAGCTCTTCTGTCATCCCCCACTTTTTTTTTCTTTTTTTGTAACTTCTGTGCCTCTAGTTGTGTACTGAGATGGCTTTGGTGGCCTTTGCTTGTGTTCCTGTTTGTTGAATTTGTGCAGGATTTTCTCAAACTGCTTTTCTGATACCCTGCCTCCCGCACAAGCAAAATGGTCACATACTCTCGGCAGGGCTCTGGTAGGGAGTCCACAATGAGGAACTTCTCTTCTTCCTCAAGGATTAACGGTACTCACTTTCTAGTCTGTTCCTGTCCCTGTGGATACAAATGTCAGAATCCGTATTGCTGGTGGCATTTGAAATGGTATATGCACAGTTCAAGAGGCATAACTGTTTACCCATTAATCACTCTGGGCCACCAGTCAAAATATTTTCTCTGCAAAAATGCCTTTCCTATTTTGTACCAATTAATATTGGATGGAACTCAAGAGTCACAGTTAATATGTGGCAAAGCTTTTATTTGCTGTCAGGCACGCAGACATGAAAAATGCTCAATGCAATATTTTAATTAATAAAAATATGCTGAGAAGTGTATTTTTCTGAAGTAGATTTTTATTACACTTCATTACATTTCCAAATTTAATGGACACATATATTATGTCCTGTCACCATGGGAACCACATCAAGAGAGGCTTTTTATAGGCTATTGGATGTAGTTATAAAACTCTCACAAAGACAAAATTGTTTCTTGTAACTTTAAAAGAAGCTGTGCTCATTTACAGTATGTATAATTTATTGCAGCGCTTGAGGCAATAGAGGAGGTCTTTATTTGATTTAGAGACTAACACTTCTCTTTATGAAGCTCTTAAGTTTTCATTATTTCAGGTCTATGTTCATGAAGATAGAACTTGGCTTATTATAAAAGTAAATAAAAACCATGCAAACTTTGTGTAACATGAAAAAGATGAAATTATTTTTTATAACTGTTTTAAAAGCAAACTGTATTTAAAACCAAAAATTTCCAAACACATATAAAAGTGGAAACTACAATGAACCCCAATATCCAGCTTCACTAGCCATCAGTGTTATATGTACTTACTTCTCCTTGCCCACCACCGCATTTGATGGCTAAAGTGTTCTAAAGAAAATCTCAGACATTGTATCATTTTACTACCCAGTACTTTAGTATGCATCTTAAAAATTGGAGGGGGCGGGGCACCTGGTTGGCTCAGTCGGTTAAGTGGCCGACTTCGGCTCAGGTCAGGATCTCACGGTCTGTGAGTTCGAGCCCCGCGTTGTGCTCTGTGCTGACAGCTCAGAGCCTGGAGCCTGTTTCAGATTCTGTGTCTCCCTCTCTCTCTGACCCTTCCCTGCTCATGCTCTGTCTCTCTCTGTCTCAAAAATAAATAAATGTTTAAAAAAAAAAAAAAATTGGAGGGGGCAAGAAAAGGATCACACAGTGAACAAGTTTCTATATTCAACAACCAAAAAAAAATCATAAAACAATATGACACAACAGAGACCAGACGTATAGATCATATTAATAAACATAACAGGCTTTCCTCGCTTATTACAAAAGGAAAAAAAATGGTTTTCTGACTGTCCACCAAAGCAAAACCTTGCTCTCCACTGTTTAAAAGGGACATGCCTAAAATGGAATGATTTTGAAGTTTAAAAATAAAAAATATAGGCAATTGCAATAAAAAAAAAAACAAGGGTTCTGATATAGGCAAGACGGAATTAAGCCCCCCAATACTAAAATGGATAAAGGAGGATATTTCATAACACTAAAGACTGAAAATCACAAGATGCAAAAGTCATCATTATTATTATCTGTGCCTCCAATAACACAGCAACAACTTTCAAAAAGCAGAAACTACTAGGGATCAGAAATAGATACCCTACTAAAAGAAGATTTTAACGTACTTCTCTCAATCCTGGGAAAATCAGAGGACAAAACACAAACAGGGATAGAGAAACCTCAACTAACATAATCCATAAAGTGGAGCTAATGAATCTGTATTGAAATCTGAACCTGATCACAGAGGTTATGCCTTCCTTTCATGTGAGTCTTTGAAAGTACAATTAATGAAAGCTGATGGGTAGGGGAAGTCATAGAGTTTGAACCCTGGCTTAACATTCTACAGCACTTTCAAAGTTAGAAAATGTGTTCGCTTTTTCTACTCAAAATTATGTATGCGTTTTCCATGTTCCATTCACGCGGCCAGCCTTATCCCAAACAGGCATTTATTCCAGCGATTTATGATTTTCCATATTAAAAGTAAGCTCTGGTGCTGGTTTTTACATCAGACAGAGCTTGAAATACTTTCCTCAGAGGTTTCCAACTTTAACCTGCAAGGAACTATCCAGTTTAGCCTGCTGTGAGCTTTCTGCCTTTTTAAAAATGCCAGAAGAGCAGTATGAGATTTTACAAATCTCAGTGTGAGATTGCTTTTCCATCAGTCACAGCCCCTGCTTGACAAATGCACGGGGGGTTCTTAGACAGGTAAATGCAAGTCTTTTTAAACAAAATGAAGGATTAACCTATTTCTTCGGGGTACTTCTACCCTTCTTTGTCCTAAGACTCTCTCTTCCTCCAAGAGGAAAGGCATTTAGAATGGACCTTGTGTGGCCTGGTTTTCCGAGAATAGAGTTTGTTGACAGTGACAACCTTTAAGATTTTTCTGGCCCCTAAGGCATAGCATTTTTTTTTCCCCTCCCAGTTTTCATGAGATTAATTGAATATGAGTAAGTGATAGGGAGCATGGTCTACATCTCAGCAACCAATATTGTTTGTAATGATATCACAATTGGGGACTAGCGATCTGTACAATGGTGAAAAGCTGTTGTGGGAAATGCATAAGGAATTCAAAGCCACTTTACTCAATCGGCTGGCTGCTCTGCTGGCCTGGCATTTATTCATTTGTTTACTCTTATGCTTTTTTATTTGTTTTATTTTGTTTTAATTCCTGGAGGTTGTGAACTGCTGTCAGTGAAATTTGCAAATATAGCAAAGTAGGTGTGAATATGAATTTTTGGAGTTAAATTGCTCTGGAAATTAGAACCCCTTACCAGCAATGTGATCACAGCAATTTGCTTAAATCCTCTGAGCTTCATAGTTACCACCCCTAGCATGGGAAACATACGAATATCCACCTAATGGAGTTGCTGTAAGGATTCAACTGAAGGACTTTTATGAAATGCTTAGCACAGCATTTACATACACTAAGCATTCTGTTGATGCTCGAAGCTACACTAGTAATGATGGTGTTGTAATAATTAATATTTAATGTTAAAGGCAATTGAAGTGAATGAGAAACTCCTGACTGTGTGGCTAAAAGTGAAAATGTGTCTTTAAGAATTTTTTTTTATTGGGGTGCCTGGGTAGCTCAGGGGGTTAAGTATCTGACTTCTAATTTTGGCTCAGGTTGTGATCCCAAGGTAGGTGGGATCAAGCCCCAGGTCAGCTCCACACTGAAAGTGTGGAGGAGCCTGCTTGGGATTCTCTCTCTCCCTCTCTCTCTCTGCCTCTCCCCTGCTCTTGTATAGAAATTTTTATAGTTTTACATTTGTATGTTATCCATTTTGAGTTCCTTGTTGTGAAAGCTATAAGAGTGCAGAGATTTTTTTTTCCATATGGACTTTTAATTATTCTAGCACCCTTTTTGTAAAGATGGTCTTTTCTCCATTACATTGGCTTTGCTCCTTTTTCAAAGATCAATTGACTATATTTGTATGAGTCTACTTCTAAGCTATTTTATTCCATTGATCTATGAATCTGTTCTTTATTCAGGATCACAACTGTCTTGATTACTGTAGCTTTGTTATAAGTCTTGACATCAGCAGTGTGAGTCCTTCAACTTTGTTCTTCTTCAGTACTGTGTTGGCTATTCTAGGCCTTTTGCATTTTTATATAAACTTTAGAATCAGTTCGTTAATATCTACAAAAAGCTTGCTGGGATTTTGACTGGAATTACACTGAATCTATAAATCAATTCGGGAAGTATTGCCATCTTAATAATACTGAGTTTTCCAATCCATGAACCTGGATTTTGTTTCCATTTTCCAAGATCTTCCTCTGATTTGTTTTATCAGAATTTTATAATTTTTCCCATATATGTATTAAATTATGCCTAAGTATTGCATTTTTTGTGATATTGTAAATGGTATTGTTTTTTAAAATTCAAATTCCAGTTGGTCACTACTGATACATAGGAAAGTAATTGACTTATATATATATTAACCTTGTATCCCATGACCTTGCTAAACTTGCTTATCAGTTCCAAGAGTCCTTTTGCTGATACTTTAGGGTTTTCTGCATAGGCAATCATGTCACTTGAGAATAAGTTTTATTTCTGTCTTTTAAATCAATTTCTATTCTACTGTTTGTCTCCTTTTCTTGTCTTATTGCACTAGCTAGGATTTTCAGGATGATGTTAAAAAGGATCAGTAAAGATAGGATATCACTGCCTTGTTCCTCATCTTATGTGGAAAGAGTTCAGTATATTACCATTGAGTATGATGTTACCGTCAAGGAGCAAGAATGACCTGTTCCCTTCTAGATCCTTCTAGCCAGACCAAGAATCAAATTGATGAAACAGATTGACAGGAGAAAATCTGATTTAATAGTGTGCATACAAGAAACCACACAGACATGGAAATTTCAAAGACAGGCAAAATGATATATATTTGCCATCCTGAACTAAGGAAAAAGGGATATGGGTCAGGGATTTCCAAGGGAAGGAATGCAATCCTCAAAAAGAATGAAAAAAAGTAAATGTTTGGTAAACAAATGTTTGCTGGGCCACTCAGAAACAATTGGGGCAAGGAGAAGGATGATTAAACAGGGCTTGCTAGGATCCTCCCTGTCCACCATACCTAGTTCATATCATAATGTAGTTATCTATGGTGATAGCTCTCTTCCTGGAGCAGGTCCTCTATCTAAATTCTTTTTAGGCAGTTGAGGGGGCAGTGAAGAGCTTTTCCTGAATCTGTTGGGTTTTGTTTACTTTTTTAACTTGAAATAGTCTTCATGCCAAAGTGGCTCATCTTGGGGTGACCTGCCATTGGCTCCTACACTACCTGTAACATTTTTTGTACATTATCTTCATTAGGATGAGAAAGTTCCCCTCTATTCCTAGTATGCTGAGGGTTTTTATCATGATTGTGTTGGATTTTACAAAAATCTGTGTCTGTATATACTGATATGATCATATATATATTTTTTTACTTTTGTCTGTTGTGTGGATTATATTGATTTTTAATATATATTTGAACCAGCCTTGCATGTTTGGAATAAATCCCATTTGTTCATGTTGTAATTATTTTTATACATCATTATATTTTATTTGCTAATGTTTTGTGAAGGATTTTTTATGAGAGATACTGGTTTGTAGCTTTTCTTTTTTGTAATGACTTTATCTGGTTTTGGTATTAGGGTAATGCTGATTTCATAGAATAAGTTGAAAAGTGTTCCATCTACTTTTATTTTCTGAAAGGGATCGTAGAGAATTGTGTCATGACTTCATTAAATTTTTGGTAGAATTCACCAGTGAGATTGTCTGGATTTAGTGCTTTTTATTTTCAGAAAGTTTTTATTTAATAATACAGGCCTATTCAGATTATCTATTTCTCCTTTGTCAGTTTTAGTATTTTGTGTCTTTCAAGGAATCGGTCCATTTCACCTAAGTATTCAAATTAATGGACACGAAGTTGGTCATAATATTCCTTTATTATCTTTTTAATATCCCCAGTATCAGTAGTGATGACCCTTTTTTCATTTCTGATACTGTTAAATTTATGACTTCTCTCTTTTTTTTCTGGTTAACCTTGCTATAAGCTTATCAATTTTATTGTACTTTCCAAAGAACCAGCTTTTGATTTTATTGATTTTTCTCTATTGTTTTCCTGTTTTTATGATTGATTCTTCCTTTTTATTATTTTTTTTTCTTCTGCTTGCTTTTGGCATAAATTCTTCTTTCTCTGGCTTCTAAGGCAGAAGTTTAGGTTATGAATTTTTTATCTTTCTTCAATTTTAATATATGCATTTGATGCTATAAGTGTTTTTTTAGGGCAGTATTTTCACACAATCCCACAGTTTTTGATTAAGTTGTGTCTTCGTTTTCATTTCGTTCAAAATACTTTTTCATTTGTCTTATACCTTCTTTTTTGATCCATGTTATTTGTAAGTGTGTTGTTTAATCTTCAGATATTTGGGGGATTTTTTAACTATCTTTCTGTTATTGATTTCTCATATCTATTGTGGGATGAGAACATATTTAAATGATCTCTATTTTTTTAAGAATATGTTAAGATATATTTTATGGCCCAGAATCTGGGTGAATATGAAACTTTTTAATGTTTTTATTTAATTAGTTCATTGTTTTTATTTCTCATTGGAACAATATACTTACAGAACACTCTTACTACAGAAACACTTGTTGGGAAAAAAAATCTCTTTATCGGTCTAAAGCCTTCTGACCAGTGTCTCCCTTCTTCAGTTGGAACAACTGGTTTGGTGACATGAGTTTTGAAAAGTGGAATCAATAATTTTAGTAGAAGAAGCAGCAGCATTTATTGAACATCTGTGTTCCAAGAACTGTGCTTCACCTCTGCAATCGCAGTTCTCATAACAACCTCTAGGATGGATGCCACTGAAAGAGATGCCTCAGAGATGAGGAAGTCAAAACTTAGAGAGCCTGGTTACCCATCAGACAAGTGGCAGAGGCAGAATGTGAACCCTGCTCAGTATGACACTTGGGTACACTTGGTCCACTGTTGTCCTGGCACTTTCTTTGACATTGTTACTACTTAAAATATTATGTTCATGGTTGTGAAATTCTGATTCATTAACATTGCCTCTTAGAATTTCCTTCATTAATTTATTGAGCAATATTTAATCACCTAATAACTGTCAGGCCCTAGGGCTAAAATAATGAGCAAAGCAGATATAGCCCTGACATAAAGAAGCTTGTAGTATAATAAGGCAAAATGAATCCATCAAAATACACAGAAATAAATGTGGAATTATGTAATGTTGTAACAGTGACTTAAACTGGTTGGGCTTGATGTGGTATAAATAGGAAATGATTCATCTTTTTTCTCTTTCTGCCTTTAAACACACTTTGATAGATTTTTTTTTTCTTATCAAAAAAAAAAAATCTTTGGCATGTCCCAGAAGTTTTTAATTGAAATTTTTATAGAGAAAATTTTAGATTTACATCACTTATAAAAAATAACACAGAGAGAGCCCATGTACTCTTTACTCAGTTTCCCCTAATGATGACATTATACAAAACCATAGCACCGTATCATAATCAAGATATTGACATTAATACAATCCACTGACTTTATTCATAGTTCCCCAGTTTTACCTGTGTTCATTTGTGTGTGAATATGTGTGTGTGTGTATGTAGTTCTATATAATTTTATTGCATATATAGTTTGAAATATCTCCTATCGCAGTCAAGATACTGGGCAGTGTCATCACTATAAAGATCCCTTATGCCACTGTTTTCTAACAGCATCCACCTCTCTCCATGTTCCCCCCTTTGTCTCTAACTTGTGGAAACCATTTATCTATTCTCCATTTCTAAAATTTTGCCATTTCAAAGTGTTATATAAATGGAATCATGCATTGTGTAACTTTTTTAGATTGGCTTTTTTTTTTACTCATAACTTTCTTGAGGCTTCTCCAAATTGTTGCATGTAACAAGTTTGTTCCTTTTTATTACCAAGTAGTATTCCACGGTATGGTTGTACCACAATTTGTTGAACCATTCACATATTGAATATGGGTATCCTGTTTCCAGTTTTTGTCTGTTATGAATAAAACTGCAGTAAACATTTATGTCCTGGTTTTCATGTGAACATAGTTTTCTTTTCTCTAAAGTAAGTGTCCAAGAGTGCAGTGGTTGGATTGTACGATAATTGCATATTTAGTTTTTTTAAGAAACTGCTGTACTGTTTCTAGAGTGGCTGTACCATTTCATGCTCCCATCAGTAAGGTATGAGTGATCTGGTTTCTCCTCATTCTTTCCTGCATTTAATGATGTCACTATCTTGTATTTTTTCCTTTCTAATACGTATGTAGCGGTAGCTCTCTATTATCTTAATTTGCATTTTTCTGATGTCTAATAATGTTGAGTGTGATTGGAGTTCAGAAAATGAGAGTGTGTCAAGAGCTGTGATGGGTTCGAGATTGTACTCTACACATACACAAAGTAGCATGTCACCTCTATGGATATTGACAGAAGATACAAGACTCTGGGATCAGAGATAAGACTCCATTACTCATGACCCAGCAAGTAGCAGGAGCTTCACATTTGCATCATCCACTTCCACTGTGCGTCCTCCACCACCACCGCCACTGCCACTGCCATGGTCTCAGCATAGCAACGTGGAGAGACCAAGGTGGAGCTGAACACACAGTGAATTTGTGTTACCATTGAGGAATCCTGAGCTTGGGAACCTGAATCTTTTAAAATAGGAAGTAAGCCCGTCTGAGCTTTGGTCTGGAGGGAAATATTGTCTTTATTATATTAGACAGTGAGCAAACCTGCCTTCTGCTCCAGAGGGAGAAACTATCTCTAAATTCCAGGGCGGTTACCTATACAATCATCCTTGAAAAGATACTCTGGAACAAAAGGACAGTTAATACTTCTCCTTGAAAGAAGTGCAGAAACATGACTGACTCATGGAGAATTGTCTCCCAATAGGATGCAGCAAGATGAAGCAGCAAGGTTAGATATGGGCCAGATCATGTAGGTCTTTTTTTTTTTTAATGTTTATTTAATTTTGAAAGAGAGAGAGGACAGGGAAAGGGCAGAGACAGAGTGAAACACAGAATCCAAAGCATGCTCCAGGCTCTGAACTGTCATCACAGAGCCTGACGCGGGGCTCGAACTCACCAACAGTGAGATCATGACCTGAGCTGAAGTTGGATGCTTAACCGACTGAGCCACCCGGGCGCCCCTCATGTAGATCTTATAGACCATAATAGGGATTCTCTACTACCCCACTATCCTGTGCACAATAGAACATTACTAAAACTTTTAAGTGGTAGTGGCTTGGTGGCAGGGTGTAGAGTCAATCTAACAACAAATTACCTGCAGCTGCTCTCAATTTCAGGATGTACCTGCTTCTGTACCTTTGTGTGTAAGGTTCCCTCTGCCTGGAACATTCTTTCCCCTGCTTTTCTTTCCTAAATCTCAGATGATCTCCTGCTTATCCTTTAATATCCAGTTCAAGCCTTCCTCTCTGCCACTTTGCTTATCCATTTCCACGGTTTCTCCTACCTTCTGTGTCAGATTAGGTGACTAGTTTTTAGGCATCTTACAAAATCATGCTATTTGTTCATTGCTTTTGTCCCAGTGAGCAAAAGGCCCCCATTCACACCCTAAGATACTGCCTGACAAAATTTGTCCCTTACTCATTTCCACCTGTCAGATCAGAGGGGATCAGCAAGCTCTAGGCTCTCCTTGTTACCTGGCTTGAGTGAGCAGGGCTCTTAACATTAGTTGTCACACAAAGTATGTCTTTAAGAAGCTTCTCTTTCCATTGACAAGGGTGATTTTTGGGTGGGGGTAGGAAGAGTAGCTGGTGAGATCATTCAAGGTCCAAGGATCAAGAAGGGGGATCACTAAAGGGTTAAGTTCTTAGTTATACTCTAGCTATTTTTTTTTGTTTTTTTGGTTTTTTTTTTTAAATGTTTTTATTTATTTTTGAGACAGACAGACAGAGCACGAGCAGGGGAGGGGCAGAGAAAGAGGGAGACAGAATCCAAAGCAGGCTCCAGGCTCTGAGCTGTCAGCACAGAGCCCAACGTGGGGCTTGAACTCACGGACCATGAGATCATGACCTGAGCTGAAGTCGGACGCTTAACCAACTGAGCCACCCAGGTGCCCCGCTATTTTTAATCCAGAACATGTACAGATGATAGCTCAACCAAAGTAAAGTAAAAAAAAAAAAAAAAAAAATCCACCCAAACAAAACCCTACTTCAGTTTGTTTGCACAGACATAATCAGAAACAGCCAAAATTTTAAACTTCATGTCTTTATCAGAAATATTTCATTTTACTCCATTCCTTCATTTCCTTCTACATCTGTGTTCTTCAAATGGACACACTACCATTTAGCTGGCTAAAAATATAAAATTTAATGTCTGCATATGGGTAGTGCCTGAATCTGTAACTTTACCCTCATTTTCCTCAAGGCCTTGAAAGGAAGAAGGAAAATCTAGGAGCACTGAAAAATATAAATACTCATCCTTGTCAGAGTCTTCTAGGCATATTCCTTCAACGAGGCAACCAATTTTCAGTCCAGATGACTATATTCATCTCTAAGCCAATTCAAACCAATTTAACAAATAGAATTTTATGAGATTTTGTCACAAGCTTCACCAAAGGCCAATTATGAAACATCTACTTCATTTCCTTTGGTCATTGATTTTCTAATTTGTTGGCAAAAATCTATGACTTCAGTCTAACGTGCTATTTTCTTTGTAAGCCCATCTTATCTTTTGCTTACGGTTCCATTGTGTTCTAACTGTTTAAAGATTTTTCATCTTATTATATTTGTTCATTATAGGCTAAAGTAGAGTTTCTGAATTACAATAGCTGGCTCAGCCATTCTTACCTGCTCTGTGGAATGATACCACGTCTGTTTTCCTCTAATCTTATGGTGCGTCTTGAGTGCTTTGTTTAAAGACAAGTAGAAGCAATTCAATAGAGGTTTGCTAATGTTCTTATTATGCTGGAATGCATATCATCCAGACCAAATGTTTATGTGCACAGTTACTCTACATACTCCCCACCTGCATTTTGCCAGTACTTATTCTCCAGTGTCTCCGTTATTCTTATTGTGCAAGTTTATTTTTCTAATTTGACTTGGTAAACAGGAATTGAAAAATGACTACAATCATTCAGCTACGTTCAGAGTCATAATAATTTAGTCCTCTATCTTTTTATTAGCAAGCCTGTCTTCTGTAGAGTTTATATTTCTCCCCTGGTATATTTGTTTAATGCTTTTTTTATTCCATCCTTTTCTTTGCCTCTTAGCTGCATTAATTTTATTCTGGATTTTCACTGACATGATCAATTCTGGCCACACTCTCTAACAGAGCGGGTATTTTCCCTCTTTCTTTTGCTGTCCCTCTCTGTGGGAACATAAAGCAAATTATAGACATTAATTTTTATGACATGGAGACCAAAGTCAAAGAAAACTGTCAACAAGAATTACACAAATGACTATAATCATTTGCCTTGATAAGAACTTAAGCTTTTAAATGCTGGCACTTTTAAGTCCTGTCTTCAAGTATGAAAAATCTTCACTTGGCATAAATTGGGCATCGTAGGAAATTGCTGTGGCATTTGATATGTTAAATAAGGAAAAGGAGACAAAAATGAAAGGGAGGAAATCCATATGTAGATATCATGACTGACACAGACCCTATGATCTAAAAGTTAGAAAGTATGCTTTGTGAAGAGGGCCTTGAGAATTAGTTTCTAACAAAAATAGTAATTAAGAGAGGCTCAATATATAGAGAGAGTCTTTCTTTGAAAAAACAAATCTCACCAGTTACACACATGGAGTTATGTTTTTCAAAATGAGGCTGATGAGGTGGAGGGTTATCCAAAGAACACACATACCTCCATACAAATAAGTTCATCATGTCTAACAGGGACAATTGGCTAGGGCCTTTGGGTACGTAAATATGTCTGTCTGGTCAGAGGGCTGCTAGCAGCCCAGTTTGGCTACAATGCAGAGTAGAAGTGTAGGACTAGGGCTTTAAACACCTGGATACTTAATTAGGAGCCCCACGAGAACCATTAAATATATAGAATGGGAGTATTTTGTGGTCAGAGATGCCAAACCTTTCTTGAACCATGTTCCCACCCCCAGACAATTAGGATTTGGATTTCTGTATCAGTCACAATTCAGTCAGAGAAGCAGAAGCACTAATGTTTACACATGTGTGTGCACACACACATATTTGTTTCAGGGATTTGGCCATATGCAATGATGGAGGTGGTTAAGTATTCTCTCTAAGGCTGTTACTTTGCACTTAATGCTAGAGCTCAAAGTCCATGCAGTTCAGGCATTCCTGAAGGGAAGATGGACGTAAGGTGGGGGAGCGTAAGATCAAGCTGGAACCCACAAGCATGAGGTGAAGCCCACGAGAATACATGGAAACCTGTGTCCGTTCTCATCGTCCCTGGTCTTGGTGCTGTGAGTGCTCTGCAACAGCCAAGGCCCTTAGTCATGGGGTAAAATACTGACACGTGGTCAGGAATCAAAGAAGCTTCTACTAGAGAGATTGACTCCTTTTTTTTTTTTTTTTTTTTTGACTGCTAATAGCTTTCAAGTTTTACCACTCCCCCTTCCCCATTCTGTCTCATACCTGGCAGGCTGGTAAGAAAGAATGGGTACTCTTGCCCTGGGTACATGTGGGAAGTTCAAGCCATATGAGCCCCAGCACATGTATGGGAGCTAATACCACAGCCTCACCCTCCAACCACCATAAAACCCCAAGTGAATCTCTTTTCTGTGCTCTCTGAAGCCATTTTCCAACCTCCATGATAGCCTGCCTTGCTCTCCCCAGAAAACCTCATATGTTGAGTAACAGACCTCTTCATTCTCTCCTTGTGCATACGTAGTCTCAATGTCTAAACCAAATTTTCATGTGGGAGGATCCATCCCACCTCTGTGGGGGAACACAAAAAAGTTGGAAGATTCAGGGAAAGGTGGAACCATTGAAGGCTCAGCCACTCTCATGCTAACAAGACATCCAGCAACAGTGTATCTGAGTTATAAAAGGATTGCCTTCCAAATCTCTAATAAGAACCTCCTTGGTTGTCTAACGCAACCTGAAACATACAAGAAAGGGAATTTGTTGGTCAACAAATTTGTGGTTCACCCAAGCCAACTTAACATATTGCAAAACCCCTATAGCTTGTCTTTGATTTTTCCCTTTTTTTGGATTCCCATAATCATTTAGTAACTGAGATAATACATGATTTATAATTCTCAGCATCTCCTCCTTTTTTCCCTTAAATGAGTTATCATTAAAGCATTTAGTACAGTGCCTTGCACATGCATGACACTTAAAAGTTAGCTATTGTTATTTTGTCATTACAGAATATGATATGATTTCATTATCATTTTGCAAGATTGACCTTTCCTATCAATCACTGAAGAAGGCTCTTGACTACTCTGGCTTTGACATTTTTGAGGGTAGAGCTCAGACAGTGTGGAGGGAATTTGCACCCATGACAAATCTGGTGTGCTTCAGTGGTGCTTCATGAAGGAAAAGGATTCTGATTCCTAACAAAAGTGGATTTCTTCTGATTCCTAACAGAAGTGGATTTCTAGAGCAGGAAGTCCATGGGGCCAGACATCCCCTTTCCTTTTAAAGTGTGTTTTCCACTGTGTGTGTATCTCTGTGAATTTATCACTCTCTCCCTCACTCTCTCCCCTTTTTGTCCCGCAAAGTTAAAACCAAATTGTACTATATGCATAGCTCTTGTACCTATTTTTCTTAAGTCCCCATTCCTTTTTAGCTTGGCCTTTGGTTCTCCTTTTCACCCTCTGATTTTTCTGGTAGAAGACTTAGTGTGCTTTGGGTTTTATTTTGAAATATCCAGGTCTATTAATTTTCTCAAGTACATTTCAAAAGCAAAATTAGAAACTTGGAAAGGGAGGCTAATGCTCAGAGAGTCTAATAAAATATTAGCAGGAAAATAATTTCTTCATTTAGATGTTTTATAATAAAGGCATGTTGAACGATATAGAGAAATATGAGTATTTATTTGTTAGGGGCTCTCTGTGATGCAGGTTGGGTCCCAGGAAACAGACTCTGCGATGGAGACCAGCCTTTTGGGGTTTTTATTAGAGAGTGTTCCATAGGATCAACTTGTGGAAGGGAAGAGAGGTGAGCGTGATTACACAGAGGGAGAAGTCAGGCTGAGATACAGTCTCAGTGGAAGGCTCAGCCATCCCTAGGAGGAATCCTGAAAATGCACAACCCTTCAGAACTGTCCCTGGTTGGGGTCAGAGAGCTGGTCTTTTATAATCCTGTGTTAATCAGTCATGGGATGTGAGCTGTTCTGTGACTGGGAAGTGGCGAGTGGCCTTGCAGGAATGACTGTCCCAGAGCTAAAGCAATCCCTGGAGAGAACTGATACCTAAGAACCACCTGTTACCAGCATTCCCAGCAGGGGAGGGGCTGAGACCTTCATTCCTAATGAGGAATCTGGATGGTGCATCACTGTGTCCTACATACTCTGATGGGAGGCTTACAGAGGGATAATTTTCTAGAAATTCAGTTTTGCCATCCTGTTATGAAATATTCTCTACTAACGCAATATCTGATACCTACACCAGTGGTGATTAAAGGAATAAAACCACAATAAAAGGTGCCTTTAATATTTTTATATGCATCTCATGGTCAGTTTCACATTTTTCCTATCATGTTTTTATATCCTAGTCTTATAGCCTTGTCAGTATGTTACCTTGAAAATTATTGAAAAAAACATCACTTTTGTACACTCTGTCCAGGGGGAGTGACCATTTTCTGCCCTCCTTTAGCCATATTTCTTTCTGATCTCACTCAGGTTCAGATGAGCTCAGTGGATCCCCAGAGCCTGAATAGAGGAGATAAAAATAACTAAAATAGTCCCTCTGCTCATCACCTTGATCTTGTTCTTCTCTGCTCTGCTCTGCTCTGCACCCTGCAAGGCTGATCTGTGGGGACTACATTTCCCCACCTCCCTTTCTGGCTGGCTTCTCATTGGCTTCAGCCAATGGGAGACAAGAAGAAGGAAGGGAGTCTGTGAAAGGAGCAAGAGGTTGAGGAATTTCTCGCCTGGTGCCTCCACGTGTGAGTGCCACTTCCTTAGCAATAATAGTATTTGGTGATCGCAACCCAGCTGGGTGATCCCTCTTCCGGGTTCAAAGCTTTCACTACATGGACCCTCAACATGGGCCACTGCAGTGCATGGCTTAAGTGACCGCTATTTTATTTAAAAAAAGAAATGTTTTTAAACCATCAATAGCTTCGTTACATATCTCTTAGGAGATCTGTCCCCAGAAGCCTGCTCAATTAGATGTCGGTGTCACTTTGGATCAGAACAACACCTGTGAGTTTTTATACTAAACCACACACTCCTATTTCCCAATTACTATCTGTTGTTTGAGGGTGATAGTGATAAGCACTTATGCAGTGCAAAGGGTTGGCTGTGATTCTGAGGCAACAGTTTATCATCATTAGCACAGCTGAAAAGGCAGGTACCAACAAAACTTGGAAGGTCTCCTCCTAAACTAGAGAGATGCCTGCCAAGCTCAGGCACTCTGACTTCTGCACACCTTTCTCAAGGCTGCCTGCAGCCAATCCTTTCATCGTTTGTACAGATTTTACCCTCTCTCCCCCCTGACATTTTTTTCCACCATTATTTGTCTTCTTATAGCAGCTGTTATTATTTAGTGACAGAGTGAATGATTAAGAAGAACACATACTATACATAGGTAATATTAGTAACTCCTTTCTCTTCTCCTAACCTGTGACAGAGAAGCCAATACTGTTTCTAAATTTCCAAGTTCTCGTGAACTAGAAGAATTAGGAGCTTTTAAGGTTTGGGTCCTTTCACAATGATTAACTGTGGGTTTCCCATGGAGTGGGGGGAGGAGGCCAATGTTTGGATGGACAGAGTTAGGGTGACCTCTGAGACTAAAAATGGTCAAGGCCCTGATGTGTCTCAGAAGGTGGCAGAAGGTGCAGAATCAGAGTCTGAGAGGACAACTCCTAGGAGATGTACCCCTGAGCTTGTCCGGGGAAAACAAGCTGAAATAGTGAATAAGCCAAAAATGCCTGAACAATGGTAACAATGCAGGAGGATTTTAGGCAGACATTTACTTATTTATCTTAATGCATATAGGAAAAATATATAATTTGCACATTAAAACCATGGTTTTATGGCCATTGGTGTTTTATAAACTAAATAGATTGACTTGAAGAATGTGTCAAGAAAATAATAATATAGGCAGTCCCTGGACATGTGCACATCTAAAGGAGGGAAATATTTGAGTGGCCCAGGGGCAAAGTTAGAGATGGCAACAGACTCCAAGACCTAGACCCTTTCCCAATATTTCTGCCACAAATTCCCAGGATTCTTCTATAATCCCATGGAAGAGTTGAAAGGGGCCCAACATTTACTGACATTGAATGTCTTTCCAACCAGGTTGGTGGAGACTTAGAGCAGATGTCATGTGATTTAGAAAAATTAAGCAGGTGTGTTTGCTGTTCATGTTTATTCATTTGCCCCGTATTCTCTCAGCCTTGCTCTGTGGCCTGCATGGCCGCATCAACAGGCTGTCTTGCTGTCTGGCTTTAATTGGGCTTACCCTGGGCCAGATACAGGGTGAAAGGAGCAAGCAAGGTCCTTTGAGCATGGGGATGGCCTCCTTACGTGTTGTACCTAGTCTCAGCCCTGTATTCACAAGTGGGAGTCAGGACAGAGGAGGGTGAGGCTGGGGTGTTTATTCCTCAGCTCTTGCTGAGGGTTGGTTACATTCCTGCATTGGGACAACGGTTCCCATCAGGCCGACCTCTCCGTGTATCTCTTCCTCCAGGCGCTCCAGAGCATGGCCATACTCCTGTGAGTGTGTATGTGGGGTGCAGGGTGGGAGACAGGAGAAGGGACTGGGGTAATTGGCTCCCTGGTATTGCTAGACCTAGAGCACTCTATCATCCCTTGTGATTACCCTGGAGGACACCACTATCCCTTGTCACTAGTCCTTTTGGGGACTAAATCCTGCTTACACCTTTATGACTTGTACTTTTATATTAAAGCCTCCCATTTACTTATGTAAGTGTGCCTCTCTTTTCTGCTGGGACCCAAAGTGATATAGCATGTCACTTGTCTTGATCCCCATAGCTATGATGAAAAATTCAACTCTTTCACATTTAGTAAATGAAGTTACTTCCTTAATATTTGTCTTCCCCACTAGTTTTCTGGCTCCCTTAGTAAATGGGGCTACAATCTGAATTGTCACCAGTGTGTCTGCAGAGCCTAGCAATGGACTCAGCATATAGGTAGATACTCAATAAATACTTGCTCACTGATTTACTGTCTTTTTTAAAAAATATTTTTCTTTAATGTATTTGCTCTTGAGAGAGACAGAGACAGAGCATGAGCAGGGGAGGGGCAGAGCAAGAGAGGGACACAGAATCTGAGGCAGGCTCCAGGCTTCAAGCTGTCAGCACAGAGCCTGATGTGGGCCTTGAACTCACGAGCCGTGAGATCATGACCTGAGCCGCAGTCAGACACTTAACCAACTGAGCCACCCAGGCGACCCATTGACTTATTAACTTGACAAAATCTAGGTCACAATTTTCCCATTTGGAAAAAAAGCAAGGGTTATTAGATACCTGTCTATTAGCATAAAAATCTTGCAACAGAGTTATAGATTGAGAAAAGAGAGGTGAGTTTGTCCTCTGTCCCTGCCTCTAAAATATATCATGGATTTCTCTGAGCTCTTTAATTTTTTTCTTTGTCATTTCTTGGCTGTAAACAGCCCTGACTGGTGAATATAGCAAAACAGACTTGAGTAAGCAAACTTCAGGGGGAACAAAAAAACATGGTAAGTACAGCAAATGCTCATTTCTATGTAATTGCTTGATCATCCATCTGTTGGCCTGGGATAATATTGATAAAGGAATTAAAGATACCATGCCATCCCCTGAATCAAATGAGAACAGTCATTCTCAAATTACAGAGTATTACATGTTTGTGCTTTGCAACGTGAAGAGGAAAGAGCATTTAATTTATTTTAATGTGGTTAATTTGAAGCTAGATTAGATCATCTAGTTAACTCATAGGTTCTTGACTTTTAAGACCAAATGTTGTATAGCATCTCATTTTCACAGTGGCGGTTGCTGCGGTTAATATTGGCTTACATCTAATCAACTAGGGAGTTAACCTTGAATACCAAACACAAAATCGATAAACTGAGAGCTAGAACTAACGTGATTTGGGGAAGAGAGTCAATCTTAAATAAGAGGCAGCTTCACATTGCTTCAAAGTGAACTCAGCTTTGATGTTTGAATATTTTGGTTCATTTTCATGTAAAGAAAATGTCTGCTATTTTAAATTTTTTTTTTTAACATTTATTTTGAGACAGAGAGAGACAGAGCATGAATAGGGGAGGGTCAGAGAGAGGGAGACACAGAATCTGAAACAGGCTCCAGGCTCTGAGCTGTCAGCACAGAGCCCGACGCGGGGCTCGAACTCACAGACCGCAAGATCATGACCTGAGCCGAAGTCGGACGCCCAACCGACTGAGCCACCCAGGCGCCCCGAAAATGTCTGCTATTTTAAAACCTAGTCACTTTCTCATGATGAAGAATAGATGGAATGATGGAAAAGTTAAAAGGAAAAAAAAGTGCAAAAGCAACCCTGGTGACCAGGACTTGAGATCATGTGTGTGGTGCCTGCAGAAATGAAGTTTCGTCTCTTGATCACAAGATACAACAAGATTTTCATTTGGTCCTAGAAGAGTTCTCAGGTACCATGACTTGCTTCTTCAGGGAGGGGATTCTCTGAACCACTAAACCCTATTTAAGCCATAACAAACAAGTGCAATTGTCCCCCCTTGTTCAGACCATGGGACCGGGAATGAAATTGGGCAAGTAAAGTGGCTTAGAAGTTTGAGACTCCTGAAGACTTCGGTATTTGAAGATGAGGGTAGCAAGATGTGAAGTTCAGTTTCCCTTTTAAGTGATCATGGGAACTCTTAAAAAATACTTTAGGGCTCCTGGGTGGCTCATTCAGTTGAGACTTTGACTTCAGCTCAGGTCATGATCTCACGGTTTGTGAGTTCAAGCCCCACATCGGTCTCACTGCTGTCAGCATGAGCCCTGAGACCACTTGTGAGCCTCTGTTCCCTCTCCCCTCTTTCTGTCCCTCCCCCACTCATGCTTTCCCTCTCAAAAACAAACATTAAAACAAATACTGTAGCCAGTCACTAAGTAGATGTTTGATTTTAAATTTGTTCACAACAACAATTCTGTTTACCAAATACAGGCTTCAATTGAAGCTCTGATATTGGCAGATAGTTTTCAGAAGGTCACCAGGTCCCCCAGAGTTCTGAGGTCTCCATTTTCTCCTTGGTTAATTTTTACCCCCTACCCCCATCCTCCCACTCCCTACTGCTGCTTTTAATTTTATTTTGGAATTATTTGTCTTATTCTGATGAAACTTGTGAGGAGTATTAAGTAATACGAGTCCAGACTAATCATGGAATGAATATTTAGTACATTTTAGTTCCTCTTGACTGTCCTCTATGTATCCTCAGAAGATTACTCTGGATTATTTGTGTTTTCTGTAGGCTAATTTTCCTGTACACTACTTTTAATTATTTTGTCATATTTGATTATTATTATTTTGATTATTGTATGCTTTAAAAATGCACTGAAAATGTGTGTCTAAATCTTTACCTGTTTAAAAAACTCTTTTAACATACTCTTCATTTTCAAGCCCAATCATGTGAATTCTTTGGGATCCACCTTTTACAGATTAGGAAAAATGAGATTAAAAAAAAATGTTTATTTATTTTTGAGAGAGAGAGAGAGCAAGTGGGAGGGTGGGAGAGAGAGGCGGACAGAGGATCCAAAGCAGGCTCCATGCTGATGGCACAGAGCCTGATGTGGGACTCAAACCCATGAACCATGAGATTATGACCTGAGCCAAAAGTCAGATGTTTAATGGACTGAGCCACCCAGGTGCCTCAGAGAAATGAGATCTTTAAGTTGGATCTGTAAGCCCACCCACACTGGGACAGGAACTAGTTAAAGGAGTTCAGTGTGAAAAGCCTTTTCAGTGGAGTAGCAGAAACCTGAATGTGAACATCAGTCTTTCTATTTGAAATATGGCAGGTTGTAAGGGTTATTTGGCTCTGGAGATGGAGAAAAACTTTGAAAAGATGAACTGGATGAGATAACACAGAGGACTTTTATTCCACAAAAGTATGTGTAATTAGACATATGTGTGTATTACACATTGCCCAGAAGCTCTTCTTTCTTGCTAAAACCATGGAGTCAAAACCAATTGCCCCTGCTGTTGTTTTCACAGAAGAGACCAGAATGTCATGGGCATGTTAAGAATAGGATAGCCCAATGCCATCTCTAAGTCCCAAGAGTCAAAACATATTGATAAAATGGTGATCAGGGTTACAGGATATTGAATGATATCTTCTGTAAATCAACCTGGCTACTCATTAAAGATCCCACAATGGATGAGCAAGCCCACAGAGAAGAGGGAACCAGTGAGCTTCAGGATTGGTGGGTATGTGGTTAAGGGCACAGTTGTGTGGACAAATATGAAACCTAAAACTTATTCCCAAGGAAAAAACAGCAAAGAGAGACTTAAAATGTAGAAAGGAGTTAATTGACACAAAAGAAGGATACTCAGGTTAAAGTGAAATGAAAGAAACTCAGACTAACTGAGATCAATGTATTTCAAAGCAAATTGGATATAAAGAAGGTTTGCAGTGGTTTATACTATAAAGAGAAAACATAGCCTTCCCTTGGAAAAAACACAAGAAAATAGGTATTAGGTGTGAGCAGCAGGCACAGGTTTGGGGTTGGAAATTGTGTTTATCCTAACTAGAGTCAAGAAAAACAGGGCAAGTTTCAGGCAAATAGCAGCAAACCCTATCTTTGGGACAATCCTTCAGCGAGGCAAGAGGACAGAAACAGTGAAGACAAGGATAGAGGTTTCCAGACTGAAGAGCATTACTCATCCCTGGCAGAGAGAAATTAAAGAGAAAATTGTGTGGGTCAAGGACATGGTGACTCGTATACCTAACACAGAGGTTGCAGGCTGGCAGCTGTAGTCTGCGTCTGGCCCAGAGACAGCTTCTACTCATCCTGCTACACACTTAGATATGTGTTAGTTGATAATATTTCAAAACCGAGAGATTTCACATAGGTCAAGAAAAAATGGGAAGATCTGGCAAATCAGTGCACAGATTTCCACAGAGCAACAGTTACGTGGATCTGAGTGGCAGCAGCTGCCCTCTAGACAAAGTATGCCTTCACCAATTCATCAGATGCCACACCTCACACCTGCTTCGTTCACTCACAGACCTTAGCCGCTTGGCCTCTGAAGACATTGGAGTTGCTGAAGGAAACCCTGACTTAGGGTGAGTATGGCAAAGGCTGTGTGTCATTTGTGTAGAGTGATTAGTGTGTATGTGTGTGTTCATTTTTATACATCATAAACAATTACCAAGCATCTGTTATGCACTGAGCTAAATATAAGGAGAGACCCAAAGACAGCAGACCTAGACTTTGCTTTCACAGAGCTTATGCTCTGGTAGAACTTCACTGTGTGCAAACTGTAGTGTTATGTAAGTTAAGACTGGTATAGCTAAAAGGTCATAGGAACTCAGAGCAGGTAAAGACTGCTTCAATCTGAGCAAACATCAAGGAAGGCCTCATTAGGAGATATTTTTCTAAATTAATGGTTTTATTTTTAAATGCCTCAGGGATTTAAAAACTTCGTACAGGTGGTGGTTAATATAGGGACACCTGATCCTGGGTAAACTCCACTGATACTATGATACCAAGGCAAACCCGTTGTTGATTGAGTAGGTCAGAAATCTAGTGGCACAGTGCTTCGGTTGACCCCGACTTTGGCATACATGTCTTTACACACAATAGTAATGTCTCTAGACTTGCTGAGTAGCCATTACTCTTCTGCATCCTTTTAATGAACTGCTTTCTACAGTTTGTTTCACATCCATTTGCAAGCCAGTAAGGGTCTCTCACTTTGAGTGGGAGAACTAGCTTCTCGATCAAATGTGAGGTCATGCCCTTTAACAATGTTAGCAGTAGTCACATATTTCAATTGTTTTGCTTCATCAGTGACAGCTAGGGAAAAAACCTTGTGACCACTGTAGGTTTGATTCAAAGCCATGCTGAGGTCACTTTCCGTAGTCCCATTTAGGCTTATCTCTTAACTCAGTATTTTCTTTTGCTCTTCTCTTTTTTTGTAACCAGGTGTAGGTTTGAGAGACATGTGTGATGATGTGAGAGAAGTGTTGTCCATAAGCCAGAATCACTGACAATCCTACTTCCTGTCACCGTATTTTAAAATAATTTTGTAGTAACAGAACTGTTTTTCCTACTTCTGTTTGCATGGGAGCAATTTAAAATAAGCTTACACTTCTGAAAATATCTCAGTTTACAAAGGGCAAATAATGACTCCGCTCCCTTCTCCTATGCCTGGGTAGAGTTTAATCACACTGACCCTAGATTCAGTCTCAGAGCCTCTGAACATGGCACTTTACCCACAATCAGAGGGATCACTCAGCTCCAGATGAAGCTGTTTGTCTTTTCTGATGAAGGTCAATGCCGTCAGAGAATGGAAGGAACTCTGGGTGGCATCATTTATTGAATACACCATGTGTCATGCCCTTGCTGGGCATTTCACCTGGATTTTCCCATAATCCCTACCCATTATTATCAAAGCATTTTAGAGATTATACTGGTTGCTAAGTCAAACTAAATTACTGGAGACTGGGGGCAGGGAAAAAGATTTGTTTTACTCTTAGTAGGCATTAATGGAAAATCATTGACCCGTAGAAAACTCCGAAGTCCCCCTCCCTGCTCCCGCCTGTAACCTCCTCGCTGGGCATGGGGAGCTCCCTACTCCCTTCCAGCTGTGGTGGCACAGTGCAGTTTCGTCATTTATCTTGGCTGACTCTGAGTCAGGCACTGAGATCAGACCCTGTCTCCCCAGTGCCCACAGAGGTGCTGACACACGGCAGGTCCTCAGCTGACATCTGTTCCATGGCTAAGTGAAATAACGCTTTTTCTCTTTACATGGTGAGGGGATATTGCCAGGAGTGACTCTCTCTCTCTCTCTTTGCAATGCAGTAGACTCCTCTCCTTAAAAAATGTTTATAAATTTTTCTGATCCTAAAAGCAATATATGCTCATGGTAGAATTATTGAACATTAAGGAAAAACTGAAATTATAAATCAAAAAAAAAAAAAAAAAAGAAAAGAAACTAAGAGATTTAGCTTCCTGTTAAAAAATAACCAAGCATACCTATATGCACATTCATGGAAGATATCCATGATATATTTTTGAGTGACAAAAAGAAAGTTTTAGAACTAAATATGTTCTGAATGTGACTCTAACATGACTCCATTTTCCTAAAATATTGTAAACATAAACTTGCCTAGGTAAGCATCAATACATTCTTGGGGGGAGTTAGTCTGGGATGAAGATTGAAGTATGTCAGGGGACTTTCCTTGTTGGCTTATATGCTTCTAGGTTATTTGAACAATCACATTCTACTTTTATAGTTATAATTTTTTAATTGTAAGTTTATAATTAAGCAAAGCAATATAAATCTCTTGTATCAGAGACAACCCATGTTAACATTTTTCGTCCTCCTGGTCCTTTTTTAAAAATTTTGATCACACTCTAGAAATTATTGTTTCAACTTTTTTCACTTATAATATCTTGAGTTTCTTCTCATATCATTAAAAATTCCTTAAAAACATTATTTTAAATTATTTAGTGTTTCATCACTTGAGTTTTTCATAATTTAACTATTCCTCAGGTATAGAACATTGAGATTGTTTCCAGGTTTCCTCAATAATAAAAAGTGACTCCATCAATATCCCTGGGACAGACTTTTCTGTTTGTATCTCTGTTTCATTAGGTCAGATTTCTGGAAGTGGAATCTCTGGGTCCACAAAAATGAGGACCTTCAATAGGTATTGCTGTAGACCTTCATGGCTGGGCATACTGAGCTTAATGGCCTCGGGTACTCAGAGCCATAACGGTGTGGGGAAGACAAAGTTTTCCTCACATCTCTTAGGGTCCCTCACTGGATCTGAAAATTAAACTGATGAAGACAGATTAACAGGAGAAAAGCACATAAATTGTATTAAATTTTTGTATTGGACATGAGAGCCTTGACAAGTGAATGAAGACACAAAGAAATGACCAAAGTAGGGAGCTTTTATACTTTTCAGACAATAAATTTATGAGGAATTGCAAGACAAAGGGGTTTGTGTTCGATGTACCTCTGACCTTTGCACAGTGCAGGGATTGGGCGTGCCAACACCCTATGCACTTGAAAATCTATGTATAACTTGGACTCCCTCAAAACTCAACTACCGATAGCCTGTTGTTGACCAGAAAGAATGCTTACTGATAACAAGAACAGTCAGCTAACATATTTTTTATGTTATATGTATTATATACTATGCCCTTACAATAAAGTAAACTAGAGAAAAGAAAATATTAAGACAATCATAAGGGAGATAAAATACATTTAGAGTACCGTACTGTAAAAAATCCACCTGTAGATGGATCTGTGCAATTCAAACCCCTGTTGTTCAAGGGCAACTGTAGTAAATGGTGAGGAAGTAACTAGGAAGATAAGGGTCAGTTTAACAAGGTTTGTACAGATTTCTTGGCCCCCAGATTCCCTGTCTTTGGTAATAAGAATGTTTTCCCTTCTGTTACAGGGAGGGCACCTTTCACATGGGAGGTTTATCTCCCGCTTTCAGGAGGACAAAGGAGGCTCAGGGTGTCTTTCTTGTACCAACTATTAATTAAGTGCCTTTAATTCAAAATAATCAGTATGCCAAAGTGGCATATTTTGGGGTGACATATTCTGCTACCCTTCAGTAACACATGAGATGGTGTGCCTACAGGCTGGCTATCATTATATACTTCCCATAGGACGAGGGATATGTGAGGTCCAACTGCTGTTACATGATCTGGCCATGTTCATGATGAAGGAAGAGGTCACATCAAGAACCCAGAAGTATATCCTTAATAGCAGTGTGGTTGTGATGCTAGAGGTACAAAAACAGAACGTTTTTCCTCTGGTCTTCCTGTGACCCGGCGGGACCCACTTTTCCCAATCTCCTAACTAGTGTTCTGTTAGACTGTAAATGCTTCAATTTCACCTTCCTCACCATTTACAGTTTTCACTACCTGTTTTTCAAAAGCTTCATCAGCATGGAGTTTGTAATTTAAAAAACAACTTTGTCATCTGGTGAGAATATTATTATTTTAATAATTTTTGAATTATATAGGCAATGAAAGTTTTGTTCAAATGCTTATTGATAATTTGTATTTCTGAGAGTTAGCTATTTAAGTCCTCTATTTTTTCACTGGAGGTTTCTCTTACTGAGTTACAAGAACTAATTATATATCATAAATATTAATCTTTTGTCTATCTTAAACATTGTAAATATTTTCTGTTATCTATGATTTTATTTACAATGTTTCATAAATATTTATGTGACAAATTCTATTAAAATGCTCCTTTGTGCTTTCTGCTTTTGGGCTTAAAAAGTCTTTCTCTACCAATATTCCCTACATAATCTATTTTCTCTGGGTCTTGCTTATTTTTTACATTTCACTCTTTAATTCCACTTGGATTTCATTGTGATTTGTGTGCGAGATGAGTATCTAACCTGACATATTTTCCCCCAAATAATCCATCTTCTAACTTCCAACCCTCTACCCCATTGCCCAGGGAGCTAGATCACAGTATAGACAATTCATTGAAAAGAAAGAAATAATCAAAAAAGACCACCTTTCCTAGTGTCCACCATGCAAGAGAAGGGGTGCCCACTTTGGTTTTGTTATTCAGAGAGTCACTTAACATACCACTCAATTTTCTAAAAAGAAAGCTTTTCAGGTTGCCTTGAGGCCTCATTAATTCTAGAGAGTAAGTAGTGGTACCTATCTCCTTTATGCTGTTGAATATTATTTTTTCTGGCTTAAGATGTGATTTTTTTCCTTTTGCTTTAATTCCCATAGTCACCCATCATACTCTTTTAAAAGAGGTGGTTAAAATTGACTTCTCCCTTCCCCAATCCCCTGGAATAGAAGCCATGCTTTCATGATAAATTGCACAGGAGAAACAAAAAAGGCAGCAGGAGTTGCTTGGACCAAAATGAGAGTGGCTTCTGGCTCTGCTTCAGTGACTTTGTTCCACATTTCTTTCTGAACTCAGACAAAAGTGATAATGAGAGTTTAATCTCCAGACTTGTGCCATCAGCTGTTTATCTTCTTTAGACTATTTGAATTCCTACAGGGCCACAATTTCAACCACTAGAAACAGGACTTTCATGGTAGTTCTTCCCCCGGGTGGAAATAATCAGAGGGTAAAAATCCAAGGTCTGCCATATTTTCCAGCTGTGATCCAATGTATTTTCACCATTTTGAAAAGACTGAGGGTCTAAGTCAAGCTTAATGGGAGTGAGATGAAACATAGAAAGAATGTATTCTTCAATTTACTGGAACTCAGCTATCCTTATGGCATGATATTCAGTATCTTTGTGGATGCTGCCACTCTGATCTTCCCATTGCTCTGGGTTTTCCTCTCTCTTTCATTGTAGAAGCTGGCATGTGCGTTGTCATATCTGCTATCAGGCTTCAGCAAAGTCATGTATATGTTGCCCATGGGTGTGAATGCATAAGAACTAAGGATTCTTTCAGTGGACTTCTTCCTTGAAGTAGGTAAAGAGTAGTGTGGTCAGAAGGAGTAGTAAGGTCCAGCAAGTGCTTTTCTAACTTTTTTTTAAAGCATTAAAACCATTTTTCCAAAGTTTTATGAAAATAACAGTCTTAATTACATGATGCTTGGGATACAGATAATGCCATATTTACATATTTGTTTAAACCAAATTAAATCTGGCTTCCAACCTCTTCTTGCCAATATGGATAGAAATCCACCCTTTCTCTTGCTTTCTCTGGCTCTCTTGTATTTGATAAAGCTCTGGGGCTAATATGGCCCTAGCCATCCCTTCACCGTGGTTAGTGCTGCCCTGACTCTCCACCACGGTGCCGTAACCATCAGGGGAGGATGGTTTCTACCCACTTCATTTCCTTTTTTTCTGTTTCAACTATGAAGCATCTCGGCTGAGGTTTCTGAGGCCATGTACTTAACGCTAAGTTCTGATAAGGACCCACATTGCCAGCCCCTGATGAGAACTGGTTTCCCTCAAAGGAATTTGAAAAGGGCTTCAATAACAATAACAATAACAATAACAATAACAATAACAATAATAATATAAAAACAGCACCTGGGTGGCTCAGTAAGTTCAGCACCCGACTTCGGCTCAGGTCATGATCTCCCAGTCCGTGAGTTCAAGCCCTGCGTTGGGCTCTGTGCTGACAGGTCAGAGCCTGGAGCCTACTTCAGATTCTTTGTCTCCCTCTCTCTCTGCCCCTCCCCCGCTAGTGCGCTCGCTCTCTCCCTCTCTCTCTCTTTCTCTCAAGAATAAATAAACATTAGAAAAAGAAATGAAAAAGAAAAGGGCTTCCACCATCATTATTTTATTCAAGTCCAGTGGACTCAATACCTTACAGCAGCTCGGAGCTGCCCTTACTGGGAGATTTTCTAAGACCTAAAGCTTCCATCTCTGTCCTCAGTGGTTCCACTTACTTTCAAATCACCTAGAGTTTAGAACTTCCAGTATCTCTGTAGGAGATGTTAGGATAATCTCCTGATCCTGACTCTCGGCGGGAGTAGTGGACACAGGGATAGTAAAAGACGTTTTATCTCGCAACCTAGAAAATTAGGGAGTATAGACCTAGGAAATGGGGCCTGGCCATTGTCCTGAGATGTGTCACTAATAAATGTTTGGTTCCTTTATAATAGATTAGTCGAGAAAAAAAATATATATACCCTAATTTAATTTTCAAATAGGTTATAACTGTTATATTAAATTTTCAGCAAATCACCATGCTGACCTGTTATGACATGTTGACTGTCAAAGTGCAGAAAAGACAGAATTGTAGATGCTGTAGTGTAAGGAGGATTTGGCTTGAGGTTCTTCCCACTCAGTGTCTTGAGAGTTCCTGAGTTACCTTGAGGAGCCCTGGAGGGTCCATGATCTCAATTTAAAAGCCATTACTGTCATATGAGGAAAACCTCTCTTTAAAACCACACACACCTATCATGACATTTCTCACCTCAGAATGGAAGAATGGCTGAAGAGGGGCAGATCCAACTCCTGTCTAGCCACCTTGGGTGTCCTTTGTAATACGGTACCATGGGACATTTTAGAGAATGGGAAGATTTGTCTGCAGGCATCCACTTTCCATATGACAGGCTCAGAGAATAAGGATGTCCTCTGTAACATTTTAGTTTTTCTGAACAGAAGCATATACTTTCTGTAGTGTACTCACTATGCATCAGGCAGGGTTTATGCACAACTGAAATTTATAGAGTGCTTACTATGTGCGGGGCACTTTTTCAAACACATCACAGGTAGTATATACTTATTTTTACTTATAAGTACTTAAATGTGTCAGGCAATGGTCTAAAAACTCAATGAACCTTAACTCATTCAGTCTTCAAAAGAACCTTCTAAATAGATACAATTATTCACCCGCATGTTCCAGATAAGGAAAATAGAGTATGGAGAGATGAAGAGAGCTGCCAGAGGCACACATCTAACCAGGGACTAAGCTGGAGTTCGAACAGTGACATTCTGGCTCCAGAGTTAAGTTTTGTTACTTCTCTACTATAATGATAATATGAATGATATGTTCCAAGCGTTAGTATTAATATACATATATTATCTACTTTATTGAGATAATACACATTTTATGAAAATCAATCAGTATATAGAAGAATGTATACAAGAAAGCCAAAGTCATTGGAAATCTCACAATTCTAGATAACCACAGTTAACATCCTCATGGGAATCTTTACAGGCATCTTTACATTTTATGTATGCACCATATGTATAATCATGCAATTTTAAGGTAAATGGACTAATACTAGAGGTACTATTTGTAACCTGCTTTTATCTGTTCATCAGTCAAGATATTTATGGAAAGCTTGACATTTATGAAGCAATATGCTGAAAACAATATGTTGTCCACATTCTCCTATTTTAAGGTACAGAAAGATTGATCATTTTGTGAATAATAAGTTGTATTAGTCAGGATAGGTAAGGTTATTCTGCAATAACATCAACGCCTAGAACTCAGTTGGCTTAAGGACATAGGGATAACTTGTTCACATAATTGGCTGTGGATCTCGTGTCCGTAAATAGTGATTCATCAGTCCATGTCTCTTCCATCTCGTGGATCTCATCTCTTTGTGAGACATCTGGGTCCTCAGCAGGGAAAGAGAATGCTTTTCCTGGCTTCAATCTAGAAGTGCAACAAAATACTTTGTTCTTGCTCTTCTGAGCATGTGGTGCCATCTGACTTCAGGAAGACTAGGACATGGATAGTCTCCGTGTGCCTTGGGAAGATGAGGAAATTCAGAAATTAGTGAGCTCTGGTAACATCTCCCTCATGGGGAGTCTGCTGTGTGAATGGACTATCATTAACTAATCCTCTCTTGATGGATATTTAGATAGTTACCATTCGTCCTCTGTTATAAATAATGCCATGGTGAATGTATTTGCCTATGCATCATATAGTCAGATCCATTAACTCAGTTTAAATTCTTACAGGAGGAATCCCTGAGTCAATGATAGGAACATAATAGTTAAATAAATAGTTAATAACAGATACTAGATGCCACTCATCCCTACCTTTCTAAGTTCAACTGTGTAACACAGGGGCTTAAAGCCCAGAAATATTTTCCAGATTCTCTTGATGTAGGGTTTTGTTTGGAATCTACCAATAAGAGGCATTCACACAAGAAAGAGGAGAAGCCATTCTCTAAAGCAGCAGTGGAGTTTTGGCTATGACTTTCAGACATCCTCTGGGAAGTCATCAGTCTCCAGGTGTCTTCCTGAGAACTATCTATTTCTGTGTTGCAGGAAACTGGGGTATCAGTGTGACTCCTTTATGATCCTATACTCCCATTTTCCTGAAAAGGGCCTTTCTGATCTACACTTGTCCAGACTCCTAGGGTGTAAGCCTCAGAACAAGTGGCTTCTCTTCTCCCAATTTCACCGAGATCAATGCAGGACACATTGCCAAATTGCTTTTCAGGAAGTGTGTACCAAAGAAACTTCCAGCAACAGCAATATCAGAATGGCATGTCTTCACACTCATGCACTAGGAACTGTCAGTATTTTTCAACTTTGGCACAGTAATAGGCAAAATGAGGAAAATTAATGATGGCTTATATTTGCATTTCTTGAGTTGAAAATGCTGTATTTTATGACTATTTGCTCTTCCTTTCTGAATTGTGTGTTAATATCTCTGGTGGTTAGGCCTCTTCTTGTCTTTAGCAAACTTTCTTAAAAGCTCTCCTCTTTAACATAATACTTTTATTTGTCACTGCTTTTTGTGGACTTCCGGGAGCAATCATTTGTTTCGTTATATTAGATAGAGTCAGAGAAGTGAAGGTCATATGCATGTGAGCAAATTACTAAATCTTCAAGTTGGGGAGTTGGCTGGATGTCCCATCAGAACAAAGAGGGGAACAGATGGGTTGTCAGGGTGATTCCTTCTCTCTGCACCCAGGAGAATAAGTACTATTACATGTGAAGAGTGTGTTACAATTGAAAGTATTTTGGATAAAAAAAAGAAAAAACTTTTAGAGCTTTCTAATGGCATTTGGGAAATGGTATTTCCCCTTTGTTATCTCCTTTCTCCAACTGTTCTCCTTTGGTCCTGGACTGTGGTACATCATGTCCTTGGGAAGGAAAAAGGGGCCAGAGGAGTACGTTCATGCTCTGTTGCTTCTGAGATACTGAAAACAAGGTGACTATCAGAGAGGGACATATTTTCCTTTTGATCCTGAGATGGAAAACCAGTCTGCTAAAGCAAAGGGATTTGAGGAAAAATGCCTGATAATGATAGCCAGTTGGTCATAATTTGCTGAGAATGAGAAACTGGAAGGGACAATACACAGGTTGAAAAAGGTTTAGACCTAGGAATGGAAATGAGGGTGCATCTTGTGTGACCAGTCTGTTTGATTGGCAATGACACATTCTGAGACAAAACCCACACTTATGGGGCGCCGGGGTGGCTCAGTGAGTTAAGCATCGACTCTTGATTTTGGCTCAGGTCATGATCCCAGGGTCGTGGGATCAAGCCCTGTGTCAGGCCGTGCTTGGTGCAGAGTCTGCTTAAGATTCTCTCTCTCTCCCCCCACCCCGGCCTCTGCCCCTCTCCTCTGCTTGCTCTCTCTCTCTCTAAAATAAAGAGATGTATATAGGAACTCCTGGGTGGCTCAGTTGGTTCAGCCTCCAACTTCGGCTCAGGTCATGATCTCGCGGTTCGTGAGTTTGAGCCCCACATCAGGCTCTGTGCTGACAGCTCAGAGCTTGGAGCCTGCTTCAGATTCTGAGTCTCCCTCTCTCTGCCCCTCCCCACTCTCACTCTCTTTCTCTCTCTCAAAAATAAGTAATCATTAAAAAAAGAGATATGTGTATATTTTGTTTCTTATAACATTTGAGGGATGTACAATGTCTTTTCTTAATTTTCTCTTACTGTGAGTACTTGTGGTCTCTTCTACATTCACATGAGCATCGGAACAAGTTTTGCCAAATGTCATTTTAAATGTGAATGCTAATTTCTTGAACCTTACTTGTACCAAGTGTTATTCTGAAAACGTGCTTGTTCTCCAAACCCATCCCACTCCCCACTGGAGTAATTGGCTAGTCTTGGGAATGGGTGCCTTTGACCTCATCCACCCCTGGCATTTTCTAAGCACTTGGGGCTCTGGTGGTTCAGGACTCCGCACTGTGGCCCCACGTCAGTGTTCACCTTCTCCCACTCTGCCCCACATTAGAATTCCTTCCATCTCCCTTCCCTATGGTCATCAAAACTTCTATTCTTTCAGCTCCTATGCTGTTCGGATCTTCCACCTTACCCAAATAAAATCCACACTTCTCACTAAGGCTTACAAGTACTAACTGATCTGGATTCCATCTCCTTCCATTTTCCTACTAGGCTTCAGCTACCCCCATTTCCTTAATGTTCCTCCAAGATTCCAATTATGCTCCTGCCTCAATGCATACTTATGTTCTCTCTGCCAGGAACATTCTTTCTGAGCCACTCCCATGGCTCATTCTCTCACTTCATTCAAGTCTCTGCATAAACATTGCCTCTTCAGAGAGAAATATCACCACCCCACCCCCTATGCTACTTTATCTGTCCTCATTACACTTAACCATTTCCTGAGATTAGAGCATATATTCATTGATCTGGCTATTGTCTGTCTCCTGACCTAGAATGTGGGTTTCAGGAAGAGAGGGACTTCATCCGCTGCATTCCCAGCCCCTAGAACTACAGCTGGCACATGGTAGGCATTCGGTAAATACCTGAATGAATGAAGTGAGGTCAGACTAATACCAACAAACAGTAAAATCCCAGGAGACCAGTTGTATAGTGGCACATTTGGTAACATAGTTGCCTTGCAGCAACATTTCCTGGTGACTTGTGCTTAAGCCACACCCTAACTAGCATTTACAGTTTGCAAAGCATTTTCAAAAGTCCAAGTATTACATTGCTCAAAACAACCTCCATTTTTATAGCTGAGGAAATTGAGATTCAGTGAGACCAAGAGACTTAGCAGCTAAGGTCACACAACTTGTTAATGACAGGGCTGGAATTCAAACCTTGGATTCCAGATTTCAAATCCAGGGCATTAAAAACAATAATAGCCACAGCAGCAAACAACAAAAAAGCCTCTACCAGGATGACCTCTCTCTCAAAGGGGAGAAGTTCCTACATTGCTCATATGGAGGTCAGGATGGTATTTCATGTGACAGTGGTCTGGTTATCACTAAGTCCAATCATACAGGGGGAGTCAGTCCTTTATTTCTTCACTGCTTAAAGTATATCTCTAATGATCAGGCAAAAGTACTTTCACTTTCCAGAGTTTGTGATGTCACTGCTCCTTCCATAAGCATATTTACATCCTAAAGCACGTGGCACTGTCTTGCTCATGACCAAGAGCAGCCACAACATAATGGCAACAACATCCATTGACCTCATGCCATATATCAGACACTTTTCATCCATTACTTATTTTTTTCTTAAGTTTTATTTATTTATTTTGAGAGAGAGAGAGAGAGACAGTGCAAGCAGGGGAGGGACAGAGAGGGAGAGAGAACAATCTCAAGCAGGATCTACACAATGCAGGGCTCAAACTCACAAACTGTGAGATCATGACCTGAGCCAAAGTCAAGAGTCGGACACTTAACTGACTAAACCACCAGGCGCCCCTTAATCTATTACTTCTAATCCTTACAACCACCCTGACATATTGCTTTCTGAATCTTATAAGTGACAAGAAAAGAAAAAAGGAAAGGCAAGGAAAGGAAGAGAAGAGAAAAGAAAAGAAAAGAGAGAAGAAAAGAAAAGAAAAAAGAAAAGAAAACCCTGGAGAGATAAGATAATTTTTCCCAAATCACAGTAACAAAGTGACATTGCTAATATTTTAACCCCTCTGACCCTAAGGCTGGACTTCTAACCATCATGTTCAAGTTTCGATCCTTTAGAAATAGACTCAATGCTGGTCACTGCAGATGCTGGCACAATACGAATATTCATAGCAACAACTCCTGATGACTACAGCTTTACATTCAATGGTAAAATGTTTCACAGTACCTACTGGACATGCATACATCATGTTTCATGAGTATTTCTTAAAGTTCTTCTTGTCATTATAATTTCAGGAGTTGGGCTGCAAAAAGGTAGAGCATTTGCCAGTGTCTTGATTAAAATCTTCCTCTTTTTTGCCCAGTTGCAAAAAAAAAGGTGAAATTTTGTTGAGTATGTGTAGGTTGTAGAGAATGAGCATATCATGGCCTAAAATACACCATGGTTCAATAAAACTCATCCAGAGAAATGTCTGCTCCAATCAGATAGAGTACTTAAGCCATTTATAATTAGATCCTCAGTCCTGTCACTGAATCTTGACAAACTTATAGGAGGTGGTGAAAAATAAGCTTTCGTTTGTGCGGCAACAGCCTTTGTGTAAATGGGGAAAAGGTGCCTGATTAAACAGAAGCTGAGAGGGTTCAGCAATGAGGAGTTGGGGGCGCAGCAAATGCATCTTGTTTGTTTGGTAGTATTTGTGTATTCCATTCCCAAAACAAAGCAGCAGGAGCTGAAAGTGAAACCTGACCAGCTGCCAAGTCATGTTTTCAAGGGCCACGGTCATCATGTGGCTCACCAACTACACCAGTCTCGCAGAACAATGCACAGATTATATGAATATCATACATGAGGAGGAGCAGAATGGGGGCTCCTTTGTCATATCCTCTTGGTTCTCACCCCCCAGGCTGATCTACTACTTTATTCTGATTGAATGATGTAAGATGTTCTTAATTTCATGGAAGGAAGCTTTTGAGTGAGTTAACAGAAAAATCAAGATAAATGATCATATATTATAACTCTTGACCTAGACTTTCTATAACACTTTCACAGAAAAAAATAAAGCAAATCTTATACCAGTTTCCTCTTAGTCTGAGTTTTATCCTGGAGCTATGAAGCACAGGGATAGTAGAAATGAGACAAGTCAGTAGGATTTCTGATATCCTCCTTGCCTTTTCTAGCTTGGATAACCTTGAATTTGAACTGTTTTTTTTGTATTACTATAGGTCTTCTCTGCAACTGAGGTACAAGGCATATCAAACCAATGAGAGAGATAAAAGCAAGACCAACTATTAGTGTTCCAACCCCAGAGACCGACTGTTAGCATATTCCAGTCAGGAGTTTCAATTTAGGTCTTTAAGATCTTGGAAGTTACCTTACTCTTCTGAAAGTATGACTTCAGGAAATGTGGAACATTCAGCTGTTTCCAAGAGCAAAGGAGCCCTCCAATGAAGCTTTCTGCAATGATGGGAATGTTTGATATCTGTGCTGTTCCAATTCAGTGGCCACTAAGTACACAGGCTTATTGAACACTCGAAATGTGGCTACTATGACTGAGGAAGTGAATTTTTAATTTAATGTAATTTAATTTTAATTTATTTACATTTAAGTGTAAAGAGGTACATTTGTGGCTAGTGGCTACTGTTAGTGCAGATTTAGATTGCTATCATTGCCATAAGCATACAGGCTCCTAGACGAATAATTGGAATTCTCATGCCTAAATCAAGTGAAAGGGTCAAATCTCATTTTCTCAAATGAAGACACATCATCATGGAGGCATTTTGTTCACAACTATAGGTCTGGTTCTTTGCAGGACTCTTGAATAGGTCTCACTCTTGGTTGTCTTCATTTTCATCTCAGTTGGAGGGGAGAGGGTGAGTATGTAATTCTCCACATGAGGGTGCTTTCCAGGATCTGATGGCAGTTTGCTATTGGAAACCCTCCTAGACTGAAATTTACCTGCATCTGAGCGTATGTAATATGCTACATACTTACCTGATTTTGAAATCCTTTCACATAATGTTTATATCCTGTGACTTACCACCAAAATTCTCCACAGGAAATAAATAAACAACCTTCTCAAAGTTACGGTTTTTCAAACAAAAGAAGGATATTGCTGTTTGGAATAAAATAGCAATTCTATGTGTAGTCATTAGGACTTCCCCAGGCATTTCCAGTTTACCCCCTTCCAGTTTAATGGTACTTCCAAGCCCTGTTATGGTTCAATGGGGCCATGTGTCCGTTCTGGCCAACGAGTTATGAGAAGAAGCCATGCATGCTTCTTTGGGTCGGGCATTTAATTGCTGAGGCAACACACCTCAGCTCTTTCTCTGCTGGCACAGCATCTGGCAATGGGCGAATATGGTGCCTGCTCCATAGACTTGGGACCCTGAATGCTAGCATGAGCAGGAACCTCTTGGCAACCTGCAGTGGACATATAATATGGAAAAGAAATAAATCTTTGATTTTTCAAGTCAGCACACTGATACATGTCTAAACACGGAGCTAAAGCCAGGATTGTGAATAAAGAAAGACAGAAGTCAAGGTAGCAACAGAACTAGCAGAAGGATGAATTCTCTGAAGTTGGATTCGAGTGATCCTGTGTTTGTCAACAACCTGCAGGACCCTGAATGAGGACATCAGGAAAGCTTAGAAACCTTCCTAAATTAGGCAATTTGTAGAGCCCTGAATGAAATGCTTCTAAAACACTTATCAGTGCAGCATTATTTGTAGAGTGGAAAAAAAAAAGGTGGCTGAGCGTCTGTGGTGGGGCCCAACAGCTTTAGAATAAATTGTTCCCATATCAGAGGGCCCTGCAGAGCAGTTGAAGATAAGATGTTGAATAAGCAGTCGTGTTTTCATATACATTTGCAAATTTTGAAGGGGAAGCTGAGTGATGGAAGAAAGATAAACAACTAGAGAAAGGATGTTGACAAAAATATACACTAATTTCATACAACTACCATTTCTCATCCCAAAACCTAGGCTCGAATTTGTGTAACAATTCTTATATTGGGAAATCTAAGGGACTCTAAGGCCTATGGTGATAACATCAGGGTTGTTTTTTGTTTTTTTTTTTTTAATATTAAACCCTAGTTTCATTAATATGAGCTCTGAAAGGAATTACATAAATTATCCTTTTCAATAAGAAAACTTATAAAAGTTGTTTTGTACCACATTCAGTTCTTCGGGTCCAACATATTCTTTTTTTTTTTTTTATGTTTATGTTTATTTTTGAGAGAGACGGAGCACAAGTGGGGGAGGGGCAGACAGAGAGGGAGACACAGAATCCAAAGCAGGCTCCAGACTCTGAACTGTCAATGCAGAGCCTGATGGGGGGCTTGAACTCACAAACCATGAGATCATGACCTGAGCTGAAGTCAGACGCTCAACCGACTGAGCCACCCAGGCACCCCAGGTCCAACATATTCTTAATGATTAATTACTATCGACAATACTAATGAATAATAATTATATTAGTATTTATTACTACAACACCATTACTAATAGAGCCAATTATAACAACAATGATAGTAATTAATGGCTTGTTTTAATGCTCTTTCTATTCGTCTGGCACTGTAGTAAATATTGTGTATGAATGATCTCATTTAATCCTAACAACACTCTGATTTATATTTTAAGTAAAAGGAAAGTGTCCCTATGAGTTTGGGAAACTTGGTGTAGGCCCAACAGCTGGTATGTGGTAGAGCTTCTACATGAAACTGAGACTCAATGAATCCAAAGATTATGTTCTTAATATTACACACTGTACTTCTTTTTTTAGGGCTAACATTTAGAATATCAACTTTAATGTGACCTGTACCTTGATCGTATTTACCCAAATCTTTTACGTAGGAGCATCACAAATTAAAACTAATTGAAAAGCTAATTTGAAAGAAAAATTTAAATTCCTGCACCTGATTGCCAGATGAATTTGCTGATATCCCATTATCATAAAAGATATAATGCTTAACGAAATCGTGAATGCCAAAATAAAAATGATGAACAGAGGTGATGCAATGATTTTTTTAAGGGAGAAAGGATACCAAGGTCATGGTTTACTATATGTTCACATATGCAGCCTTCAAGGAGGCCTGCATGTGTTAGACTCGGGGCAGGTCCACCTGGGAATTTCTACTGCTTCATACAAGCCTTTCTCAGTTCAAATACAATGGGTTAGCAGACAAATAAACCACTTTCTTGCACTGCCTCTGGGCAGTTATGAGACTGGGCAAGTTTCTGTACCTTCCTGGCTCTTTCACTTCGCTCATTTGTCAAATGGGAGGGTCTGTTGGGCTACCTGTAAGCTCATCCCAGTACTGATATTCTCTTGTGTCTCTCCTTTGTATCCTGACATCACAAAACTATTTGGTTATGATAGCTGGATTCATAAATATGCCCGCCAAGAATTTTTCTGGAGAACCAAGTCATAAGGGCTATGTGGTAGATTTAAATTGTGTCAGTTTAGCCAATCTGGAACTAGAATTCCTGACATTCCCTTCCATGAATAGCTCCAGACTGAGGTGAGTCACAAAAGACTTCTGCACCAGATTTGGGAGGCGGAAGTGAAGCAATAATGATACTCCTTTTATGCTCAAGACATCAGTGCATGGTATGAAGTGGTGTTGCACCTCATGACTGTTGACATTTACCTGCTGGCACACCTTGTTGGCATGGGGCAACTCCAGCCAGACTCCCTGTTTCCATTTTTCTGATTCCTGGGTCAGTTAGCCCCAGGACAAAGGACACCATCTTCTCCTTCACATTATTCCCATCCTCAAAGTGAGAGGCTCAGAGGTGGTGAGACTTTGATATGGATTCTTGTCCATTCTCCTTGGTTCCAGCCCATTCCTACAGGGTTCCTTGTGAGCTTGCTTTCCTCACTGCATATTCTCCTCCCATTCCCAGATGCCAGACCAGCTGACTTCCCTTTTTGAGAAACCATAGCTCAGTAGATGCTTTAACCCACAATCATCTAAGATCAAATCCCTATAATAAATCCCTTATTATATAAATCTCCTAGTGGCTGCGCTTCTCTGATCTAACTGTGACTAATACAGGTTGCCTAAACAGCTCAGAGAAGATAATTACATGGAGAAAATAGAATCTAGCAGAACTCTTGTCAGAGAAATAATGGATGTGATTGGAAGGATTTTTCTTAAGCCATTTGTCTAATGGGAGAACCAGGGTAACAATCCATATTTACTAAGTTGCCTGTTAAGAAGAGGGGTGTCTAGTTCACTTAAAGGCTTTTGTATTTCTTCTGAATGGGGATGCGGTCAGGAAGCTAGGACTAAAGGCTTGGGAAGCAGCAGAGAACGAGGACATTACTCTTGGTGTTCCCAGTAACGTAACCCCACTTCCTCATGCAGAGCTCAGAGCCATCGCTAAACACTTATCAAAAACTGTTAGGTTTTAATGTTAGTTTTAACAGTAGCCAGTTATCCTCCCTTATGAGAAAACTCTGTTATAAGCAAATGTAATGAGATGCATGGTATATACACCATCCATTCATTCATTCTTCATAATATGCATACAGATTCATTCAATCATTCATTTAGTATGTATTTAACATATGCTAGGTCTGATCTAGGTACTGGGGATACAATGTTAAACAAGCAGGGTTCCTGTTTTCATGGATTTATCTAAATAGAAGTGATACGTTTTTTTTTTTAAAAAAGGAACAAGATAATTGTTGATAATGATAAGTAATATGAAGCAAATAGAACAAAGAGAGGGTCTGATTTTGACAGGGTGGTCACAGAAGGAGCACTGAGGTGAAGCGCCAAGTAATGGTCTCTGGAAGACCCGAATGAAAAGAAGGAGCTGATCATGTGGACATCTGGCACCTTGCAGAAGAAAAGCATATTTAAACTCCTAAGTGGGGGCAGGCATGGAGAGTTCAAAGAACAGAAGGAAAGGCAGAGTAGCTGGAGTATAGTGAATGAGGGAAAGAGAAGAAGATGAAGGAAATAAAGAATAACAGGTAGAAACAAAGACATGGAAAGGCTTGTAAACCATGGCGTGGTTTGTGAATTTCATTCCAGGGTCACCACTGGAGGTTTAGATTTTAGAAGATAATTCCAGCCATACTGCTGAGAGTTGAAGAATGAAAATAGGGTCCAGCTAGTGTGTGATTGGCATAGCTGACTGGACTAAGATGGGCACCGTGGATATGGAGAAATGTAAACAGACCTGGATTTTGAATTAGGGCTGCCAAGACCTGGAGATGGATTGGATGCGGTGAGTGAGGGCACAGAGCTTGGAAAGATGGCTCCCTGCATTTGGGGGTCAAGCCACTGAGCCAGTGTTTGCCATTTTCTAAGTTGGGGAAGGCTGAGGGAGAAACAGACATTGGGGATAGGGTAAACCATATTTATGTATGTATAAAAATACGCTATTTATTACATGCTTCTAGTTTTATGCAACTTGAAGTTTGTTTCGGTTCCCATGGCCTTTGATGAAGAAATATATGCTGATTAATAGCAGACAGTGCCTTCAGTGTTGAATGTTTTGTTTCTGTGAAGAATAAGGTCCTTTCAAGAAGTTAAGTTTTGTTCCACCATCAGGGGTGTTCTCTCTGGGAAATTCTTCCCTGTGGTTGTCTATTCACAATTGTACAAGTTTCCATTCTGTGACATGGAAATCAGTGGCAACGCCCACTGGAATCAGCAGTAGGCATTTGCCTTTCGTGGCCATGAATTGTGCACTTGCACAGATCCTGAAGGGTTGGAAAGAAAGAGTCAGGACTAAGCAAAAAGTGGCTGACTCTGATTTCAAGGGTGAGCTTGTGTAAACATTTCTTAAGCATGATTCTTATTCTTAAACATTGGAGAATGGCTTTTATAATGAGGAAGAAAAACCTCTCTACCTCCCCCAAACATCAATGCTTATGTTTTGTTATTTGGCTTCTAAGAAACAAAATCTTTTGCTTTAAAGGGAAAGAGGTTATAGAAATTGTCATTTATCTTAAGGAAGACACTTATCCTGTTACTGGTTTCATGTTAGCCCACCATGGGCTTCACCAGGGAGGATCCCAGAGTCAATGAGGTTTGCCCTCCAGGTTTACAGTAATGGATTCCACCACAATGAGGCGGTTAGTAGCCGATAACCTCACTGTATTTAGCACTTGGAAATCTGCCGTAAACGAATTTTATACTGTTCTTCAGCTTTTGCAGTGTACAGGTTTATTTTTTGGGTGTTAAAGATGGACAAGGATTATGAAGAATCTTGTTTTTCATTTCTTCAGAGAAAGCTTTTGTTTTTTAAGTGTCACCTGATTATTTTGCCTTGGCGTGCACAGTCGTCCATACTGTAATGTCAACCCCACGCCAGCAGATGGCAGTCACACCACACTGCACTTTGGCATTAAGTGAAGTTTTAGAACACCAGGAATTTGTCCTGTTCATGGAGGGAGGGTCTGATGTACTCTGTGACTTGATGGGAGGGGTAACTTGTATAGAGACTAATTCCAGTGAATCCACTACATAAACATATGAATTTGGCTTTGAATCTGAAGATATACTTAGTTGGAAAAGGAAACAAAATTGAGTGAAAAACAAAACAAAGCAAAGCAAAAAACCCAGCAACACCACCAACAACAAAAATCCTTAAATAAATCTGTCAAAATGAGCTATGAGGTGAGCATCCCAAGGTCTTGGGCTTATTCTGGGCTTTGTTTCACCGATACGTGGATCAATATAATCATGGTTGAGGAGCTGGCATGAAAACATAATGGCCAAGAGAATAAGGCTGAGAACAACTGCGAAAGTATTTTATTTTCAGGAGGATTAACTGAGCTCTGGGTGGCTAGACAGGGTAGGGGAAAAACAAAAGAAACTCAGAAGTGAAATTAGAAATCTTAGAACTTTTCTTTCTTCCATAGAGATGATATTTCCAAAGGAGTTCTTTTTTTTTTTTTTACTTTTTTTTTTAAAAATCTTTATTTATTTTTGAAAGAAAGAGTGTGTGAGCAGGAGAGGAGCAGAGAGAGAGAGGGAGACACAGAATCCGAAGCAGGCTCCAGGCCCTGAGCTGCCAGCACAGAGCCCGACGTGGGCTCAAACTCACGAACCATGAGATCATGACCTGAGCTGAAGTCAGACGCTCAGCCAACTGAGCCACCCAGGTACCCCCCAGAGGAGTTCTTTATAGGAAGAATAAGGGTTTTTCTCCAGCTGGAAGGAAGACATTGCATATGTAGCTATCATTCCAGCTTCCACTTTATTATGTTTTCCTGGATTTCTGCACTGCAACTCAGCTGGGTTTGGTCACTCTTCTTTCCCACCGGTTAAGTGGTTGCCTTGCTTTTTGTAGATGGTGAGCTGGCTTTGGGACAGGTGCAGGGGTTACATGGCATTAAGAGGACATTCCTATTTCTCCACCTGCAGTGTGGTTTCTGTGACTGAGCAAAAGTCACATTTTGTCTGTTTACATTTGGTTTGGTTTTTTGAGTGTGTCTCACCAGACATGTGTGGGAACAGGGCTGTTTAAAGAAAATGCCACAATCCATTGTTAGGGAGAAGGCTTGGATCCCATGGAAGTGGACGACACCGGGGCACAGGTCGGGAATTTCTGCAAATGTTTCTTTTCCCAGGAAGCTATTGAAACTAAGACTGTTGTTTTGACTCAACTTTTTAACGAGATCCTGGAATTCAGGGTGATAAAACTCTATCCATATAATTGTAGTGAAAAACTTTACAGATTTAAGCATAAAGGCATCAAGAGAGCCATTCACAGCTTCCTGGTTCTATTGCAACTCTCTCTGTCTGTTGAGGGCTTGCTTAGATTCCATTCCAATAAGTGGATAGTTGCATGATCATCCATCTGTATGTGACAAGGGGTTGGATACTCAGTCTAGCTGGGGTACAGACAATCAGGGGGTGCATTACCTGTAGAGAATTTAAAAATGTAATGAAACTGACAAAAAGTTGGTCGGCTTTTAAATTATCATCATGCCCAGTAATTCTTAAGCACTTTTCATTGAAAAAATATATGTATTTTTTCTGGTCTACTGATTTCCAAATACTTGCCATGGTTGCAGCTGAGTTTCCATACATTTATGTATGCTTTAAATTGGCACACTTGGGGCATCTCGGTGGCTCAGTGGTTTAAGCATCCAACTTCAGCTCAAGTCATGATCTCATGGCTAGCGAGTTGGAACCCCGTGTCAGGCTCTGTGCTGACAGCTCACAGGCTGGGGCCTGCTTCAGATTGTGTGTCTCCCTCTCTTTGTGCCTGTCCCCTGATTGCTTTCTCTCTCTCTCTCTATTTCTCTCTCTCTGTCTCTGTCAAAAATGAATAAATGTTAAAAAAATATTAAAAAAATAAAAATAAATTAGCCCACTTAATTCACTTCTTCAATAAACATTCCATGTGGTAGTTAATTCAGAGAATTCCCAGCTATACTATTGGCCTCCAACACACGTGTACTTGGCTACCAAGTTCATTTCAAGAGGAAGTTGGTAATGGCTCAGAGTCTTTTAAGCTTACTTCTGGGGCAGTTTATATTTCCAACTCTTGTGGTGCTATATATTCTTACTTTTGAACAGTACATTGGAAATAAAGATAGCTGTATGTGTTTTTTTTCTTTTCTGAATTATATATATATTTTTTCTGGTGTGATAAAGGCCTAAAAATAATTGCAAACAGCCAGAATCAGTTTAATGATGCAGTGAATACAGCAAGCTTCAAACTTGTTCCTTGAAGACTGCTGCACAGAAATAGGGGGATAGGCTATTACATATGCAAAATGTAAGGAATTGGACATTTACATAGAAAAAGAAATCCAATTAGAAGAAAAGTAACCAGAGTAATAACAGAAAGATACTGGTCTTACATTGTGGGAGAAATAACAAGACAGTATTTGAATATCATCCTTTTCATTAAGATCTGGGTACTAGTTCTAAAGCAGAAAAAAATACTGAGATTTTACTAAATGTAATAGAAATTTAAGATGAATTTCTGGCGAAAGTGTTTCATGGGACTTTTTTGACAATGAAACAAAGACATGGACAGTATGCAGTTTCTGGAGTTGATTATGAAACAAGACTTTTATGGAGCTTTGCCAGGCTTACATTTATGTTTAGGAGTTTTCTTAGCTGTTTGTATATCTGTTCCTTAATGTAGAAGAAACTTTATGACATTAAAATTAATTTAAAAAGTGTTCTTCCATTAATTCTCGTCGAACAGATGACAAAAAAGGTCTTTATCGTCTATTGAACAGAAATATGTAAAGAAAATTAATTTTGACAAAATCATTGATAAGTTTGTAGAATGTTAAGGCTAGAAAAATGGAAACTATAATTTTATTGTTTATTACTACAATAGATCGACATTTAGGTATAAAATTTTCCCCTCTGAAAAGTACAGTGATGCAGTTAAAATAATTAACCTACTACCTTTTTTCCTTATGTTGTCATATTTATTTTACTTTGTATTAAAAAACTTAAGACATAATATATAAAAAGTTCTATGAAGTAAAAAATTCATCCCGCTTCTATTTTCTAACTTTTTTTTTCACTTCACGGTATAAGTGTTACTCAAAATGTTAAAAATGTGTTGAAAATGATCCTTCGGATGCCAAATATCTTTCCCCATATTGATGGGTCACAGTGGGCTCTGTTATAGTAACACAGAAACTCTGAAATCTCAGTGGCTTAACCCAACTAACATTTGTGGCTGGTTAGCACAAAAATCAAAGATGGAAGTTCCTGACTGATGGCGATCCTTGGTGCCAGAGACTCCAGGAACCACCATCTTGAGCCTCTGTGAGGTTTGCTACCTGATTGCTACCTCTTCCAGGTTCAGAGTTGATTTGGTTACTGTCCTGCTAATAGATGGAGAAAGAGATATAGAGGACAAGAGAATGCTGAAGATTAGGCAAGACATTTTATGGACAAGCCTGGAAATAGCATATATCACTTCCATCTGCATCCAGTTGGCCAAATCCAACTAACTAGAACCAAACTATCAGCAAAAAAGGCTGAGAAATAGAGTCTTCCTGTGAGATGAGGAAGAGGGAACAGGATCGGTGAGCATCTAGACAGCTCAGTCACTCTATCTGTGATCAAGCTGCTACTCCTGCACCTTTCTACCATTGCAATAGCTTATTAAATGGTGTCTGTGCATCTCTCCCTGTTCTTAACATGCAGTGAAATACCACTAGATGGTCAATGGATTTCAAACCAAGGAAGTGAACTGCTTTTTTCCAAATGAAATATTCTATGCAATTCAGGATGTTAGAAATAGATAAATATATAGCTGTTCTGGCTGGAGTAGGAATGAACCGTCAAAAATATTATTTAAATGGTCTTTCTATTAACTTACACACACTTCCCCTTTCTACCCACCGAACCATTACTGAGACCCTAAGTCACCTTTGTGTAATTCCTGGGTTCTGATGAACAGAAGTTGGAAAGCATTGCAATAAGCAAAGTGAAGCTTTTGAACAGGGAGTGTTGTTTTGAGAGATTAAAGTTTAAACTCTGGCATGTAAGGCTGCTACACCCTACCCAATACTTCTCAACTTTATCTTATTCGACTCTACTCTTAATGTTTCTTAAAAGTTTTCAACTCATTTCAACCTTTGTGTCCGTATAATCAACCTCTTAACATTATTTTTAATATTGAACTTGCTTTTATTTAAGAGTCAGGCATCAGGAAAACCATGATGAAGACTCTGACCTCAAGGGAAAGAATTCTCATAATATAAAATTAAATGAAAAAAAATCTAAACATAAAGTTGAATATATAATGTGGTTATTAACAAGGTAGGAGAACCCCTTTTTTTATACATAAAGACTTATGTTGAGTTTCTTGTTTATTTGTCTAACCCCCTCGATGGGCTCAAGGCCCACCCAAGAGCAATTAAGACAAAAGGCTGCCTTACTTTCTGGGAACCCAGGCCAATCTGCAAAAGCCACCATACCCAGGGAAGGAGACTTGCTCCAGTTCTAGGACTTCCTCCCATGCAAGAAAGGCCACGAGGAACAGCAGCCATGACAACGTGGATGTTAGAACATTTCATTCCCTTCTGCTGGTTGATGAAGGCAGACCTCTGTACTGTGCTGTCTCATTTATAACCCAAGATTAAACTGCTATGATCTTACATTTGTGAGTTCCTCAACATCTCTCCCCAACCTCTCCAACACTACCACTAAGCAGAACCAGCTAAAGCCTGGTCGTTCTGCCCAATTTACTGTTCAATTTATTTGCATGGGGCTTTTCTTCTCAAAATATCATTGACATGGGGCAGAGGTTTATAACCATCCTGTTAATTGCAGAACAGACATAATGTCACCTTTTTAAAGAGCTTTGCCTCATGTGGCCTGAACCAAAACATTCGTGTCTTATCGTTATTCTTAGGATTCCAGGAATGCAGGCATAGCTCCCCCAAAGAATTTATACGCATCACAGTGACACTATTTCCAATTTTGCATTTGTTTGAAATTATTTTCTCCTGGAACAAGTCTGGAATTGCTAATGTATGTATTACGTATACTTCTGATCACTCTACATACACTACAAACCAACTGTTCACACTGTGGTCAGGACATGGTATGGGCAACACATCCTTGCGCAAACAGAATTTTACCACATGTTTTTCTTCTACATGTGACAAAATCAGATAATTTTTTCCTTTTTTCTATTAATATGTAAGTAACATTGTCTGATCTTCGAAATGTTAAACTAACCTTCCATTCCTAGAATAAACCCTACTTTGTTGTGTTGTATAATCTTTATGGATCATATATGTCTTTTGTGCTACTTTTAATAAGTAAAATGGCCAGATTTATGTATTATTATTGTGATGTTCTCTCTGGTTTGTTATCAAATTTATGCTGGCTTCATAAAATGAATTGGGAAGTATTTGCTTTTCTATTCTTTGTTAGATTTTTATGTAAGATTGGTATAATTTCTTGCTTAAATGTTTGATGTAATTCTCGATGATTCCAACTAGACCTGGAGTCCTGAGTTGGTGTGGAAACATTTTTAACTATGGTTTCAATTTCTTTAAAGATATAAAATTATTCTGATCTATTTCAGATAAACAATATTTGGAACATACTTAAACTAAAACATTATCTGTTGTTTATCTGAAATTCAGATTGAACCACATCCTGTATTTTTCTAGCAACCCTATAATGTCCTCATTATATTTCGAATGTCTGAATGAGTAGTTATTTGTGCCTTTTCTTTCTCTCTTTTTTTTTTCTTTGCTTACTGTCACTAGAGGTTTATCAATTTAATTAGTCTTTTTGAGGAATTAACCTTTGGGTTGTTTATTGTCTTTATGTTTTCATTTCCATTAATTTATACTTCCATTTTTTCCCCTTTTTCTTGTTTAGTCTTTAGTTTGCACCTCTACCTTCTTGGGCTGAATAGTTTTATGAGAAGTAAGTGAGATGACTCATTTTCAGAAATACCAAATAAAAGCAGCGCTGTCTAGTTAACAATAGGTTTACAACCTAGTGTAAATATGTACCCCTCCACGCCCCCCCCCACCCCCCACCCCGCTACCAACCAAGTGAGTCCCAAAGTCTTAGACACTTCACGTCCTGGTTCTTCTACCTCTCTCCATTTTGCGGGCTTATTTTCACGGGCTTTGCAATGAGTATGCGCCAAAGAACTGAAGTCTCTGTGTCACCTCAAGGAACGTACTTTTCACCTTCCATGGGCATGGGCGACTTCCCGGTAAGGCTGTAACCTCTGTAGTACTCAGCCAATGAGGAATCAGGGGAGGGGCTTGCACGCTAGCAGGTAAATCGCCTGCTGTGACTGCTCAGAGGGTGCCTGGCCATCAGACATGGCTCTTGCAACAATGTTGATTAAAGCCTCCCTTCACTGTGCTCCAGTCCCTTCTTTGATTGGGGCAGTGGGTTTATTTCTCACAATGTGATCTTTGATATTAGGGTGTGTTTTTTTCTTTTTTATTATAGGAATATAAATCACCTTCTGTGCATGATTTCAACCGGTTCACAGAGAGTGAGTCTTAGGGACTTAGATTTATTTTGTACTTGATCAGGAACCCATTCGTTTTATGCACACACATGACCACTTAATATTTTCTCTCTTTTTTTTTAACGTTTATTTTTGACAGAGCGCGCGCACACACACACTTGTGCGAGCACAAGTCGGGGAGGCAGAGAGAGAAGGTGGGGACAGAGGATCCCAAGCAGGCTCTTCTCTGAGAACAGAGAGCCTGATGTGGGGCTTAAAGACATGAACTGTGAGATTATAACCTGAGCCAAATTCAGATGCTTTACTGACTGAGCCACCCAAGTATCCCTAATTTGCTCTTTTGATGCATGCCATTTGCTGTGTTGTGAAAGAGGCAGTTTAGGAAAGCAGAAGACTAGAAGTAGAAGAGCACAGGGCTGAGGTCAGAATATTGAAAGGCAGCCTTTAGGGGCAGTCAAAGGACAATCACCATTACCGAAGGGACAGTGAGAGAAGAAAAATCCTGTGGTTCATACCAGATCATGAAGTTGAGGCCACAGAGACTAGGTGAAAAAACTCCTTGAAGTTGTATATTTTACACTTGTGTTTCTGTTTAAGATTAACCACTAGATTTTACATATTGGAATATGCAATATTATATTAAAACATATATATATATATATATAGTTAAGTACATATTTTAAAAATATATAGTTATATATATTGTTAAAAAACAAAATTTGAGTAAATTTGAAGATCTAGCAAGTAGATGGGAGCTCTGAGGAATTTTTGTAGGTAGGAGAGAGGTGGAGCAAGAAGTTATTAGCAAAAGAAAAGAAAGGATATTTCAGGTCTGGTCACTTTCCCTGAGGGGGAAGGGCAGGAGGTCTTAGGCAGATTACCTCATCTTTCTTTGCAGGCTGGAGAAGGCCCCAGTGACAGATTACTTTATGGATAATGAAAATCCAGTTTGATTGGCTTAAAATCCTACACCTGGAGAGGTTGAAACTGCAATTAAGTCTTGGTTTGCCATCTTGGGAACAACTGGTTGCACCAAGGGCCTGTAGTTTTCTTACTAACTCTCTTCCTCTCTATATTTATTTTGAATATGTAGCAAACCTCTAAAACAAAGAACACATTGAATAACTTTATACCTGGTTACATAGCACACCAGTACTTTGTCTTCTCAGGTACAGCTAAGCTCCACCTGCAACCCTCAGGCCAAAGATTTCCTTGACCTGGACTCCCCACGATAGAGCTTCAAGCACTGGCCATTCTGAAGTCTTCCTGGGTTTACCCACTGTGCGGAAGTCATGGACTTAAAGCCACTCCACTCCCTAATCTATCACTCAGTCTTTTTTGTTCATCTGATTTAGTGAGGTAGATGCTATCTAAAATGTTTTTAGCAACTTGGTAAAGGATAGGTTATAAGTAGAAGTTGTAGATACTAAAGGATAAACTGTCTCATCTATTTTAAGAGAGAATAGTTGAATTCAGAGCAAGTCAGATTCTATATTGAATTTTTTTTTTCATTGAAAGAGAAAAGGATTGGCCAGGAATAAACCTTTAGTGTTTTGTTCATGGATAAGGTATTCCATCTTTATGTCTGGGATAGACTAAAAAATTTTTTTCATACAAAGTAAATAATTACTAAATTTATCATTGAATGGCCATCTTTAGAAACCAGAAGAGTTTGAGATATCAAGAGGAATTGAACCTACTGGTTCTCTAAGAATGAATTGAGGTTTATAAATGGGGCATTGTCTTACCAAAGTCCAGTGTTCTAAAAGTCTGGCCACTGTGTCTTTCTTGGCATGTTGGGAAGAAGCCCATGGTTTCTTTCCTCTTTCCACTGGTTCTCTAGATTTTCCATGTGCAGGGTTGCTCAGCTCACATGTCTGTGGGAAGGGGAAAAAATGCCCTCTTCAAAGGAATCAATTTTTGTGGTTACAAATTTGGGTGTTTGGGTCGACATTGGCCAATTCCTTCTGAAACCTGAAAATGCTACATTCCCACCATCATGTTAATTCTTAGGAAGCTGACATCTTTAAAAAGCTGTGGCAAAGAAAAAAAATCACTTATAAAACCACATAACACTATCCTATGTATACACACTATATGACATATCATGGTTCAAGTTCTAATGATAGGGAATACCTCCTTTAGATTTAATGCTAAAGTGGGTTTGGGTATGATTATAGGATAAAGAAATATACTTTCCTTGATCATAATTAGTTGTGATTCTTTATTGTGTTGAAAATCAACACAAACAAACAAACTGATGTTCCATTTGATACCCTTGTGAAGTTTCTAGGTGAGGACTTTGTAGAGGAAATCAGATGAGGAATGGTAGAATTACTGAGCTGCCAATAATGGTTTCACTGTATTGATTTGCTTCTTCATTTTTCATTGACTCATCTCTTTGTCCATGAGCAGCTGGGATGAAACCTTAGAGTTGTTCATGAATAAGCCATCCTGGTGATGGGGAAGGATATGCAACTCTCTGTCCATTCGTCTAAAATGTGTTGATGTTCAGATGGAGATAGAGATGAAATATTTGCCCTTAAAAAGCCCCTGGCAAATAGCAGTCAGCAAATAATGTAGTATGTGCTAATAACAGAGGCATGTATGGAATGTAGTGAGTTCAAGGGAATAGAAAGGGAGGAGACAAATAACACAAGGTGAAATAAAGAGGGTCTGGACAAGGGGAGTAGCAGTGATGGTGGAGAAGTAGATTAAACTGCTTTGGGAAGAGGGAAATCACAGAAGTTAAGTTTGGTTCTGAGTCCTAGTATCCTGGTAGTACTTCTTTGTAGCATACTAGTTGGATCATTCATATTGAATAAGGTTTTAAAATTCTCTGAATCTTGGTTTGTTTATTGGTAAAATGGGATAATAGTACTGACCTCAAATGGTTGTTATATGGATTAAATGAGATAATTTCTTAAGAGTTCTTGGTATCCAATACAAATGAGGGTCTGGACAAGGGGTATCCAATACAAATGCTTCAAATACAGTAATTCTATATATGTTACCTGTAGTGTTAGTTGGGCTTCTCCAGAGAAACAGTGGTATGTAGGTATATGGTATGTAGGTATGTATTATCCTATTTATTATAAAGAAGTAGCTTATACAATTATGAAGGCTGAGAAGTCCTATGGTCTACTGTCTACAAGTGGGAGACTCAGGAGAATGGGTAGTGTCATGCTAGTCTGAACCTGGAGGCCTGAAAACCAGGAGAACTCATTGTGTAAGTTCCAATTTGAATGCTGGAGAAGACCTATGTCCTAGCTTGAAAGTCAGAGAGAGCAAATTATTCCTTACCCCACCTTGTGTTCTATTCAGGTCTCCAATAGATTGGAGGTGCCCCAACCACATTGGGGAGGACCATCTGCTTTATTCAGTTGACCTATTCAAATGTTAATCTCATCCAGAAATAACCCCACAGACATACCTAGAATAAGGTTTAACCAAATATCTGGGCACCCCATGGCCCTGTCAAGTTGGCATATAAAATTAAACATCACACCTTTACAATTACAATCAGAAATGGAACTTGGGTGAGAAGTGAACTTTTTTCCAATCCTTTCTTTTATTTAAATTCCATCACTGCTTTGTATTATCAGCAAGATGTTGGTCAAGTTGCTTAATATCTCTGAGCCTCAGTTTTGTCATCTGTGGAGTTGGGACTATGCTATTTATTTTGTGGGGCCCTTTTCAATGAAATGGATCAAAGAATGAAAAAAAACATAGCCCCAGATCAAAACTCAATAAGTGATTGCTACCATTCTTGGAGGCTGATTGGGAAAGAGATGTTGAGAATGACATCCTTAAATTTTAAAGTGAGTACTAGCTGGATAGTCATGATATGCAGAGAATATGGAGGAAAAACAAACTTGTTTAAAGAAAAAAAGAATGAGTTTTATTTTAATCATGGATGAGTTTATCTGGTGTTTCTGTTAGGTAGTTGGATATAAGGATATGCTTCTCAGAAGTGATTCAGGCCTAAGGATTTAGCCTTGTGTATTGGCAGCAAATAAGTTGTATCTGATTCTATGAATATGGATTGGATTTTCCAGAGAGGGGAAAAAGACGCAAGTTTCAAACTTTTGAGGGTAATGATGGAGAAAAAGAAGTCCATGACTGAGCTTGGGCTAAAACAATGGTGTTAGGAGGAAGCCAGGAAAGAGTCTTATTATGCGTACCAAGAGGTGAGAGTTGTGTTCATAAAGGCATACAGAGACCACGTCAAAAAGGAGAAAACAAAAAATGGTGCTTGCTGGATTTGGCCACATGGAAGGCACCCAGTGATGGTCACTTTAGCAGTTTCTGTGGAGCAATGTGGGCAGGGGGCCAACTGCAAGGGATTGAGAAGAGAATGGGGGAAAGGAAGTTAGGATGTAGACAGTATGGGCTCAAGCAAGACTCCCAACAATCCATACTATTGAGGCGTTTATGTGGCTTAAATATACTAGACATTGTAGGAAGTTTGGGAGTGTCTGTGATGCAGTGGATAGTGATATCCAAGTAATTGAACTTAGCACTTAGAAGAGTGCCTGGTTCATTGCAAGCACTCAATCATTTGCTTATGTTGGAATTGACACTGTCATTAGACACACACTCTGTTGCCTCTTATGTCTACTCTGAGCCACTGCAAGGAACAACTGACTGAACAGCTTGACAATGAATGGGGAAAATGAGGGACTGGCCAAATTATTCATCTACATACATCAGATCAGAGCAATTGGCTTGAGGGTTGCCTGGCAATGACACTATGTCCTCCCTCTTTCCACTGCCCTCCTGAAAGCTACATTCATCCTTTCTAAAATGGCCCTTTCTACATTCACACTCCAAAAAGGATTGTCAGTGTTCTGGTGTTATTTATATATGTATGTATGTATATATGTATGTGTATAATTTTAAGTAGGCTCCACACCCAACATGGGGCTTGAACTCAGAACTTTGTGATCAAGAGTAGCATGTTCTACCTACTGAGCCAGCCAGGCACCCCTACTACTATTTTTGAAAATCCATCTTGAAAGATGGACTTCTTCCTTCCACCTTAAGCCCCTCATTTTAGACATCTCAGTATTTTAGACACAGCCCACATAGACTTGTTGTATGCTTGTAACTCATATAATATTTTTATCAAAAAAACTTTATCTATTATAAAGCTGTTAAGGAACAGACACTCTCAGACATGGTTCATGAAAGTGTGAATTCCTCTAACCAATCTCTTCCAGAAAAATAATGTATGGATTCTTTGACCTAGGCAATCTCATTTTGGGAAATATATCCTACAGATAAAAATAGCCACTAAAATGCAGAACTATAATCGATGATATTTCCTGTATTATTATTTGTAGTGGCAATAGTACTGGAAACAATCTGAATATATTATTAATAGGAGGAAAGTTAACTAAATTATAAAGTCCATAATATAAAGACCAAAGGGATGTCCATGATATATTACTAAGAATAAAAGCAAGGAAGAAATCCATATGCATAACATTATCCCATATTTGGAACATAATTAAAACATTTTACTTCTGTATTTATATCTCTGTGTGAAAATACATATTTATTTTGAATATGATTTTTTGAGTCATAGAGAAAGGGATGGAGGGATTCTCACCAAACTCTTAACATTGGTTATTTCAGAATTGAGTAGAAATGAGGTAGAGTGAAATTGTTAATGGTTTCCTTCTATCCCTCTGCATTTTTAGACTTGATTATTAGAACAGGCTTGCATTACTTTTTCAATTAAAAAATAAACACTGTAAATGAAAGGAAAAATAAAGCTTTCACTACTATCTCATGAAATTATAAACCACTTATCTGGGAACAAGATGTAATAGACACAATGAGGAATGAAACAGAAATTAGTAAGATTTGGATAAATAATCCTAACTTTGGAGTTAAAGGATGCTGGCAGTGATTTATCTCTATGATGTGATTTGAGATATCAGTATGGGGACACCTGGCTGACTCAGTCAGTAGAGCATGTAATTCTTTATCTTGGGGTTGTGAGTTCAAGCTCCACATTGGACATAGAGCTTACTTAAAAATACATAAAGGGGTACCTGGGTGGCTCAGTCAGTTGAGCATCTGACTTAGGCGCAGGTCATGATCTCACAGTTCATGATTTCGAGGCCCGTGTTGGGCTTTGTGCTGACAGTTCAGAGACTGGAGCCTGTTTCAGATGCTGTGTCTCTCTCTCTCTGCCCCTTCTCCACTCATGCTCTGTCTCTCTCTGTCTCTCAAAAATGATGAATAAACATTAAGAAAAACAATTTTTTTAATGAATAACATAAAATAAATGGAAAGGGGCACCTGGCTGGCTCATTTGGAGGAGCATGTTACTCTTGATATCAAGATCATGAGTTCAAGCCCCATGTTGGGTATAGAGATTACTTAAAATTTAAAAAAAAAATTGGGGGCACCTGGCTGGCTCATTTGGTAGAGCATGCAACTCTTACTCTCAGGATCATGAGTTCAAGGGCCACATTGAGTGTGGAGCCTACTTAAAATAAAAATTAGGGGTGCCTGGGTGGCTCAGTCACTTAAGCATTCAACTCTTGATTTTGGCTCGGGTCATGATCTCACAGTTTGTGAGATCAAACCTCACATCTGGCTCTGTGCTAGATATGCAACCTGCTTGGGATTCTCCCTCTGCCTTTCCCTCTGTTCCTACCTCTATCCCTCCCCACCCCCACCCGCAGCCATGCATGTGCACATGTGTACTCACTCTCTCTCTCTCTCTCAAAAAATTTTCTTAAAAATAATTAATTTTTTTTAATTAAAAAAAAGGAATGAGTATTGCTACCTGTCTTTAAATGTCGTTATTCCTAGAAGGTCTTTGGGATTCTCACATGTACTTTTGAATTTGATTACTATGTGAGGTAACATATCAGGAAGTTCACACGTTGGCAGAGATTGGTGTATTGGTTTCATTTAAGGAAATTAATAATAATATTAATATCAACAAGAGTATTACTATGAGTAAATTATTATTATTATTAACTAATATTAGTAGTGACATTAGTAGTTAATTGTCTTAACTACCTGAAAGAGCAGGACATGAAGGAATGGTATTCAGACAGCTGAGTGTTGACCAGGTGGTAGTCATGAAAAAGAGGAAAGATCCCAAGGTTACGGCAATGCCCCATTCTGGTGGAATTCTTCTGTAGGGAGTAGGTTGAAGGAGGTATTGGAAGGTCACAAATACTCTCAGAATATAGGGAAAAGGACAGGAAAGAGCATAGGAAAAAAGGATAGGGGCCCTGAAAACCTTGAGGGAGATCATCCAGCTTAGGGAAGGAGAGCTAGGGGAGAGGGGAAGAGAGAGTCATGGAGGTAAGAAAGAGAGAAGTTGGTACAGTGTGTGCTCAGGCAGCCAAAGGGCAGGTGACAGCTGAGCAGGGAAGATGAATGCTAGGAGGTGGGGGAAGGGTGGAGGGGACACGGGAAGTCATCCAAAACAAATACGCCTATTTGAAGTTGGCCTAACGTTGGCCTGGCTTGTATTTTGTCTCATCCACTGGCCAAGTGAATTCCTAGGGGTAATTTATAAAGTGAGAAAGTGTGAATTAGCATCTTCATTTACATAATCATCTTTCATAACCAAGATGTCTTAAGCATCCAAAAGGCTTAATGGATCCAGTGTGTGCACAATAGCCTCAAATGATATATTTGGACAGAGCCCTCTGAGATGTTTCATTCTCCTTTGCCAAACACAGAGCTTCTTAAGTGAGGAAAAAGAAATAGTGCTTGACGGAAAAACCATGATAAAGATATAAAGGCACAAGCAGTCAGTGTTGTTATGAGGGTAAGAGACCAACAGGAAGACAAGAAAACCTAGTTTTGATTTGAGATAGCACAAAGTAGCTTTGACATCTTACATGGGTTATTTAAATTCTTTACGTCTTTGTTATATCATCAGTAAGATGAGGAAACCTATGACTTCTGTGGTCTTGTGTGATACTCAGTTCTCTCAGGCAAGTGATGTCTTTGAAACTGATGAACATGGTCATCGGTCTTGAAGGTAATAGAAGTTTATTAGCTATGAGTTAAAGTTTGGAGTCCCACCGACCTGGGTTCAAATTCTGTCTTTACATATATTAGCAGATGATGTTGGGAAAGCTTCTCTGTGCTTATTTCCCTGTAAATAAAACTGAGGGTAATAACAGGTATCTGGCTATCAATGTGATCAGTGTGAACTGAGATAATATATGTTAAGTGCTTAATAATACCTGATAACTTGAAAGTGCTCAGAATGTAGTAGTAAATAAAATGAAACATTTCTGCTCGTGTAAAAGCCAAGCTTTTCTCTTTCTCTCTTTTTCTTTCCTACTGCCTGCCTGCCTGCCTTCCTCTCTCTTCTTTCTTTCCTTTCTTTCTTTCTTTCTTTCTTTCTTTCTTTTCTTTTCTTTTCTTTTCTTTCTTTCTTTCTTTCTCCTCTCTCTCTCTTTCTCTCTCTCTCTCTCTCTCAAGTTATGTTTTTTCCTTACAGATTGGAGGAAAAAAAGGGTTGTGAGTGCCATGGCAATAAAAACACAAGTAAATATGGTAGTGATTTAGCAATACACAGTAAACATACCATTTCACAGCAGGAAGGAAGGAAGGAAGGAAGAATCAGGAGTTAAGTAAACAAAGGAGGAATATTATTCAGACAAGGAACTAACCAACTCTATGGCTAAAAATACTGTGGAATCGTCAAAGAAATTGAGTTCTTCCTTGGGTCAGGAACCCTGTGATTTATAAAACACGGTACATTTCCCTTCATGACTGTTCTATCATGACCTCATGGTCCTTCTATTTCCAGGACTACCTAGCTTTTCTAGCCTCAAAGGGGCCACTGATTGAGTTCTGTGGATATTTTTCTATGAGTGTCTTGGGTGAGAAATAACCTAGATCATCATCACCACTGCATAATGCCTCAAGTTCAAAATCCTGTTAAGTGCTAACAACACCTGCACCTTCATAGCCCTCTCACGGGCTGAGGTAGTTAAATCCTTCCACCTGCAATATTTTACTTAATGTGACAAAAACGAATGTTTCAGAAAAGAGCAACAGTGTTTTTGCATGCAAACTTTGGACATGGCAGTATGTGGCCAACCAACGTTTTGGCCAAATTAGACAAGCAGTCAGTACTTACACATTCATTGACTTCTATGCACTGAAATAAGCCATGATCCCTGCCCATGATGAGCTTACAGTCCTGCAGTGACACACAGGAAGGAGTATTTCAAAGAAAAGAGTGACCTAATGGTGACAAGTTGAGAAATCTGGTATAAATTCCTATCTTCCAGGAGTTCACAAGCTGATGAGAGGGACAGAAGTGGAAGGGGAATGATTCTATGGTGTGAGAGTTAAAGTACTGGAGAGAATGGAGGAAGTAGGTATATAGAAGAAACCTGCTAGAAGGTTATGCTGTGTGCCCATGGGAAGCAGGACAAGCCTTGACAAGTTTGGAAATTTTTTTGGAATATGGGGTGAAAAGATTGGGTCAAATTTCTTTCTCCTGTTCCAAAAACCAATTGTGATTTAATTAGTAGGATAGGCCATGCCTTTTCTTCTTCTCCTTGTCCTTCTCCTTGTCCTTGTCCTTCTCCTTCTCCCTAATTCTCCTGGTAGCATTTTTGGCTACAAAATTAGTTAGCATGAGTGAAATTATGAAGGCATGGCACAAAAGTATCTAAAAGTTGTCTGCATTTAAAATGCATCTCAGAAAAAAATTCTATTCAAAGTGGTTTTCATGGTCACATTATTCTCTCATCCTTAACCATCTTAGGCTGTCTGATCTGGCCTTCCACTGTGACATCGTGACTTCCCATTCTACATGAAGGATCATAGATAGATACAGAGTGGAGGTAACTCCATGTCAGATGCCCAGGAGCGTCCCTATGTGAGCATGCGGGTTCACATGAAGGAGCAAGGAGGAGAGGAAAGCTTGCCTTTCAGTAAAAGGCACATTTGATCTTTCCTAACCACAGCAGAGGACAAGGCAGGTTTCCTGGAAGAAGCTCAGGGGAGGGAAAAGGAAAATTAGAAGGCTTCATCTTAAAAGTTGGGGCTCAGCTTGAATTCCTAATTGCCACAGGTCTTTTCCAAGAAGCATGCCCATCTGTGGTGTACCAGCCTTCAGCTGGGTGGCTCCTGCAGCGTGTCTCCTTAGGCAACCCAGCTGATGGCACCAGCACCATCAGCTCCTTCCAGGAATGCTGTGCCCATCCTCTCTGGTTTTCTGTGGAGTTGGTCTGGCCCTACTTAAGAGGAAAATAATTGGTATTCTTTACGCCTGTGTCGGGCAGCAAGTTCCCTTTGAGCCACCCTTCACATCAGGGCCAGCCTTCTGCAAAATTATGCAGTAGACTGTTTTGAAGCACTTTTCCCCCTCTGGTGCCTATCACTCACCCTGTCCTACTCCCCTTGGCCCACAGTTTTGAGACCTTTACATTTTCTTATGACTGTCAAGATAACTATACCCTCAGCCCTGTGATGTCTGTACTCAGCCAGCAAATAATCCTTCCTTTTGGAATTGTTAACTTGATTTAAAAGTTACCGGTCTTTTGTCCCATTCTACCATGTGCCAGACACTATGTCAAATGTCATGGCTATAACAGTAAAGAAGACATGTTTCTTATGCTTATGGAGGACACAGTTTCATGAGACATATAGGCAAGAATATCCAGTATTACAACAAAGATGCAAAGGTATGAGACAGCATAAAACATTGGAAGAAATGTCACGATGGCAGAGCATGTCACTAAAGCCATGCTGGGATTTGTTCTGCAAAGGCCACTAAACAAGTGTGCTGTAAAGATGGAGATAAGAATGAACTTTATCCTGAAGGCTGTGGGAGACCCAAAGGCAAGTTAGGCAAGAAGGTGACAAGATCAGATCTACAAATTAGAAAGGTCTCTGAAGAGAATCAGCAAATAGGATCACCTAGTTTATAGCAGAAATCTAGATGAGAGATGGGTTGATCTTGATGCAAGTTGTGGCAGTATGGATACAAAGGAAGGGGCAGATTTGAGAGATATTTAGGAGATAGAAATTGCACACTTTGGTTATTGCTTATATCTTTGTTTGGGGGAGATAAAGAATTTTTTAGGTTTCTGACGAAGGCTAGGGAATGGTATCTTCCCAGAGATGTGGGATGCACAAAGTGCGATTATTTGAAGACTCTTCTTTTGATGGTGGTGGGTATAGATCTCAGAAATCTATTTAATAATTTTGTATGTTATTTTCTTACCAAAATGACATCAGATTGGCTTCATTAAGTTAAAATACATATCTCTTTTATTATGCCTTTAAAGAATTTTGATAATACTGGCAGTTGTAGAGACCATAATAAGTCATTATGAAGAAGAAATGACCTTCTTTTGGTTGGATGGTGGGGTGGAACAGGTTATGGAGCTATTTAGAATAACTTCACATGATCTGGACCCCTGGTCGTTGTGTTTACATGCAACCCTGCCCTCCATGCACACTTACTTTTTCTCTTACTTAAAAAAAAATCTCTAATTTCTGTCCCCTTTAGCTTTTAATTCATTCTTTTCTCCTTTGCCATTCCAGCACTGTCCAAACCCTCCCCCTCTGTACAAAGTGCAGTGGGCGTCAGCATGGAGACCTCCCAGTTCTGTATATTGGTAAATCCACAAGGAATGGAATGGAGGCTTCCTCCCATGGACTCAGAATCCAGAGAATCTCTGCTGCTACCACAGAAGACATTTCGGAAAGATGTGATTACTGAGCCAAGTGAGCATTCCCAAATCCTTGCTATTTCCCAGACACATGAGCTCAACAGTATTGACAGAGCTTAGGGAGGTAAGTTCCTTGGGAAATGAGAAAAATAGTTTAATGTTAAAAAGCTCCATGTCCCAATTTCTATTGTTTCTATCAGTGCAGCTCTTAAATATTCATTCACATTTTCCTCTGTTTCTTGATCTATGGGTATTAATTAAGTGAAAGCCTTAAGTTCCCCTTGCCAAATCCCACAAAGTTTTATTAGGATGTGAGGGAAGAGAGAAAGCAACACTCTTCTCAGGAGTCAGAGAAGGAATAGCAATGGATGTGAATAGAAGAATGTTTAATAAATAGCATGGACCCAGAAATCTTACAATTTTTGTAGCCTGGACCTAATAGACAACACTTTCACTATTCACATGACTAGGCATCTAGGCACCTAGGGCCTTTCATCATGTGGTGGGAAAGAACATATCCACTTGTTATGCAATATGGACCTAGGAAGTGGTTTTGGATTGGTTTTGGCTTCTTTGAGATGGTTTTGGACAAGATTTTGTTATGAAAGCTAAGCACAAGTTATGATTGCATGCTATAAGAATGCCCCATATTCATTGGTTGTTCAGTCTCCTAAACCCACACTGAAATCCTGTAGGGCTATTGATGTCAGAGGCAATTTAGAAAGAAAAGGATAAGAGTTAGCTACCGAAAAATATGGAAATGACTTTGGGTCTTGCTTCTATGTGTGAGCGATGCAGTTGCAACAATGATAGACAATGCTCAGTTCCACTTGGCAAGACACATACCTTGGATGACTTTATTCAAGTGACATGCTAGCACCCCAACAAATTAAATGACATAATGGGGGTTAAGCATAGGAAGGAGAGGTCACAAGATATTCCAGTGGGCTTAAAGACAGGGGAGCGATGTCACATTTGTTAACTCCCACTTTTTATCCTGGATTGAAAAACAGTGAATCACTTAAAGTTATATAGAAATATAAAATCCAATAACCAATAAAAGCTGGAGATTGAGTGGGAGAAAGTGGAGGGTATATTCATTTGAAGGAGAATTTTGTAGAAATCCTTTGTGCTTAAATTCTACCAGAATTTCCACAACGATAAAATAATAAGGCTGTGATTTTCTTGACAGTAAAAGGCATATATTTTCAACTTTGTATCCTCAGCAACCAAGATAGTTTCCAGTGCTCAATAAATGTCTGTTGGCTGAAGGGATATGTGATCAAATGGCTATATTTATACTATGTTACTTATAGTAATGTAAACTTTGTCTACCCTTTATCTATTACCAAAAGGCAATACTTTTAAACTTTTTAGGCTAAGAGATAAAATAGAGCAGATTTTGTAGGTACTTGTATAACATGAGGGAAAACAAATTTCCACTATATTTCACTGATGAAATTAAAAATATAGGGGCGCCTGGGTGGCTCAGTCAGTTGGGCGGCCGACTTCGGCCCAGGTCATGATCTCGCGGTCCGTGAGTTCGAGCCCCGCGTCGGGCTCTGTGCTGACAGCTCAGAGCCTGGAGCCTGTTTCAGATTCTGTGTCTCCCTCTCTCTGACCCTCCCCCGTTCATGCTTTGTCTCTCTCTGTCTCAAAAATAAATAAACGCTAAAAAAAAAAAAAAAAAAATATATATATATATATATGTATATATATATATATATAATGATCATTGAATACACGTTTTTTTGCAATGGAATGAAAACAATCAAATTCTTTTGGAGGGGATAACATTTCATTTAACTGGGTTTGATGTCCCCATCCTCAAAATAGTTTGCAAATGTTCATCTATTAATGCTGACATGTAATGAGATTTTCATTATTTCATTTAGAGTTTGAATTTTGTATAGTATTTGTGTATCACTAAATATTCTTTGTCTTTTGATTTTTCCCCTATCATTTAAACATATAATTCTTAGTTCTTAGCCGTTCTTAGTTCTTAAGCCATACAAACACAGGTGGTGGACTGGATTTGGCCCATAGGCTGCACTTTGCTGACTGACCCCTGATCTATACTGGCTGGTTTTGAAAAGTGTTCAATTTATTTATTTATTCTCAAAACTATCATGGAAAATTGAATTCGAAAATATGTACCTAATTTCATTATTTACAATATCTCGCATAGCAGAAGAGTCTCTAAATTTGAGAGTTTTTCTCTGTTTTTTAAAAACTACTTTCATGTGGGTATTGGTCTGAGAACCATCCCACCCCCACCCCCTCCAAAAATAAAATTTACTTTGATATCCTCTTATCAGGTTAAGATAACCTCACTCCTAAACTTCGTATGATTCTTAGCAAGGCTGGGATAGAGAGCAAGGACTTCGCAAGAACTTCCTCTCCCTGGGATAAAAATACAATGACAAGGACAGAACCCTAAGGAACTGCCAAGCCCACTGGTTGCCCAAATTTGAAGTTGTTTTTTCATGTTGTTCTTTTGGTCGGAAATGCTTGAAATGCTTCTGTGTCTCGTAAGCCTTGCTCCCTGCTGTCACTTCAGCCTGTCTCTCCTCCTTCCTTTTTCAAAACCCCAGATTCTTTGAGTGCATGTCATTGACTTCATTACCCGTTGCCCTTCCTTGTGGCCCTCATACACACCACCAAGCTGTGTCTTCACTTCCTGGCCTTATCTATTCCTCTGTGAATTGCCACATAGAATGGTGGTGAAGGGCAGGGAATCTGGAATCGGGCTGACTCGGTTCAAAGCTTCGCACTGTCACTTACTTGCTGTTCTCTCTCTCTTAAGCTATGAGATGGGTATAAAAATAGCACCTACCATATAAGGGCATTGTGAAGATTAAATGCAATTTGTTTTTTTAAAGAAGTGCTTAGATCAGTGTCTGTCATGAAGTGAACACTTAATATCCAGAGCCTTCACCATCATTGAAAAATAAAGCAATGAATACATAATACAAATACCTATTGAATGCTTCCTAGGTGCTAGGCCCTGTGGAAAGCACTTTGTACACAGTAAAACAAATTGTACTCTGCCTACCTGCCCCATAATACTTCTCTGATCAATACACTTCCTCACTCTCAGAGACTCTTAATTCTTACCCTCTCTCCCCAAATTTCAAGCATCCCCTTTACATCTGACTACTCTCTTCATACCAGTGAAGCTTACTTTGTAGAAAAAACAGATACCATTGGATCTGAACTACCTTATCTTTTAATAATGTAATCATCTATTTAGCATTTGTACCCAACTACTGAATTACCCATCTATTAAAGATTAAGTTTAGGGGCGCCTGGGTGGCTCAGTCGGTTAAGTGTCCGACTTCAGGTCAGGTCATGATCTCGCTGTTTGTGAGTTCGAGCCCCGCATCGGGCTCTGTGCTGACAGCTCAGAGCCTGGAGCCTGCTTCAGATTCTGTGTCTCTCCCTCTCTCCGCCCCTCCCATGCTCATGCTCTGTTTCTCTGTCTCTTAATAATAAATAAACATAAAAAAAAATAAAAAAATAAAAAAATAAAAGATGAAGTTTATTTTTGTTACTGCTAATGTCTTAGATTCCTTTCCAACTCCTTTTCTCAAGGACTTGGCCCCTGCATATTTCCTACATCAAAATTTTTCCCATTTTAGGCTCATTCATACTGACATACAAATGGCACAAAATCACCCATCCTAAAACAAACCTGAAATCAACCCCAAACTTCTTTGACCCTATATCCTTCTTTGGAAACTATTGTGTTTGTTTTCTCTGGTGTATAAAAACCTTTTAAAAATATTGTCTATATTTACTGTCTTGTGTTCTTGGCCTCCCCTTCTCTCTGCAGTTGCTTTAATAGAACTTTCAATCCCATCCTCCACTGAAATTGTCTTTATAAAACTGTGATACAGATACTGCTGATTATCTATCCCAAAGATATTTCCATCCCCACTTTTCTTCTTGTACCTCACTTCCTCCCCTTCCTTTTCTTCCTATTCTTCACTCCTTCCTTTTTCTTTTTTGTCTTCATCTTCCTCTTATTTTAGTTAAGTCTTTTATTACATTTGGTTATTTTTCTCATGTGATACAGGAGATAACCAAACCCCTTCCCAGTCCTTGGGATGTGAATTGTAATTGGTCAAAACAAAAAAAGAAAAAGTAATTCTATTTTTCTTGACAGTGACTGGTATAGACTGATTTAAGACCAGTCAAGGCTAGTGGATTTTGAGTAAAATTTTAGTGGGGGCATATCTGGGCACTTCCTACTAAAGAGAGAATAGAAGAAAAAAACCTCCTTTCTTAGGTGGGATTATGTCTACATGAAGTTTTGAAGATGTATAATCATCTTGCTAATACCTAAAAAGACTTTGTCCATACTCTGAGGATGGCAGAAAAACAAGATGGAGAATATCTGGTTCTTGGTAGTGTTGTTGACCCTTTGAATTAAGAAACCCTAGAATAGGGGCGCCTGGGTGGCTCAGTCGGTTAAGAGTCTGACTTCAGCTCAGGTCATGATCTCGCGGTCTGTGAGTTCAAGCCCTGCGTCGGGCTCTGTGCTGACAGCTCAGAGCCTGGAGCCTGTTTCAGATTCTGTGTCTCCCTCTTTCTCTGACCCTCCCCTGTTCATGCTCTCTCTGTCTCAAAAATAAATAAACGTTAAAAAAAAAATTAAAAAAAAAAAAAAAAAAGAAACCCTAGAATAGCCCAGGGTCTAGGCATATTGTTATGTTAAGCAACTAGCCCTCTGTTGTTTAAGATAATCTCAGGTGGGTTTTTGTAGCTTGCAGCAAAATGATTTCTGATCCAGATTTCTCTATCCCTATTTACTTGATGCCTTGCATTTGGTAGCATTTGTCATTGTTGATCTCCTCTCCATCCTTCCTGAAACTCATGTATCTTTAGGTTTCTGTGACTCACAGTCCCTTTCTTTTTCTGCCACCTAACACTACATCTTGAGTAACTTGCTGTCTGCAATTCCATCAGGACTGTAAACTTTAATACGTCACACGACCCATTCTTACTTCTCTTGGTTTCTTTATAGTGTCTCCATAGAGAATTCACCCATTCCAGTGGAATTTGTAAGCTAAAGACTCTTACTTTTTTAAAAAAATTTTTTAATGTTTATTTATTTTTCACAGAGAGAGAGAGACAGAGCATGAGCAGGGGAGGGGCAGAGAGAGAGGGAGACACAGAATCTGAAGCAGGCTCCAGGCTCTGAGCTGTCAGCACAGAGCCTGACACGGGCCTCGAACTCACAGACCACAAGATCATGACCCAAGCCAAAGTAGGACGCTCAATCTACTGAGCCACCCAGGCGCCCCTAAAGACTCTTACTTTTAAATCTACAGTCCCAGTCTCCTTTCTGAATGGCAGACTCACGTACCTAACTACCTAACTGGCATCTGCACTTTGATGTCAACTAGCCATACTAGTCATCACATGGGCAAAATGGAAGTGTCCACCCCCCTACTCACAATATTGGCCCTCCTATAAGGTTTTGCTGTCTTAGTAAATGTCCTTACCACAGAACCCTTGGTACAGGTAAAAAATCCAGGATTTGGGGATTTTTATTACTTTATTTTCCTTACACCCCGTACACAACTTTGCAGGCTTTTTCTCCAGAATGTGTCCTGAGTTCAGCTACTACCCACAAATCTTACTGCTAATACTTGAGTTCCAGCCTTCATCGTTGCCTGTTCTATAGTGGCCTCCAGCCTTGCTGATCTCCATGCCTTCACACAGTGATGTGCTCTTCCCTCGCTGAGTTCTTCTTCAGGGTAATCATTTTAAAATATAAGTCAGATTAAGTTACTTCTCTTAAAACCATCCAACGATTTAGCTATCTGTTTATTTGTTTTGTATAAAATTATGGCCTATTTCCCAATGACAGTATAAGCTCCTTAGGTGGAGGACCCTGTCTTTTTTAACTGTATCCCTGGTGTCAGTTTATATTTGGAGTCTCTATGTCAGATTCAGGACCTCACTGTTAGTTGCCAGGATTCCAGGTCTCCTGAGACCATAGATGTCCATTGTCCCTGTTGCTTCCAAGGATTATTCATCTGGTTGAGATCATAGCAAATACAGGTGCTAATGCACTTTACCATTTTTATGTGGGAGAATCTTTATACATTCTGTTCCACCTTCTTCTCTTTGGAAGTAGAAGATATTTAGAGAGCAGAAAACTTTGAAGCTTGTTGGCTATAGGCTTATATCAGCCATGATATAATATCAGCCATGGCGTTAGGTAAAATCTTCACCTCTCTTAGTCTCAATTTCCTCTTATATAAAGTGGTGATAATTTTACTTACTTTTCAGAGTTTTATTTGCTGGGATAAACAAGCAAATTTCACTGCATGAAGGTAGTGATCGATCAATATCACTGTTATTATTCTTTATTAATTTGTTGTATCTGCAATTTTCTTAAGAAGATAGATGCCTGAGGAATTGGGCTTTGATCCAATCTATGGACCTCAAATTCCACTGGCATCAGCTAGTCCTGTGAGATGCTGAGTATGACCCTGTTAGCAACACTTTCTCTGAGCCACTTTCTCTTCTTTGATTTGGAAGCAGATTTAGACGAAAACAAAGCGAACTTAGAGGTGCCTGAGTACAGTCCCATCGACTTGTTTATTGGGTTGCATTGGGCAAGACAGTTAAATTTTAATTTATTCTTATCACTTAACTTTTGTTTTCCTCATCTGCGTAGTGAAAATAAATTTTCGCTTGCAGGCCTTATATTATGGTTTTTGTAGTGAACATTTCTGAGTTTGTCTCTTGGGGATCATCTCCAACTCTCCTGGATCTTCCTCCAAATTCTGCTCCCATTTCTTGTCATCCATATGGTGACTTCAGGAATAGAGAGAGTTCATTAGCCCAGCAGGGTAGGCAGGATCAACAGAACATTTGTTGCCAGGAATTTTGGAATTGACAAGTGCAAAGGAAGTTAGTATCTCTGTAGGGCCAGACATTTTAAGATATAAATCTTTGGAGCTGTTGGTAGGCCAGTTTCCTGCCAAAGGGAGAAAACTTGTCTGCAACAAGAGGAAATAAAAGGCACGTGCAGAGAAGGCCGTGGAGAAATCATGCCGTAAAAGACTTGGTAGACTTTGAGTTGCTGGTTCTAAACATTCCTAAAGTCCTGCTATATCCATAACCCTCATTTGGTCTGCTTGTTTAAACTTCTTTGGAATTTTTTTAGTCATAATTCATCCTTTCTTGCCTCAATGAGTCAGAGTCCTGTTTCTGACACTTGCAAACAGGGTATCCAGAAGCCAGTGGCCTTTTGTAAGTTATGTGCCTTCTCTGAGCCTTAGTTTCCTTCACTGTCAAGGGCGCAATACTTACTTACATTTAAAAACCTATATGGTGCCTGATACATGGTTGGTGATTCCTATTAGGTAGCTGTTCTTATCGTTAACAATATACTCCTGTTAGTGATAGACTCTCTTTGACCCACTCACCTTCTGTCCCATTGTGCCTTGTGAGTGGGCCTTGTAAGAAAAAGCAGACTGAATGTGCACCAGAGGTACTAGAAGCAGGAAGTGTTCTGACAGAGACTTCTGGAAAGCTCTCATTTTAGTCAGGCTAAGGAGTTAATGGAATTTGGAATTGATGAGTAATGAAAAGAGAGATTAGCAAGGCTGACATGATCTGAATTTCTTTAAGAGTTCTAACTAGTCAGTCTCCAGAGTACCAATTTAAATCATCTTGGTCACATTGCAAATAAAACTTGTGATTGCTACCCCCCCAAACAGCATTTTCTTACCTAACATCTGCTGTTAACAGAAGTGGTAGGAAACAGAAAATGAGGGAAATGATAGAAAACAGAGCAAGAGTTTTAAGACAGGCGTTCTAGAGGTGAAGAATACAAACACAGAGCCATTTCTTCTCCCCCTTAAATAACAGAGGAGAAGAAAGCAAGGTATGATAAAATATTAGTTTCACTGTAACATAGACAGCCAATTTATGCTTTTTTTCATCAATAAACTTTGTTTTTAGAGCGGTTTTAGGCTCACAGCAAAGTTGAGCCGAAAGTACAGAGTTCCCATATCCATTCTGCTCCCCTCCCCCCCCATCCGACCTCCCCGTTATCAACATCCAGAGTAGTATACTTGCTACAATCTTCCTTCACTTAGCAATATGCATTGCGGTTTCCTCCAGTTCTTTTCTTGGCTTGCTAGCTCATTTCATTTTAGCAGCGAATCATATTCCAGTGTCTGGATATGCCACAGTTTATCTTGTATTGAAGGAAACCCTGTTTTTGTTCAAAGTTTTCCAAATTTCAGCAATTATGACTAAAACTACTGTAATCATCCATTTGTAGGTTTGCGTGGACATAAGTTTTGATTCATTTGGGTAAATACCAAGAAGCATGGTTACTGGATCATATGGGAAGAGGATGCTTAGTTTTGTAAGAAGTTGCCAAACTATCCCCCAAGGTGATGGTACCATTTTCCATTCCTGCCAGCAATAAATGAGTTCCTGTTGCTCCTTGCCTTCATCCCCACCAGGATTTAGTGTTGTCAGTGTTTTGGATTTTGGCCAGTCTAATAGAGATGTGGTGATATCTCATTATAGTTTTAATTTGCATTTCTGTGATGACATATAATGTGGAGTCTCTTTTCATATGCCTCTTTGCCATCTATATATCTTCTTTGGTTAGGTGTCTGCCAGGTCTTTGGCTCATTGGTTAATCAGTGTTTGTTTTCTTATTGTGGGATTTAAGAGTTCTTTATATATTTTGGATAATAGTCCTTTATCAGATGTTTCCTATGCAAATATTTTCTTCTAGTCTGTGGCTTGTGTTCCTATTTTCTTGAGATTGTCTTTATAATCTATGTTTTTGAAATTGAAAATAGAACTATTTCTTTTGATGTGTGTGCACTGGTACACCTCAGGTTTAAGAACATCTCAAGGCCATGTATAAATTTCATCACTGCTCCATCATCCACCTCTGATTTTATGGACAGCAGTTGTCTCTGGGCCAACTCATGCATTCCAGACAGTCACCTCAGCTATTTCTGCTGTCTCTTCCATTCAACATGCTTGCCAAAATTCGCATAGGCAGAGATAGGAGAAATGCAGTACAGCCTTAAGTGATGTCAAACAGGACTAAGTTCAGCACTGATTTTTATAATCTTTATCAACATAGTATAAACATAAAATGAATTGACTTTATCCCCTCCTACTGCAACAAACAGAAACAGAGTCCTTTAAGCTGATAACCTGGTTGTATTTTCTCAGAGTGAATTTAAGAGGCAGTAGGAGTCCATTGGCATCTGACTTCCATAAGGAACAACTCAGCATAAAATTCTACAAAACAAAACAAAACAAAACAAAAAATCATTGTATTTGGCAGGAACTCAATTTTCAATACCCTCAGGCAACAAGTCAATTAATTATGTCTTTTGTAGGGATTCAGTCGCTCTGGGGCCACAAGTGCAGCTATTCTCTTATTCAGACGCATTTTATTCTTTATTCTTAATTCGTTCTGATGGCTCCTGAGGATATCTACTTCTTAAAATGAGATATTTGCTAGCTTATGTATTGATGTTTCTTTTATAGATGAGGCCAACATCTGGTCACACATACATACACACTGCTATGAGATAAAAGTTAGGCAAGACTAAATCTTTTTATTCCATGTTGCCTGGTTTTGAACTTTGGAGTTTCAGACAAATACACGTGCTTAAAAGGATCAAACCTCTGCTCTGAAAAAAAAAAAAATATTAACTTTATCTTTAGACCTCACTGCTGCTCTCCATTATTATAGTTAAATTTTAATGCATGGCATATTTCCATTTTTGCCTCAGCTTCCAGGAAACAGAATAGCATTCACTCTCGATAGTAATTGATTATTTAACTGGACTCTAGCCTCTTGACAAGCCTCACAATTGCTTCTATGTCCTTTGGAGAATTTTTTTATTGTTACTTATTATATTCAGTGGTGTGTTTCATTCTTAAGCAATTTAAATGATTTTTAAAGAAATTCCAATGCATTTCAATAACTTCTTTCAGCAGAACTTTACTGAGTACTATGCCAATAAGGCATTGTCTCTTACTTTCAAACCTACCCTCTGTACTCAGCTTTGTGAGGCTGGCTCACTGGCAATGTGCAGGCCTCTTTGCGACTCCTGGTAGGCTGGATTCATGTTGGGATCTGCCAGTAGGGGGCGACAGAGGGAGACTGGCAGGTTTGAAGAGGAAAAAGGGATATTTTCCTTCCTCTCAGCTTCCCATGGGCTGGCTACCTTTCAGCTTTCTGTTCCCAGCATATTACCCAAACAATACTTCTTTATCTCTTAGCAGTTGATCTTTCCCATAGCAACCACTGGATCCAAAGTGCAGTTACTTCTTCCAGAGTGAGCAAAGCTCATTTCATCTCACTTACCATCTTGCCAGTCGTGACCTGTCACAGTCCCTCTTTGAAGATGTGGATGCTGAGCTCACCACGTTGCTCTTTGATGCTTAGAGACACCAGCTGTGGAGAGCTCCCTCCTCAGAGCCCAGAATTTCAACTTGCAAGGACCCTCTCTAGGTTTCTAGGATTTATTATTTCCAACATCCCCTTTGCTCCCCCAGCCTGACAGGTGGTAGTCACTTCCAACAGTTGCCACTTGTGAAATACTTGTGAGTTCTGTCTGTATTCCTTCAGGTACCTAGTTAACTTCATAATAATTAGTACTTGTTTATATTAAATTCCCTCTCATCAGATAATTGGTATAGTCTCTGACGCCCAGCTGGCTCCTAACTAATGGAGATGCTTAACATGAATGAGGTATAGTTTTAAGTGCCATGGAATGGCCCTGACCCAGATAAATCTGCTACTTCCATAGAATTGATCTTCTTGTAGGGTTGGACAGGCAACATGCATAAATACATACAGTAAAACCTTAGTCTGTGAGCATAATTCATTTCATAAACATGCTTGTAATCCAAAGCACTTGTATATCAATTTCCCCATAAGAAATAATGGAAACTGGAGTGACTGGGTGGCTCAGTCGGTTAAGCATCCAACTTCAGCTCAGGTTATGATCTCACAGTTTGTGGGTTCAAGCTACGATTCTCTTGCGATTCTCTCTCTCCCTCTCTCTGACCCTCCCCCACTTGCATATACTCTTTCTCTCTCTCTCAAAATAAATAAATAAATAAACTTAAAAAAAAAAGAGTGGAAACTCAGATGATTCGTTCTACAACCCAAAAATATACATATAAAAATGATTACAATACTGTAAGATAATACAAAATAACAAAGAAAATATAAAATGTAAAGAAAGATAAAAAAAATTAACCTGTACTTACCTTTGAAAACTTGCATGGCTGGTGTGAGGGAGACAAGAGAGAGGAGGGTTTTTATGCAAGATGACTTTCACTATCACTAATGGACTACAGTACAGCATTAATAAACTCCTGTCATATACTATATTTAATGTAACTGGCAATGAGAGAGTAGAGGAAAGTGTCTATATCTTCAGGCAGCCTGACCTAGAATGAAGCAGAGCATTCCTAAGCTTACTGTTGTCTGGAAAAGCAAAGGACTGTCTGTAAGTGCTTTGAAGTGACAAAAAATACACTAGTGCCAGCTGTGGGCACCTTCCAACGTTCTGAAAAACCACTGATTTCTGCCAGACACTGCAGCCTGAGATTAAGCATCTGAGCACGGGAAACAATCACCCACAATCCCGCAGTGAGAGAGAGATGAACCATTGGCTCTGTTGTGACCATGTGACACGTACTACTTGTATTACAAGTCACTGCTCATTTATCAAGTTAAAATTTATTAGAAATGTGTGCTCGCTTTGCAGAACACTCACAGAATAAGTTACTCGCAATCCAAGGTTTAACTATATTAAGACAAATGATACTTTTTCATTATTATGCAAAAAAAAAAATAATAAAGGCCGGTAAGGGAGAAGAGAGTGCCTGGGTGGCAGGAAGAGGCTGCTGTTGTTTGGACGGGAGAGAAAAGCCCTCTCTGGGCAGGCCTGCACATATCAGTGTTTTTGAAGGAAGAATAGGATCAAATTATATAGCTATGTGGAGCCACAATGTTTGGGGCAGAGAGATTTGGAAGTGCAAAGTCCCAAAGAGCAAGCAGCCTTGCTGGATGGCCAGGGAATGGAAAGGCCAGTGTGTCTGTAATAAAGGGAGCAAGTAGGAAAAGTAGTAGGAGATGAAAGCAGAGAGGAGACTGGACGACCAGATCCTGCAGGGCTCTGGGAGCCATAGTCAGGATTTTAACTTTTCATCAAAGTGATATAGTAACCCAGTGAAGGAGTTTTGAGTATAGGAAGCATAAGCAAGTCCACCATGATCAAAATTTTATTGAGCATGTACTTTGTGCCAGGCACTGCTCTAAAAGCCAGTATTATAGCAGTGAACAAAATCAGTTTATTCCTGCCCTGCTGGCAGTGCAGATAGACAAGGAACTCCTAAGACAATATGGAATAGGTCAGATGATAAGTGTTCTGGAGAAAAGTGGAGTGGGGTCACAGTGCAGGGAGTACCCGGGGGAGAGCCTGCGGAGAGCAAGGGACAGTAGGAAGGCCAGTTAGGACGCTATTGCAGTACTCTGGGCAGGAGTTGATGGTAGTTTGGACCACAATGGAGATGAAGATGTTTTTTAAAAATGGGGTCAGATTCTAGATATACTTCATATGTAGGGATGATAGGATTTTCTGATGATTTATATGGCTCCCCGTTGCTCTCAGAATAAGTACAGATCTTGGCCATGGCCTACAAGATTTGGCACGATCCTGTTTCTGCCTTGCATTTCTAACCTCTTCTCTCACTCCTGCCTCCCCATTATACACTGTTCTTTTACTCTACTGAACACTTAACCAATTTCCCAAAACAGCCATGCTGTCACTGCCTGCTAGTCGTCTGCATATACCAGTGCCCTTCAAGGCCTTATTTACCTATAGAGCTTTTTCCCCACCTGCTTCAGGCCATGGCTTACATTTTTCCTAGTCACACAAGCCTCACCTATTTTCTGAAGATGAGGTTAGGTGTCTCTCCTATGAGCCTCACTCCAAGGCAGATTTGATCTTCAGCAGCTAATCAGACATCCAGACAGCCATGCACTCTCTTCTTGTAATCAAAATTCTGTTTGTTTAGCCACATCATGAACTCTGTTTTGGCTTCACAGCTCTTGGTTGAGGGAAGAGCTGAGGAAGGGTCCCTTTAGACCACAAACATAAAGGTACAGGACCCAAAACAGTAGACATGCTTGGCGGTCATCATGCCATTCAATGAGTATTTGGTGTGGACATTCCTCAATGTGTTCGTATTTAGAAACAACTTTATACTAATGAAGAAGAATTGGATGAGTCACTTATGTTTTTGTTTGGAATCTAATGTTTTGCTGTCGTGGCCCTAAAATGCCCTTTCGTCTTTTTCTCAAGATCTTAACTTATTCACTTATTTTAATGCTTTGTTTTTACTTTTTGATTGTGAACATACACAGCTTTTAATCACCAACTCACAGCACCCTGTAGAAAGAGCTAACATATATGCAAAATATATCACATGCTCATTTCCCGAAATATGGAGTGAGTATCTTCAAACCTTGGAAACACTTCAGTTCCATGAAATAAATCTCCCCAGACTGGTAAATTCCCTGAGATTATCATAACAGACTTGCAAAATCGAATTGAGAAAGGATTTCTATTTTGAGAGAATACTGCTTTTGGCAGCCAGGGGAGCCTTCTGTAGACATCTTTTGGAGAATTGGATAACTCATCTGACTTCATCTTAGCCAGAAATAAATATTCTTGGTGCCTGATGTAGGTGCATTACCGGAAGGTTGGTAGTCTGGTTTAGTATTGCTTACAGAAATTATTTATGGTTGGCACTCCCAGTGTGTTTAAAAAAAACTCTTTTCACATTTGGTTAAATGTTTCTGTCTTGCTTTTCATTATTTAGTTGAAGTCTACCTTCAAAATTCTCAAAGTAAGGTTGTTGTTGGACACAGCTCTATCTGAAATCCAGGAAATAGTTTTCATTTTGGTCCCTGTTCCGGAGAACCCACATCATGTATATTCATGCAATTTTCTCATTCGAAACTACTCTTTGTTTCTCAGTTGCAGCCAGGCTTTTATTAACATGCTTAAACCAGTAAATCTTCATCTTTACTGGAGTGAGCTAATCGTGTCCTATAATGAAGAGATCTGAACTTCACTTGTCAAGTTTATGTTTATACATAGGCCACCTCATTGAAAGCAGACCAGCTTAAGGAGTGTCTTTTCAAAAAATACATTGAATGAGTACTTAAAAAAAATATTTCCTTACTAATGATATTTTTATTTATTTATTTATTTATTTATTTATTTATTTGTTTGTTTGTTTATTTATATTGTTTATTTATTTTGAGGGAGAGAGAGAATCCCAAGCAGGCTCTGCCCCCAGCACCAAACCCTATGGGGGGGCTCCATCTCATGACCATGAGATCATGACTGTGAGATCATGACCTGACCCAAAATCAAGAATCAGATGTTTAACCGAGTGAGCCACCCAGGCTCCCCACTAATGACATTTTAAAAACTTAATTCTATAGATGTTATTTTTGCTGGAAATATGCAAACTCTTCCTACTAGTATTTACAAATCTACTTCATGATACGCCATTTACTGTTGTTTAGAATGTGCACCTTACCTGTGACACTCTTTCTTATATGAAAATATGTAGTCGTTAACTTGTTTTATTAATTCCTTTAGAATGAGCTCTCTGTTCCTCTCTGCTTAGCTAACTCCTCTGCCCCTTTCAATCCAGGTGAAATCTCACCTTACAGCTTTACCTGATTTTGGCAAAACGTTCTGTAGATCATGGAGATGCTGCTACTAACTGTATTGTATGCCCTAATTGGAGTCAATGCAGGCAAATATTACCTGGGTGTCAAAATTTGTCCACTTATAAAAATGAATGTACTATTATAATGGAAATTATAGGCACTGGGATAAGTTTTGTTTGTTTGCTTGCTATTTAACAACTGAGATGCATCGTAGGGGACATTGTTTTGGTCCTTCCACAAACCAGTTAACATTTATCCAGGTAATAGCATCTGATATACCTTGGGACTTCTACTAGTGATGCCCACAGTGTGGACCTATAACTGATCGGAGTAAATGAGGTTCAGTACCTAAGAAGTCTTCATTGCATTGGCATTGGGCTGTGAGGATATTATCCTTGAGTTCCAGAGGCCATTTTGATGGGCAAGCAAACTTGAAAATTAACCCATTTCAGAAGAAAGAAGGCATAGGGACAGACCACTTCCTGACAGTATGGAACACCTGAATCCAGGTGTGCCAGAAGCTAGAGACTCCTAGGGTTTTCAATTACATGGTCAATAAATGTATTTCAGTTTTACTTATGTATTTACTTTTTTGCTTAAGAAAGTTTAGGTTAAGTTTTTGATGTTTGCAATTGAAAGAACTCTGGGAGCGCCTGTGTGGCTCAGTTGGTTAAGTGTCTGAATCTTGATTTCGGCTCAGGTAATGATCTCCCGGTTTGTGAGATAGAGCCCTGTGTCGGGGTCAGAGCTGAGAGTGGATTCTCTCTCTCCCTCTCTCTCTGCCCCTCCCCCCTCAAAATAAATAAATAAACACTTAAAAAAAAGAAAAAGCTCTGAATCAATATGTTAGTCCCAGCTTTATCGATGAGGGAATTAAGCTGAGAGAGGTTTAGAAAATTGCAGAGCAAAACTAGAATTAGCAGTCAGGTGTATCTACCTCCATGGTCCATTCCCTCTTCTCCACTGTAGTGCTATACAGTTTTCTGGTATGCTTTGCTGGTATGTTCTGGCTCCGTGAAAATAAATGTATGTATTTATCTGGGAAGGTGGGACAGATAAAGGCCTAGATTTGCAGTGGTATCATTTTCTACTAGTATTTTGGAGGAAGAGATTATGAGGGACATAGAAACGTTTGTGTTCTAAGTACTTGTAATAGAAGCTCCATTAATATTCATTGAGTTTTTCAGGGATTAATATTCAGCACACGTGGTCTTTCCCGGTTTCCAGCACGTTGGTTGAAGTCAACACCATTCTTATTCATAGAGAGACCTGCTAGTCTTTGTGTCTGTGTTACTCCAGTGTCTCCTGTCCACAATTTACATTATTTTCAGAAACACAAACCAGGGTTGAGATAGCCCTTCACAAGGACACTTATATTGGGAAAAACTGGGAAAATTGTGGCTACTCCCAGGCTGGATTGCAGATAAGGTTGCAAGAAACATCTGAGTTTCATTCCTGGAATTGTCCCTGCATTTCAAGGTGGCCTGGGACATCATTATTTTTCTATGTTTCTCCAAAGGGAAGATAATAGAAGTAGGAGGGGAATGAGCAAACATCCCCAAATAAATAAATTTATTCTTTGCCACACTAAGTATTGCATTCCCATTTTCCTGAAATTACTGTGAACTCACAGGCCAGATCTCAAAGAGAGCCTTTGAAATTTCAGAAATAGCCCTTTTGATTTATAGTTAGAACAAAAACAAAAACCCAACAAATGGAAAACAGGCTTGGTGCACACACAAAGCTCCAGGCAGGTGGGCCATTCTGCTCAGTCGGTGTCACTTACTAAGACCTAATTAGCTAGGCTGCCTTGGTGGCATTTTCAGAAAGGAAACTGGAATCCTCTGCTTGTAAATGTCTCTATTAGCTCAGTGTGAATGTTTTCATTGGCCTTTAGAGAAGACTCTAGGTCTATTATGGTTTTGTTGATGGCTAACAGTGTTCTTGGCGCTGAGTGAGATATAGAAGAAGGTACAGGATCCGCCCAAGGCGCTGCAACCTAAGTTAGTAAAACAAATAACTTGCTATTAGTCTTGACCTTGCTGGAAATTGGGCTTAAATATCAGTGGTGCTAAATTCCAGAATATTTCTATTTATGCCCCGTTGGGATGGGCAGGAATGACATTGTGGAACAACTGCATTGCTTAGTATGCTTCCTTTCTTCCATTTTTAGCATGTCCGTCTGTCTTCCATACTCCAGGGCTTTTTCCATGCCTGACTTAACCACATACATGGTGTTTCAGCATCCACTTGTTTTGATGTAATGTTTGCCCTCATCTTAGTTTATTCTAGTCGAATCTCATTTATCTCCACCCACTGTGGTGGTAGCAAAAAGTGTTGGTCCAGATCAACCCTAAGTAATTTTTTGTATGTGTGGGAACAAATATTTTTTTTCTTAGAGACAATTGTGTGGGTGCTGTGGCACTTCAAATAAAATTGTGAATCTTGAGTGTGAACACCCATCCAGCTAGGCAGCGGTTGAAAATCAGCCAGCACCCTCTGCCCGTATAGTTTTTCCCCATATAGGTAGGGAAGGAAAATATTTCACTTCAGACTCTGTGATGTTCATACCTTTGGGAAGAGTGGGTGAAGTGGGAGAGGTGGTCAGGGGAGGGAGAGGATGACCAGTGTGACAGAATGTGGAAAAGGGAGGCAAGAAATACGTAATCTGCAGGCTCATTTTTATGGCTGGTGTCAAGCTATTGCCAAATGGAAGCCTGTACAAGAAGGAATAAGTTGAGCTGTTTACAAGTTAAGCAAATTGTTGATCTTGCCCCTAATCCATACGTAGCTCTTGCTTGTAAGCACTCCAGAGTGTGCTAGGTTTGAGATATAAAGCTAACTGAAGTCTGCTGGCGAGTTCAATGATATCAATGTCAGTAAAAATGTGGTGGACTGTTGACACATGCAATAGCATGGATGAACCTTGCGACCATATGTTGAGCCCAAGAAGTCAGACCCAAGAGCCTAGGGACCGACTCATTCCATTTAAATAAAAGTTAAAAAAAAAAACAGACAAATTAAGCTATGATGTTAGGACTCTGCAGAATTTGGCCCTCGGCAGGGGTGGTGACTGAAAGAAGGGGTGATGTGGTGCTCTGGGCTGTTCGAAATGCTCTGTGTCTTGGTCAGGGTGCTGGCTATATGGGTGTGTCCCCTTTTATAAATGTATCCAGCTGTATACTTATAACTTGTGTATTTTTCTGTATATATTTTGTATTTAATTTTAAAAGATTATTTTAAAATTGCTAATGTCTATTAGATGTTCGCTTGCATATATGTCGTTACGGAGCTGCTAAAAACTTCTAAAGAGCTGTCTCTGCTTGGTTTTTCAAATTAGTAGCTGACTAACACTTGATTTCTGAGAGATATTTGTTATTAATTTCTGGTTACAGAAAAGGAGCCAGTGTGTCTTGGGCAGTAGCCTGATGGATACCTAGGTATTAGCGATGGATATGTGCCCTCTTCATAATCAAAGGCAGTGAAGCCAAGAACTGAGTCCTCTTAGTGTGCTCTCTCTGGACTCAGGAGGAGGGAAGCGGGGCTAGATTATGGCAATTTCATGGTAGATAAAGAAAAATGTTCTTACTCCATTACTCCTCAGATCCTGAAAGGTATGGCAGCTACTGTCACCAGAGTCTATCACCCTCCTTTGCATTGTGGCTCACTTTTAACCAGCACATCTGGGAGAACCTGCTCACTCCCTTCTCCAGTGGAAACAGTCTCTCTCTCTCTCTCTCTCTCTCTCTCTCTCTCTCTCTCTCTCACACACACACACACACACACACACACACACACACGGGGAGTAGGCATTGAAAGACTATGGTTGACCTGGTATATGAGAGATCAGAGAGAAGAAAGAGGACAGAGGAATGAGAAGAAAGATGAAGCGGTAAAGAAAAGAGAAAAGTGGAGGAGGTCAAGAGAGATGTGTTGAGGTATCTGGAGCTTGTAAGCTTCAAGGAAAGACCAACCAAGAGTGACAAAAGGGTCAGGTCTTCACACTGTCCTATTTTTAAACAAATGTTTAAAATATACTTAGAATATGCTAGGAATGACCTTCATCCTATATACCCTGTATAATTCTATTTAATTTTAATCTTACAGATGATAAAAACTGAGGGATCAGGAGAATGAACACAGTAATGTCAGACTACAGTCTAATCCCTCCTTATTCACTAACCTATATCCTCTTATTAAGAGCCCACTGAATATAAAAATAATAATGCAATATGTTCAGTGCCTAAGACATCCCAAGCATGTCTTTATCATCTTTTGTTTTCTTTTGATTTTATCATGGTAAGAACACTTACATGAGGTTTCCCCTCCTAACGAAACCATGATGTAGAGTATGTTTATTATTGACTGTAGGTGCAATGTTGTACTGCATGTATCTAGAACTTATTCATTTTGCTTAACTGAAACTTTATGTCTACTGATTAGTAACTCCCTATTTATCTCTTACCTCCAGCCCTTGGTAACCACAATTCCACATTGTGATTCTGTGAACTTGACTATGTCAGTATTTCATGTAAACGGAATCACTTAGTATTTATCTTTTTGTGACTAGTTTATTCACGTAGCATAATGTCCTCAAAGTTTATCCATGTTGTCACATATTGCAGAACTTCATTTTTAAAGGATGAATAATATTCCGCCATGTGTAAATACCACATTTTCCTTATCCATTCATCTGTCAAGGGATATGTAAGTTGTTTCCGGATCTTGGCTTTTGTGAATAATGCTGCAATAAACACAGTTGTGTTAATATCCCTTTGAGATCTTGATTTCAGATCTTTTGGATAATTACCCAGAAGTGGTATTGCTGGATCATGAAGTTCTATTTTCCATTTTTTGAAGAACCCCCATAATGTTTCCAGAGTGGCTGTACCATTTTACGCTCCTACAATAATGCACAAGAGTTCCAGTTTGTCCACCTATGTTTGTCCTCACCTCAACATATTTATCTTAAATAATTTGTTTTTGTTCCTGCTGATCAACATGTGCATATGTCTAGGTCTGGTTATCCGTGCCCATTTGTACTGGCTCCTTGTTACTGGCTGTGACCTTCTCGTTTGGGGTTCCAGCTGGAGCTGGGCGGGACTGCATGGAACCGCTCCAGGCCACATGGCCCCTCTGGTCACTCTGGTCTGGACTCATTCCTCCTCACCATCCATCCTCCCCACCAGGGCTTCTCTGGAACTTGGCCAGCTCCCAAAGGGAAAGATAGGTCACTGGGCAGATGACCATGTGCCTTTAACTGCTGACCCTGATTTGTGTGTACTGGCTTTGAGGGAGGATTCTTGTGGCTTCTTTTCACTGTGGGTTTATATTTAAGCAAAGATTAGATTTGCTACACACTTCTCACTGACACATGAAGGTTTTGGGTGTGCATCATTGGATAGCTTCCCACAAAACCAACGGGCTATAGAAGTCAGTTGCGCCATATGTATATGTAATCAACTTAGAAATTCATATTTGCATGACTGAAATGACTCAAAAATGTTATAAAGTTTAGTTACAGAATCATCACAAGTATTTGAGTATCCATGACCTGCAAGTATTAAGCCAGGTAATTGTGTGGATTCAGAGGTGTGATGTCAGAGGCTGGAATAAAGAAACAACTGAGATGAGGCTGACAAATATTGTGCTAAAAACCAAGTCTGTGCTGAGTGAAGGTAATTAGCAATAGGAGAGCAAATGGACACATGCTAAGATGAAAGAGATGGTCACTTCGCAGTGTGGGTAAAAGGACCTTTCCTTACATCTATAGAAGTGATTGTTTCTATGTATTTGCCAATCAGATACAGTGACAATTGGTGGTTTGTATAAAGTATGTCTTCAGTGGCCAAATAAGGTAGGAAATACTAAAGAAAATATATGCAGGTTTCTCTACAGTAAGATCTTCCTGACTTGTTCTTAATGCTAATATTGAAGCTCCAAGACAGAGGTAGATTTTCTAGAATCCCGTTTTGCACCTTGAAAACATTTTTATATGCAATGTCTTCTGGAACTAGTCTTTGGAAAGGTTGGAAACAATGGTTTAACATTTTCCAAATCACCTGCCTGTCATTTCATGTTCTCTTTTCTTTAGGTCTGGAGGAGAAAAATCTAGACAGCATAATGTAGTGGAAAATTGACCAGAGAGTAGCCGAAGATCTAGGCTCATCACTCAAGGCTGTTTTGATTTCACCTTCTATGAAAATAAGCCCCTCCCCCCCCATCACACACACACTGTCCTCAACAAGTTATTTTACTTGAGACTCAGTCACCCGCAGATTTCCAGTTTCCTTAACCAGGGAATAGATCTAGCCATGAACCCTTAAGATGCATTTCTAACATGCATTTTCCTTTTATTTTCTCAAAGTACTCAGCTCTGAGACGTTACCTGGTGGCTTCTTTTGTGTTTCTCTGGGGCAGCCCAAGAAAATGAAGAGATCAAGGTCCTAAAAGGGACACATGTGTTCAAGTGTCCTAGTTTACAGGTGAAGAATCTAAACTTTCTTCAGTTTGACTTTCCCTTGGATTATAGTGCTAGTTTGTGTGAGGGACAGTGGGGGACAGATTAAGGTCATCTGATTCAGTCTATGCTGCTTCCTGTGCGGGCACACAGAGACCATAGGTTCACCCCGGAGGTGTGATTCCCTTGACACAGGGCTAATCTGTGGGAAATGCCCAGGAGAAATTCCTCCCTTCCACCCAGATCCTCTTGCTCTTGTCAGACAAGGTAACACTCAACTGAAACCGTTGCTCTTAACTCTTGGGGAAAAAATATTCAGCATAAGCAATTAGGGTTCAAAAAGTCCATTGGCCTACTAGGGATTTACCTAACTCTGTCCCAGAACTATTTTTTTTAAATCCAAAAATCAAATTGTAAAAAATTTAACAGATCCTAGATGCTGTTATATCAAGGGTCCCAGGAAATGATTGAGTTTAACACTTGAGGGTTCCAGAATAAGGGCTAGGGAAAATGCATGGTGTCTCTAAACCTCAGGCAATTTAACTGTGGCTGCTAAGGCATCCACAGAAAGAGTTTTTCAATTGGTATATTTATACTTTCTTTACTTAGTATTGATTCTAAATAAGGATAAAACCCATCCTTGATGGGAAGCCTATGAGTAAGAACAGATGAATTAAAGTTTGTTTTATCTTCCCACTTTCCTTTCACTGTAGCCAAAAAAAGCCTTCCCTGTAGAGGCAAACGGGATGTATTCTAGAGGAAGCAACCACTGCTTTCAGAACAACTCAATGATGAAGTGGTGGGAGAGTCCAGGGCAACAAGGGTGTTGGGTTCTGGGGCAAGTCCAGGTGTCCCTAAGCCTTTTGTCTATAAAGTTGGGGGAAATAGACCACCTTAAAGGTCCACAGTTCTCCAAACGTCCCCCGCCCATTCTGTATGTGAATGCCCAGGTGTGTCCTTTTCTAACCCCTCTATTCCTCTTAAAACACCTGCTTTTAGGTCACATGTAAAGCAAGCACTCTCTCTCTCTTTTAGGTCTTGCAACAGATAGACTTCATCATACATATTTGCTCATTGAGTGTCTGTGGAATTGAGAATAATCTCTGGGTATTTTGCCTTGGGAGAAAGAATGATCAAGGTAGGATTATTTAGGCATTGGATGTTTGTGTGTGTGTGTGTGTGTGTGTGTGTGCGCGCGCGTGCTTTAGGTACAAACATCATTAAGTCACACTTGCTCAAACCCAAGGTGGGGCTCCAAACCCACGGTGGGGCTCAAGTTTATCTTTACTTCAGCTATGCAACAAAGGTGTGTGAATATGCAGGTAGATTGTGTTTGTACTTTAAAAAGCAATCTTTTCCAAAACTCTGGACATCCTACCCCACCCATAAATAATTCACTCCGACTTGCAGCTGATTTTCTATATCCTGGTGCACAGGCTACTTCCCCCTGCAAATGGTTACTGCTGGGTCTTTGCTGATATGTTTTCACTTCCTGGAGCCCTTCATTTTTGCCCTCTTTTATCTCGCTTACGTTGTATGTTTCCTTCTAAGTACCCTCGTCCTCCACTATCCAAGTTCATTGTTCTTCCTCCCAGAGTTCCAGAGTTCCATAGTGATTTACTAATGCCTCCAACTGAGTGCTTATTTCATTCTGCCTGACAGTGTAGTGAGATGTTAAAAGAGGGATCACAAGAGAGTAGAAAACGAACAGGCATTGGAAATACAGCGGAGGTTTTAGCTATGGAAAATTCTAACTGAAAAGTGTTAAGCAAGGTTATTGAGTCTGTTTGAATCTTAGTTTTCTTCTCTCTAAAGTGTACATCACAATCACCTTGCCAATTTTTGTCAGCATAAAATGAGCTAATGTATGTAAAGAGCCTAATACAATGTTTACTACAAGGTAGATAATAGCTCGAAGTGGTTATTATCAGTTACACTGATTTAGGCGTTTTGTCTTTGTGTCATTTTCTTAGTGTGTTCTCAGTATCTGGAAACTGTATCTGTTTCAAAATTGTTTGTTGAATAAGGAAATAACTCCCTTGATGTCTAAAAGTTCTTATTATACATATAGAACTGCTATAAAATTTCATACACTGCTACTAAATAAATAAGGAAAAGAATTGTTTGACAAGGTAAACAGAGGTGAGAGAATAGGATGATGCAATTGTTCCAGACTAATTTATTCACCAAAGTAGTAATTCCATGGGGCAGCACTGGTGATTAGTTTATTGAATCATGTCGATCTTGAGAATTATGGGTGCACTGGACTCTGTACCTGGAGGACAGCAATAGTCAGCAATAAGAATTGATGATTATTGATCATCAATGATTATGCCTGGGCGTGGGCATAGCGGTTTAATACAGGCAACACCAACGATAACTTCATGAGGTAGATAGTAATATTGTCTTCATTTTATAAAAATGAAAATGAAGCCCATGGAAATGGAATAACTAGTCCAAATTTATAAAGGTGTAAGGGGTAGACATTGTGCTCAAAACCAGGCACTCTTGTTCACCAAACCCACTGTGACTACGGTGCCACGTGAGATTCTGTCCTCAGGCAGGTTACGCTCAAATTGAACAGAGTCAATTGATACAGAGTAATACATGCTCCAATCCAAGGACCTCAGGCAATTTGAGGCACAGAGAAGGCGCCATCTGAAAAGCAATGCTTTGCGAGGCTTTCTTTTTTTCCCCCCAGCTACTTGCTCAGTCATACTTTAAAGTTTTTTGACTACCTATTGGTGGGTTTTCCCCTCACTTTCTCATAGAACTACTATGATTCATTTAGCTGGAGGTTTGAACTGAAAGGGAAAGTACCAGCCTTTGGTCATGTTTACTCATCGTCTCTCCATAGGGGTTGCATGTGGTCATGCAAAGAAATCAAACACTTGATTGTGTTCAGAACAATGCCGCTGTTCTGTGGAGGAACTAGAAAGCCCTTCTGTTATCTCTTGTTTCTCTGGTACAGTTCTGCAAACTGTGCAGTGGCTATTCTCACAATACCTTCTGCATGAACTTTGCTTCTTTTAAGGCTGGCTCTGGGAAAACCAAAGAGAAGATAGAATTGGTATAGCCGCAGCGGAGTGGCCAGACTCATTCAGACCCTACAGGTACATTTCTCAGAGCTAGGTAAGGAAGCTAGTACAGAAAGGAAGGAGAAAGAAAAATCATACAGGTGTCTTTCTCTCAGCCGCCCAATACAGAACTTGACATTGCCCCATTATAGTGACCCATGTTAGAGTCTTTGTAGAGAATAGCTTTCCCTGCATTAAGGATTTTGGTTTTCTGTTACATCGATTTATTAGTACCTTGTCTTAGAGTACTAATGCATTCATACTTGATTGCCATTTGGCAGAGAGAAAGAGAGAGAGAGAGAGAGAGAGAGAGAGAGAAAGTGTTCTGAGACAAAGAAATGGGGAAGGAATCCATCACATGATGGAGACAAGCTAAGGCATGCTGGAAGGCATTGATAAACCAAGGGGAAGAACATCTTTCACAGTTGGGAACAAAGAGATTGGGAAACCAGGTAAATTCCCTTTTCCCTTAGGCTGTTTCAGTCATCTTGCTTACAAATCTCTCTCCCTCTCTTCCTTCTTTTCCAGACACAGTACAAGGCAAATCACCAAAAGAGATACAAAGAAAAAGGGAACTTGATTCCTCCTCCTTCAGGTTCACAGTCTAGCAAAGGGCACATGTGTGCACAGTTAGGTCTGCAGAGGGCCTGGTTTTGGAAGGCAGGTATGCACACAGTGGCATAGAGCCATGGAACTTCTTTCCTTTTTATCTGGATCCTGAGAAAGTGAAAATGGAAGGCCAGGCATGGCTGGGACTCAGGGTGGAACTTCTCTTCACCTTCTTGTGGATAGAGTTGCCTCCAATGTGGCGTGCATGCCCACAGCCTGGGAAATCTGCAAGCAGTGCCGTGGCCTTGTGAGAACTGGTGTGATCTGTTTTGCTGAGTAAACCTAGGTCTGGCCAAAGCGGGGGCCTGCAGGTAGATCATGAGAGTGCTAGCAATGAGAGCTGACTGTTTTTTTCTTTTTTTTTTTTTCTTTTGCTCTTTTTACATGCCAGTCAACATATTAGTCTATTTAATGATCTCAGCAATCCTGCAAGTACTTTTATCATTCCCATTTTACAGATAAGGAAACTGATGCTGAGGGAAGTTCAGTAACATGCTCAAGGGCACACAAGTTAAGTGGTAGAGCTGGGGTTTCCTTCAGGAGTCCAACTCTACATGCTAAGCCTTGACCATCATGTTCCTGGATACCCAGTACTTCATAGCACAAGTGAGTACAAATAGCTCCAAGAGCCCATGCTAGGGATCCAGAAGGGTCCGTGGGAATGCTAACCATCAGAAAGGGAAGCATGTACCATGCTGATAAGTAGTGGTCTTCAGTTTTTAGGGGAGAAGAGAAGCTAATGCGACAGATTTCAGTATCAGTGGTGGTTGGGAGCAGGTATGTTGTTAGAAGAGCTGGAATGTTGTCTTCACAGTGGTCCACGAAACAGTTTCATAGCCTTTTTATCATTTTATTTTATTTTATTTTATTTTATTTTATTTTATTTATTCATTCATTTATTATTTTTGAGAGAGCACGCGCACAGTGTGGGGCGGGGGGTGGGCAGAGAGAGAGGGAGAGAGAGAATCCCAAGCAGGCTCTGTGCTGTGAGCATGGAGGCTGGCGCAGGGCTCAATCTCACGAACTGCAAGATCGTGACCTGAGCCGAAATCAAGAGTCAGACGCTTAACCGACTGAGCCACCAAGGGCCTCTTTATCCTTTTTTGAAAAGGCGATGTGGTGATTGCTCTAGGCCTAAAGTCTCTGATCGGCCAGACAGGCACCACTGTTGTCATTTTAATGTTCAAATCCAACATTAGTATCAATTGACTAGGAAAGCGGTAGTGATTTTTGTGTTCAATAGATAAGTTTAAACAAATATTTTTGTTTTTGCTGTGGGAAACTATAATAAAACAGAACTAGCCTTCCAAACACAGGTTGCGCTATATAATTAGGTAGATAAACATGGCTGTAGAAGTTGGCACAGCATGAACCTCTAACAAACAGCAGGGAAAAGAATATTGCAGTCATCTTTGGGTGAAGTTATAAGACCATGGCCGAAGGAACAGCCTTTCCTTAATGATAGTTTTATCTTTAAGCTTTAGCAAATATGTGACTTTACATACTGCCCTGAAAGAGTATTTTCAGATGAACATGGTCGGCAAGGATTTGACTTTTGACACCAGTACTAGAATGCACGGACGTGAAACCTCTTATTCGTTCAAGTTTTCTGAAGTATTGCCTTGATTTTAGGCAGACAGGAAACACAAATGGGGGCACAAAATAGAACACAAAATAGAAGCCCGACTCGGAACGTGTTATACACGGAGTTTGGGTCTTTCTTGGAAAGGAGGGATTATCTGAAAAAAGATTGTTGCTTTTCATGTTCCATGTCTTCCAGCCTTTTTAGCGAACTGAGCTGTAGAGCGTCTGCTCAAGCCAGGTTTCTCCCTGGTGAGCCTTCTATGGCTCAACCATTTTATGCTTTTATGGAATTAGTATGCGCTACACCGGTGACTGAAAATAATGCTACAATAACACCCTTGCATAAATATCTAAGCATCAGTGAGGAGTCCCATGGGAGAGAAACTGAAAAAGTATAAATGCATTTGAATTTGATGAGCATTACGAAATTACACCACAGAAAAAGGCGACAACAGTCGCCCTGTGTAGAGTGCTTTAGAGTGTCCGTTTCTTAGCCTTGTACTTTTGCCAGCACCAGATATCATCTTTTGCAATTCTTGTAATTGGTGAAAAATGGCCTCTTGGTGTTAATTATTTCTAGTTCCTCAATTACCCCGGATTGAGTATCTTTTGATGTTTCTTGGTGGATTTTCCCTCTTCCTTTTTTGAACTGTCTGTTCAAATATTTTGTGCTTTTCCCTAGTGGTCTTGTTACATTATTCTTAGAGCTTTGTAAGAGCTTTTAATATTATGAGTATTGATTTTTTTTTTGAAAATATTTTCTCCCACTGTTCCTTGTTTTCTAAAGATCTTTATGATGTCTTTCAAAGTATCTAAGTTGAAAGATTTAGGTAGTGAAGTCTACCAGTATTCGTATTTATGTCCTTTGAGTTTTGTGAGTTGCTTAGAAAGACTTACATATGTATATATAGGAAGTATATTGCCAGTATGTGTGTGTGTACATTTTTATGTATATATATACTATAGTTTTTTCTAGTGCCCTACGATCATAATTCAAGTCCTAATTTAATTGTCTTATTAGCATGTTTTTTCTAATACTTTTCAAAGCTTTCTTTTATGCATTTTAGTCTTTCTGTTGTATATATAATGAAATATATAGCTTATTTTTCCAAATAGAATCTAAATTTTGAGTAGCACATAATTTTACCTCCAATTGAAATGTCACCTTTATCACGTAATAAATTCTTATGGATGTTCATTTCTAGACTTTTATATTCTGTTCCAGTTTATTTGTCTATTCATGACATAGTCACCACAATGTTTTAATATCTATAACTTTATATTTTGATTTGCTACATTGTTTTCTTTGTGTTGTTTGGAATTTCTTGGCTGTTTTTGGTCATGTACTCTTTTAGTGAACTTTAGGAACAGGTGAGTAAATGTCCATTTGAAAAATTTCAATGGAGTTTTGATTGAAACTACACAGTGTATGTAGATCCACTAGAGAAAAGTGAGTAATCTTTCCAAGCAATTGTATCCACTCACACAGGATCTCTGCCAGCATGTTATCAGGCACTGGTACCTCTAAAATGTTTGAGTTGCTCAACACACTCCCCAAGTCAACACTGAAGAAAAATATTTCTCTTCCCTGTCTTAATGAATGTTAAGTCCAAACCCTGTCTCACATTACCATTGAAATGCAACTACGATCCTCAGATGTCTGCCTGGTTAAGTTCTGGGTATATCATGTGAGAAGCTTTGTTGTCTGACTCTAAGGTGGTTCACAATGGGATATCTGCACAATGTCAAAGTATGAGAATTTTTCCAGAAACCAAGGACTAGATTCATTAGGTTAGATTCATCACATTTTCAATGAAGACCAATTTTATTGGATTCTCTCCCTTTCATCTAAGGCTATGCAAACATGCCTACAAGAGCGCCACCCAATCCAGTTAATTCTCATTCTGGAAAATTATCAGTAAAATTCAACAACAACAAAAATTCCCACTAATATGTTATTTAACATTATGCACATTAAATTATTAGATAAATTAATAAACTTTTCACTTTTTCTTTCCCTCCTTCCAATAATGCCTTAATTTATTTTTAAAAGATTGGAGAACATAGGTACCATTCTCTAAAGTATAGTTTTTACTTATTATTGTAGCATTGTGATTCTTACAAATTGCAAGCAATCTAAATGTTCAAGCAGCTTGGTAAATACATCTTTGTATATCCATATAGCATTATATTATTCAGCATGTTAAAACAATGAAAGATTATTTGTAATATGTAACTGCATGAAAGGTTTAAGATATATTATTGAACAGAACCGAATCACTCTGTAGAATAGCATATATAACATGATCCATTTTTATTTAAAATAATTTGTTTATTGGGGCACCTGGGCAGCTCAGTCAGTTAAGCGTCTCTTGATTTCTGCTCAGGTCATGATCCCAGGGTGGTGAGATCGAGCCCCACACAGGGCTCTGCACTGGGCGTGGGCCCTACTTAAGATTGTCTCTCTCCCTCCCTCTCTCTCTCTCTCTTCCTCTGCTCCTCCCCCACTCTCAGAAAAATGTTCATTTAAATAAAATAAAATAATTTGTTTATTAAACACACATGTAGGCATACCTAAAGTATATGTAAAAAATAATCACTGGATCTTGGAGTTGGGAAGTATAAAATTCATATTCTACCTCATTCGTATTTATATCATTTAAAAATTTACAGTGAACATACATGTTTTATAATGAAAAATAATTTTTTCGTTTTATAAAATGAAATTTTTAGATTATTTATTAATGATCTTACTTCCTACAATAACACTTTCTCATTGTCACAGATTATTGAGAGATAGCTATGCCTCACAAATCATATGTTTTCTTCCATTACATCCCTGTACATAGAGTCATTTCAGGAGTATTACCATTATTACAATTCCTTGAAGTATTACTAAGTTTCTGTCACAAAACTAACTATATAAATTGCCCCATTTAATCCTCAGGACTGGGCTGGATATTGTCCCCATTTTACAGATACAAATGAATTTTAGAAATATTAAGTCACTTGCCAAAGTCCTCCAGCCAATTAATTAATCAACATAGTAGGGAATACAACTTTAATCTCTGATTCCGACCATGGGTTCTCCCAGTGTCCTACAAAACAGTGTCCATATGCAAATTAATAAACACAAACCAGAGAGACTTTTCAAAATTCAAGGCCATAACCTTCCCATATTTCTTTTGTAGATAAACCTGGCAGGGGTGTCCAAGGATCAAAATGGGTAAAGTGCACATCCACTGAATGACAACTTTATGGTGTGACACGGGCACCTTAAATGGTCCTCATTCAGGTCCCAGGTTAAGAACCACCACTGTGTCATACCCTGAGAGACAAGGCTGCATATTCGCACGTATGCAGACATGCACACGCATACACCTATATATTACACAACTGTTGTGCTGGGGTCCTTTTATGTTCCTCTGCTTTCTTTTCTGGTTTCAGCCTGTTATGTCCTACAGATGGAATGTTGTAGAACACAACCTAGACATCATCGAATGTGGCCATGAAATATTTCCAGTGAAAGTTTTATTTCTACTTCCCCACCATTCAGCTTCTCAATCTACTGGTCATGAGAAGTTACTTTGCTTGATCAGAATTTGAGTTGAAATTTTTTCAGAGAATAAAGAAAATTCCCAAAGGTAAGGTTTCTATTACTGTCATGATCTTACTGAATTATAGAACATTCAGAAAAGTGTAATAACCTTGTGAAATTGGCTTTTTGGCTATGTTTTATTCATCTTTGAATTCTAAATACTTGCATGGCATGAACTTGGTGCTCAATAACTCCTTTGAAATGGACTATTTCTATTTGTTGTGAAGGGAAACTTTAGAGGCTCTCTCAAGAAATCTACCCACAACCTCCCCCCTCCCCAAATTAAGTGACTTGTACAAGGTCTCTTGCCTTTTTAATTGGAGAGCTGAAGCTAGAATCAAGGTCTTGTGTCTCTGGGACCCTCATCTTCTTTCAAACCATCACAACCCAGAATTGTTAAAGCAATGTTATATTTAATTGCAAAAAGGGCTCCAGGCTCATGGACATCCCTGATGACAAACCAGATCTTCAGTTGGGAAGTTCATGTGAATAGAAGTTCAAGAATGGAAATATATTTCAGTAGTTTGTGGCTTAGAATTGAGTATTTTTATGTTGACTTCTTTATATTAACTGGATTTCCATGACTCTGTCCCCTTGGATTGCAGTTGTAATTATGTAGCAGTTAACATATTCTCTGGGCCCAGCACATCCCATAATTAGCTGTGTTCTCTCCACAGCATATGACTCAACCCTGTGTGGTTCTTCTATATCAAAGGCAGGGTGACCAGAGTTTTTTAACCACAATACTTGAGCATGTAGTGGCAGATGGCTGCACAACCCAAGTGCATCGGGTCCTTTTGAAGAGCAACCTCACCAAAAACAAGCAAACAAACAAACAAAACCAGACCTTGAGATTTATTTTTGAAAAAAGGAAAGAACCTTCTTGAGGGTGTTTCCAAACACCGCATCATTTTAAAAGAAAAGCATGTCGTCGTCGTCTTCTTCTTCTTCTTCTTCTTCTTCTTCTCCTTCTTCTTCTTTTAAGAACTAAAATAGAAATAAATGAGTTAGAACTTTGAGGTCAGCCTTGATCAGGAAGGAGGGCACTTCCTGGTCTCTAATCAGATGTCTACAGAGGTTTATTTAGTTGAACTAGAGCATTGGGTATAATGTAATAGGCTGTGAGAAGAACATAGAACTAGGGGTCTGGAGACCCAATTTCTTATCTTTGCTCCGCTGCTAATTAGGTATCTGAAGCTTTCTGAGCTTTGGTGATTCTAACTCCTTCTATCTGAGATCATTTAGGAAAACCCCTATTATAAATGCATGATCTTATATTATGAGACAAGCTGGAAAATAGAGCATCTCAGGCTCCCTTCTGCACAAACACATTAATCTACTTGTGAAGAACCCTAAAGAAGGAAAAGACTCAGTAGCTGCCCTGGTAAACTTATTATAGGCTTAGTGAAACTCACCATCGGGAGTTCCTTATTATATTAGTGACAACATATCAGAACAGAGACTTTTTATTCACGAGAATTCCCTAGGGGAAAACAACTACATTTGTTGGGAAAAGGACTCAGAATGAAAGGCTGGACCGAGTGGGCGTAAATTTGAGTTTCACTGTTCCGTACTGCTTAAGGGAACAGATTTTCTTGCCACTTTTCAGGGGGAGGAAAATAGCAAAAGGGAGAGAGGGGGATGGGGCTAGTGTGATGGTAAGAGTGCTACACAGTCTGCAGGGTGACTCTTCCCCGTGACCCTCAAAGACTCAATTTTCTCAAAAATGCATAAATGCTGGGTTCTGTGTGTGTGAAGATGGGGAGAAGTAGTCACAGAAGTTGTGAAGGGACCCCATGTGGCACTCATGTTAATTCTGAGTGGTATCAAACTTGGGTATAGGAATGAGGAGGTAGAGAAAAAAAAGAGAAAACCAGCCTTGCGGACTGGCAGGAATGTAATGAAAGCTCTTGCTTTCTAGTCTATGGGATTGTACTTCAGATCAAAGTCAAGATCTGAAAAAAAGTATTCATAACTTAAAACACCGGCTAACACCCATGACTCGTGCACTTTCCACACTCCAGGCACTGTGCCAAATGCTTTATGTGAATATTATATTTCATATATATACACACCTACATGCAAAGAGTACTCCTTTTAATCTTTACACTGGGCCTATAAAGTGGGTATTATTATCTCAGCTTCACATTGAGAGAAATTAAGACTCAGAGAGATTACATAAATTGTTCAAGGACATAAAGCTTTAAGTTTCATGTGGATTCCAAATATATTGGAAATCAATTTATTAATTACTAATATAAAAATGTATCAAGTATTACATCTACTAAACATCAGAGGATGTACAAAGATGCTTCTAAAGTGAATCTTGCCTCAGAGCATTTATTTTGTCATCTAATAGGAGCTATAGGATGAGGGCAGAGCCACGTTATCAAGACTCTAAGGCGTGAGGCTTCTGAGAGGTTTAAATGCTGTCAATTTCAGGGGAATCAAAAGCTCTAATTCTCCCCACCGCCTGGTGTAGTCTGAGTCCTTTTCTCTTGTGGTGCCAGAGATTAGCTAACATATTCTGGATGTAACCCGAAGTCGGATGTTCTCTTGTCCAGCGCCATCAATCATGACAAGGAATCCACCTCTTCATTAGTTCCAGTACTTTTGGCAGCCTCCACTGAAAATCCTAGAGATCATGAGCTTCGGTCACCTAAGGAAGCACACTGCATTTCATCCGGCACATTCCCCATCCAACATTTTTCTTCTTCAAGCTCCCTCCCCAGATTCCTGTCTTTCCTCTCATCTACCACATTCTTTCTCCTTATCACTCCCTCTTTTGGCTACCACCTCAGCACATTCTTTTCCCAATCCTGCCCTGAAGAGATTTTAAGAAAATATTCTCCCAGCAAAGCAGATCTGGCTAAGGGAGGGATTTTTTTTTTTTTCAAGTAAAACAAATTCTTCATGTAGAAATTTCTTCCATGAATACATAGACCTGCTCAAGCCTTCCATTTCTCAGTTGTCCCGTCTTCCTAGGCTGCCTGAAGATCTCTCTCTCCAATCCTCTAACTTGACCTCAAGTCTCTTGACATTTGACTGCTCATTAGCTCACCGTTTTCCCTAAAGATTGGATAGGGGCCCATGGATGGTACGGGAACCTCAAATCAGCCAAATGTTTCATGTTCAACTTTTATAAAAGATTTGGGGGTAAGAAACTACAGTGGCAATTAGAGGTTGTCATTTATTTGATTTTCCCTATTTCATCAATTCTAAAGTTCACTTTCCAGAGGAAAAGGAGACACTTTCTTAATACATTGGTGTAATATAAAAACAATTTTGTGTGCTGGAGCTGTACTAAAGTCACAGAGACTGTAAATCCCAGCTCTACCAATTCACAGTTTTCTGATCCAGGCAAAATCATACTTAACTCCTCTGAATCTCAGTTTTCTCATCTGCAAATTGGCATGATAAAACTTTAGATACTTCATAAAGTTATTATAGTCAAATAGGATAAACTATGTACCTAGAACACAGTAGGTGCTTAATAAATGGAGGCAATTGAGTACACTAGGAATCTCAAACTAAGGAAAGCAAGTCTTGCAAAAACATAAAAATTCTCTACTTCCTACATTCTCTTTGGCTTCTAATATTAGAAGGTGGTGCATGAGTTGGCTGTCCTTTGCTATAACCCAGTTACAACTCCATAGATATATAATAGGAGTGTTTACAATTGAATTACAAACTCTGCCAACTTAGTGAAGCCTAGGATTGGCATTCATAGTTGGAAACAAACAAACAAACAAATCCCACCCCTGGCTCTCAGTTTCACAGCTCTGCAATTCATTTCCTGAGAAGCTTTCCAACTATGTGATTTTCCATAGCTTCAGGCTTTGTTATTAGTGAAGGGCCCTGTTGGGTTTATCACCAGTTCTAGCAGCTGCCGGCACAGGTGATATACTCTGTTAGTTAGGGCTGGGGACAGAATGTAGGTGGGGGCTTTCCAGTTCCAGGGGAGAAGATTATAAGATGCTTTGTATAAGAGCTCTGGGAGGAAGTAATAGGGGTCCACAAAGAAAGTGTGCTGACAAACTAGAGTAATGATTGAATTTAATACAAACGGCCGTATAACGTGAAGCTACACATTCATCTTTGTGTTTTACATGGGATATTACAAGGTAAAACCCCGTGGACCAATTTGTCTAGCTTGTATTGCCTTGAGATACCTGGTATCTTATATGAAAAGCCTAAGAAAAAGGGATCAAGGAATAAGTAATTGTTGTCATTTATTGAGCAACTATTACGTTCCTCCTAAATTATGTAAAGTAGATGTTCTTAATGAGGGTTATGAGGGTTAGTGATATTAAAGGATTAATCAGCAACTAAGAAGTTATTTCTAAGAATCCATCACTTCAACAATTTCCTCCCATCTAAAAATATACATTAAGAATTGTGTAGTGATGTCAGGTGTCTTTGTTTTGTCCTAATCATTTCAGTGACTTAATGTTTAATATTGCTTAACTTCAGAAGAAACCGGCTGGAAAGGCATGAAGACAGCTTCTAAAAGTCCTTTCTTGAAAAGGGATTTTTTTTTTTTTTTTTTTTTTACAAAACCCAATATCTCTTAAAAGCACAAGGACAATACTAATGAAATGTATTCAGTCCCAGAATACAGGGAAGTCTTAAACAGATTCGAGAAGAAGATAACACCATCCATACAAAATGCAATTCTGATCCTTTCTAGATTTTAGCTTCCTTTAGGGTGTGAAATCTTGTCTTTATATACTTCAAAGCACTTATCACAGTTTTAGTGAAGAGTGTGCCTTTGATGAAATTTTATCAGATAAATAGCATTTAACCATCTCGACATCTCAGAACGTGTTGTTTCCATGTCTCCTCATGATTGAAGCATTTTGTCACAAGATAAATAAACAAACAGAACATGCATGCATAAACTCCCCTCCAAATATACAACATAGGTCAGTTTATTAGGGAAACTGAGATTATGGTTGAGATTTTACTGTGTTAAAAGAGAGGAACTCACTTTATTGACGGATGACCATTTAACAAGATTTTCTCTAGGTTAACTCCTTTCCCACAGTGCTTATTTTCATTTTTTTGGCAAAGAAGTGCATGCTGAGAGTGTCTAAAAATACGCAGCAAGTTGAGTAGATAGGCGAGATTTAAATCTTGCTACTTAACCACCTAGATTGGCCCTGAACTCTGTTCTTTCCACTGCACCATATTCTCTCCTGGTACTGAAAATCAGTCCTGAAGTTCAGGATAACTTCAACTTACAGAGATTGCTCATAGATAAAGAATGATCCCCTCGAGGTATCTGGACCAGCAGCATCAGCCGCATACAGGAGCTTTTTAGAATTCAGCATCTTGGAGCTCACTCCCTCCCTACTGCATCCAAATCCACTTTAAACATACTCTCTCTGTGATTTGTATGTAGATTAGTGTTTTAGAAGCACTGTCCAAGAAGTTATGTCTCCCAGCATAACAAGGTGTTTTTCGCAAGGTGTTTTTTTAAGAAGATAAAACAGGATTGCGCCTTTTCAGATAGGTCTTTCCATTCTTGGTAGTGAAAAATAGTTTGACTATTATGATTTCTGTCAGGAATATGGCAGCAGATCAAAAATGTGTGCTTTGGAATCATCCACTAATTTATTCTGCCAGATTGCTTTTATGTTATCAGTGGTGAGGAAATTAAGCCTCGACAGGACAGTTTCTCACTGGAGGCACTGACATTCACAATCTTTCCTGTAGAAGGGGAAGCAGATGGGTCTGGACATAGATATTATGCATTCTGATAGCGAAGAGGCAATCTTTCATGAGCTGCCCTGGAGCAAAGTGGGAAGAGTTCTGTGTTAATTTTTTAATGTCTTTTTAATTAAAGTGTCAAACGGCAGTCCCTGAGTTTCACTGAAAGAACTGGATTCTTCTCTGTTATCATCTTTAAAATGAAAGCCAGTTCAAGGAGCCATTTATTTTCCTTAGTCTTTGTTTCTGGTTTCCTATTTTTAGTACACTTCAAGGTGAAACTCAGTTATCATTATTTGCTAACTTTCAAGTTTGCATTTGAAGTCATGTTGAAACAAAGAACAGATGCCCCCTGGTATCAGTCAACCGTGGCCACAGTATTGCTGCATAGTAGCGTAAAACGTCCCTGGCTTTCCACAGTAAACATTTATTTCTCATGCTGTGACCACAGAGGCTAGGCATTCGGCTCAACCTAGAAAGAGCCTGCTTAGGACAGCTGCTGTTGTGGCTCTGATCCATGAGTCTTTCATCCTCCTCCAGGGACCTACAGGTAGAGCAAACTTTTCTCGTGGAGACGGCAGAGGTCAAGAGAGCAGGCACAACCAAACAAGGCCTCTTATTGCCTAGGCTCAAAACTGAACATGACTGTCACCACTGCTTCATTCTGTTGACCAGAGCAAGCCATGTGGCCAAACCCAAAATCAGAGGGCAAGGAAATGTATTATGTTTCTTTCATGGGTACAACTACTAAATCACCTGTGGATAGAGGGGGAGGTGAAGAACGGGCCATTACTACAGTCTATACAGTCTATGCCACCCTGCCTGTTTTGTTTTCCTCGGATTTCTATCATTCAGATTCCTAGCCTTGTTTTTCTGATGACAGTAGGCATTGGGATGTGTGGAACATGATGGACATGGCATGGTTTCCTTTACATGTGCTAGAAAGGGGGCTACTTAACACCTTGAGCTCGATTTACTCCCCGTCTTCTCTCATGTTCAGAGTTAATGTGACATTATAGAAAACCATATCATGTTAATTACAAAATCATTTCAGCTGCCCAATATTATGGATTTTTTTTTCCTTGCCTGATAATATAGCTTTTCAGAGGTGGTCAGATCACACTGGGGAGAATTAATTGCTCAATGTAAATAGTGGTGAATAATTCAAACACCAGTCATGAATCTGCCAAGAAATAAGTTCAAGATAGGGAATCCAAGAAATTCTTCTGTGGATGAGTAGTATTAAAATCCTACTTTTCAACAACTCTTTCAGATTATAAAACAACCTTTCTTAATTTTCTGCTTGAAGTATCACATGACGAAAATGTTTTCCATAGTTTTGAGAAATGACAGGAAGACAACCTTAAAGGTAAAGCAGGCTGATCATCATAGGCACTATGATTTGAAGACTCCTTACCCCAATATCTCCACCCCTACTCCCAGTGTCTAAAACTTTACCCTGAGAGAGTTACTCTTTAGGCTAAGATTTTATTGATTTTTAAGACATTATCATATATCCATTTATTCTGTCTCCCCATTTCATGCATGGGAGACAAGAAAAAAATCAGTTATCAAAACATCAACCTCCAAGGAAGACAACCTTCTACTTATCATCTTTCACTTTAGCTACCTTTGCTTTATCCTTTGTATCCCAGATTGGGCTACAGTCTTATCCTGTATAACCAAGACCTTGTTAAAAATTATAGCTAAATGAAAGAGTAAATTTTCCTTAGGATGAATTTGTTCTTTTCCTAGAATCATACTTCATGGGATTACTGTGAAGACTAAGTGAATTAACACATGCAAACGATTTAGGAGAGTGCCAGACACAAGGGATATCATTACTAATATTTTGCTATAGCATCTGGATCACTTTATTGCATTTGTTTTTGAGGTTGTATCTTTTCTTGTTAAATACGAGTTTTTTGAGATACCTAGAAAAGTCCATGGCAAACAGTATGTGCTGCATATTTATTAATGGAATGAATTTGTTGAGTATTCATTATGTGTAAGAACAATGCAAAGCACTGGATATGCAAAAATAACATAGCTGACACCTGCCCTAGATGAGGGCATAGTGATGAGAAAAGACACACTTCTACAGATCATAGAATATAATAAGAAAATGGGTAGAACAGAGGAATATAAAAACGAGTATGGGGGACTAGAAGCAAGAGGAACAGTCAGATGAGCCCACATCTTTGTCTTGGATGGCAAGAATATTGTCTAGGAAATTAGAGTTAGAGCAGTGCTTACCAAGTTTAACATGAATGCGAATCACCTAGGCAGGTTGTTAAAACACAGATTGCTGGGCATTATGCCCAGAGTTTCTAATTTAGTTGGTCCAGGATGGGTCTCAGAATTTACATTTCTGGAAAGTTCTCAGATAATGCTGATGATGCTGGCCTAGGGAACACACATTGAGAACCATGAAGGAATGGGGAGGTAACACTATAAATAGAGTCCGTTCTTGAAAATTTTGTTATCATGCAGAAAACAGAGAAGTGCAAACATTGAAAGAGGTGGATAAGGCTCCTCTCATATGAGGTGATTCACATTTATTTTCAGATATTCTTCTAGCAATGCTATGAGGTAGGTTTATTAGGCAGGGTAGTATCTAAGCTCTGTTGCCAGTAACAAATTAGCCATGAAATCTCATGATTAAACACACACACACACACACACACACACACACAGTTTATACATGCAATGCAGATAGATGGAACACTGCTCCACATGGTCACTCTGGGGCTGTAATGAATGCTGTGGACCGTCACCCACAAGGCTTAGATACTCAATCCTTTGAGCTGTTGGACCTTGTTAACAGCCGAAGAGAGATTCCACACCCAAGGCACATTCACCCACAGCAACAGTTGGGCAATGTGGCCATTTCAGAGCTGGGCCGCTTGTGGAGGGTGGGACAACTCTAAAGAACCATTTCAGCTCTAAAACTTCATTGAATTAGACTTATTTAAATCTGGACCCCAATGGGTTTTCTGTCTTTGGTCAGATTCCCTAGGAAACAGACTGACATTTTTTGCTCAAGAATTTTACTGGGGGAGTAAAGAAAGTAGGGATTGAAGGGAGTGAAGAAAGTAGTGCTAGGCAGAGAGTGTGACTGGATTTAGAGTCTGGAGCTGACATGGGTGCCTACACCTAGCTTAGCTCAGAAGTGGTGGCATGACTGCATTGGTGGAGCCTCATTGCTGTCATGCAAGAACAGCAGTACTGGTGGGTAAGCATAATGAGCTCTGCTTTGGCTGGCTGAATCTTTGGAGAGTCACCTTGGCATTCTCCATGGGTTCCACTGTTCTCTTTGCTGATCAGAAATTTTCTAAAGCATCAGTATCATCTGAGAGAAGTTTTATGCAATACATAATTTAGGCTCTGTGCAATAAATCATCAGACTTGATTTTTGTCTTCACAAAAATCTCAGACTCTGAGACTCACCAGACTTGAGTATTGCATTTCATTCTAGGCAACCCATTGTTCAGATGACCACTGAGAAACATAGAAGAGGCTGACTGGGATAATGAAGGTATCTGTAAGACACTTGAAATGAAGGTATATAGCCTAGAAAAAAGACACAACTGGAGAGAACCTGATCACCATCTCAAATGTTGGACTGTCCTGTAGGGGAGGGTATCACTCTGGCTCACTTCTAGAGCAGTCATCAGCTAGATGTTAATCTCAAGGAGATTATGAATAGTGTCTGCCACAATTGCATTGTATCCCCCAGGCCTGGCATAGTACTGGCCACAAAGTAGATACTCAATATTTGATTAAATAAAAGAAATCAAATAAATGTTATGTTGGTTCAGATTGTAACTCAACAGAATAAAGGTCTGCACACTTCTGACTCTCTTTAAAATAATGGAATAGGCTGCCTTAAAAGCCAAGTCAGAACCATATCATTGAGAGAACCCATATATAGGTGGGATGACTCTTTCAGCAAAGGATATTGCAAGATCAAATTCCTGATCTGGATAGGGGGTTAGATGTTGAAAGTTTATTTCAATTTTAAGATACTTATATTTTAAGGATAGGAAAATGACTATTTTGTGGGGAAATAACTACCAGAAGGCATGGTGGCTACTGTACACAGGAAGTTTTGAATTTTACTTCTACTGAATTCCCACAGAGATTCCAAAAACAAGTCAAAGGAGGTCACATTCACTCTATCACCTTCAACTTAAAATATCAATTATTAATATGCCAGTACACTTTCTGCACTCATGGATGGCTTCTTGATAAAGATCATGGGATCCCCAGAACTTTGGGCATGTAGTGATAGAGAGGGTAGATACAAGGATGCTCTCGGTCCTCATGCACCCAGTATCCCAGGCTAGTATTAAGGAATTAAATCCTTTATACTGCAATTCGGGGCACTGGAGTAGCAGGAGAAACTATGGGATAAGCTCTGTAGGATAGGAGAGAATATGATTTCTAAATTCAGGAACAATAGTTATCTTTGAGTATTTGAAGAAAGTTTTCATCAATTATATGAAGAAAAATGCATACTTATATGAAATTTTATAAACCTGGACCTCTTAAAATCCATTAATGAATTAAGAACCCATGGGATAAGATGGAGCTTTTTAGACGACCCTGTGCCTTCTGGGTATTACCACTTGAGCACAGAAAGCTACTCTCGTCCCTGATGCCCTATAAGGAAATAATTTATAGAGATATGACTCATTGTATTTATAAAGTCGAAGGAGAGAGGAGTGACCTGATTCAGAGTCAAACAAGATGGGTAGGGAGCTGATGTCCCATCTATGAGCTGGATTTATTAAAGCAAGTCAGGCTTTAGCTTATGATTACAATACATTATCATAAATGGTATTGATTGGCAGTTGGTCTTAGGAAGACCTGTCTGCTTGAATTATATTTCAAAGTCCTTCTAGGTATGATACTCTGCATAGGTGGTAGAATGTCATGCCTACTTGACCTGATTAATGGGCATTGATGGACCTACCCACTGGAAGATGTGTCACGCCAAAATAGTTACATGTCTGTAATTACTACCAATACGATGAACCCTTCAGGGATTTATGGATGAATGCACCAGTTAATAGAGAGAAAGTAAAATGTGACCTGGGGAGCTACGTGGTAAAAAGGGCATGGCCTTGGGAACAGAAAAACCTGGGTTTGAATTCACATTCACCACTTGCTAACCATACAATCTTAGGTCAGTTACTTAGTTGTATGGTGCTGTAGATGTGTCACCACAGAATGAGACTGAGAGGACCTGCCTCAGTTTTTTGTGATAGTGCACGTAAGCACTTAGCTTCAGGTTTGGTGCAAAAACCTGCCCCGTCTTAGTTCTTGCCTTCCTTTCTCATGAAATGCATTCTAGGTAAGCATCATTCAATAGTGGGTTGGTTTCTTTGAGTGAAAGAGCATCAAAAAGATTTATATCAGGTAGCCTCTGCAAGGGGAACACCCTGCAGGGAAAATGACAGTGTGAGATGCCAGGAGGAGGAAGCAGCCGGATAAAAGGAATTGGATCAGATGGAAGGGACAGGGACACAAAGTTGACCATTTTCTCTAGGGCCAGTCCTGTGTTCTCCTCGTATCTCTTCAAAATCTACCTAATTCCAACCCTTAACTTCCCCTGCTGGACACTTCACATTGGCCCAGAAGGAATGAAGTTGAAACATGACTGATTCTCACCCACCTCCCCATTTTTCATTTGATCTGCCGTAATCGTTGCCTTAACCAGGAAAAAAGAGTGAGAACACAGAGTTGGTTGAACACAGAGGAGAGGTGTATAACCATCTCTTTGGAGGAGTTTTAGAGAATTGGAATATAACTGAGAAGGAACTTCACATTTTTCTAGACTAGGAATGACAACATCGGCTGGAGAATTCTTTGAGGTTGTCCTGTGCATCATACAGGAGCATATTTAGCTGCATCACTGTTCTCTACCCACTAGATGCCAGCAGTCCCCCCTGCTCTTGACTTGTGACAACCAAACATGTCTCCAGACATTGTCAGATATTCCCCAGGGAGTAACATTGCCCCCGGTTGTGAACTGCTATTATAGCCCACACTTTTATCCAATAAATGGTCATTCTTCTCATGGGTTTTTACTTTTAAATTAACCCCTGACTCAGCATCCAGATATTTTCATCTTTATATTGATTGTATTGATGTTTAACTAGAAACAGGAGGTGGAAACCAACATTTAAATTATAGTCAACTGGAATTTTAGTGAAGATTTTGAGCTAGAAGACTTAAGAGAAGCCAGTATTTTCTCTTCATGATGGATTTTGGAGTTAAAACCTGAGTCATTAAGGGAAGTTTTGATCTTCTATTGGCTAAAGATACAAGAAATTAGACAATATTTGATTCTCCTGTTCCTCCCCCCCCCCTTTTTTAAAGTTTATTTATTTATTTTGAGGGAGAGACAGAGACAGTGAGAATGGCGGGGGTGGGGGGGCTGAGAGAGGGAGAGAGAGGATCCCAAGCAGGATCCATGCTGTCAGCATAGAGCCCGACAAAGGGCATGGACTCACAAAACCACAAGATCATGACGTGAGCTGAAACCAAGAGTCAGATGCTAAACAGACTGAGCCACCCAGGGGCTCCTCTCATGCCCCCTTTAATTTGATATTTAACTAGTTAACTTTGGCCTCTGAGAGTGAGGACAGTCTCTGGACAGGGATTATTGGTCTCTGAAAGGTGCCTTGAGTGCCACTCAATGGAGACTGAGAATAACATTGTTTTCTGAATCATGCCTGCAGGAGCATTTCAGACAGGGATGAAATAAGAAAATGCACGTGGAGCATCTTGCACTGTGTCTTGGATGATAGTTGCTAATGCGTATTGTTATTTCATTTTTATGACTACTGTGATTCAGACAGGCTGCATCTGAGGACTCAGAGGGGACCCACAGGAGCAGCCAAGAGGGTCCTTGGCTTCATGTAGGATGGAAATCAAATGCAAGCCACCAGGAAGTGGAAGCAGAGTTTACTGAAGGCATATAGAGAGAGGTCAGATACAGACAGAGTGTCTAGGAGACTCAGAAAGGAAAGGAGCACGAGTCTCATCTTTGCTTGGGATATGGGGTTTTTATTGACAGTTGTGCTGTACGTCACCTTTCAGGCATCCAGGAACGGGTGAGAACAAGGACGAGGCGCAGGTGTCCATCATAAGTCATTCGTTCCCTGGAGCCAGAGAGTTTTGGCACCAAGATGTTTAGCGAGCACCAGTGATCTGGAATATGCACATGATGGCCTTGCCTAGTCATTCCTGAGATGTTATCTACTGTGCTGGAAGACTCCAGAGAAATCATTAACTCCTTGTCCCTTACAAGGAAGACATACATTAAGGCGTGTGTAGGGCGAGGATGCGGGTCCTAGCTAGAGTAGAAGCAGGAAAGGGAGCAGAGGGAAAAAAACAGCTTTCTCTCTGCTGGGGTCCCTTTGCTTTCCCTGTCTCAACTGCCCTGATTAAGCTGCTAACCCACTTAGAGTTAAACTGTAAGTCTTTGTTTGCTTGTTTGTTTTAGTTTTTTGTCTCTTTGAGTGATAACTTCATACTTTACATCAGGTTATAATGGTGAGTTTAATTTGAGTAACTCGATTACTAAATGTGAGAGCTTGATGTGGTTCCACCTATTTCACAAAAATTACAGGACTACACTGAATAAGCACTTAGAATTAAGTTGTCTATACCGTAAGGTATTTTTTATGATGTCTTGTCATTGGCCCCCAAGGACAAGATTTTAGTGAGGGGCAAAGAGATAAAAAAAAAAAAAAAAGTAGAAAGTCATCATTGCTAATTTGCTGAAACGATCCCAGGTGTCTCTTTGAACAGCAGGGCAAAAATAGTTTCTTTTAAAGAAGCCCTAAGGGAAGTTCATAGGCTATGATAGCCGGATTTCATCCAAAGCCATGTTTTCCTTCTCAAAAAGGATTCTTTCTTTTTTAAATCCCTGGATTACTCTGTTAGATACCTAGCCCTTGTTCTGGAGAACTAGGTTTTTAGGTTAGAGGTGAGGAAATCTGGATGCTGAAGTCTTTTCCTCTGGAGCTAATTAAGGGAGGAAGTGAGTTATGGATAGGAAGAAGGGAAGGGGGAAGAAAAATACACAAAACTGGTTACATAGACCCAGGGAACCAGTAGGGTTTGCCTGGTGCAGTAACTGTTGGCAGATTAGCAGTTTAGCTAAGGCAGTGCTGGTGATAAAAAATAATAATCATCATAATTATAGCCAATGTTCCTCAGCAAGTACTGGGCTAGACCCAGTGCCAGGGACTCGATATGCATTCTGTCATTCCAGCTTCACAGAACTCCTGTGAGGACCATTACTAACTTCCATTTTGCAGGTGAGGAAACAGCAAGATAGGAGCTTGAAAGAACATCTTCAAGTATTGGAATTGAGTTTCAAATTCGTGAGCAAAGCCAGTGCTCTTAACCATTTCTCTCGATTGCATGTCTCTAGATGTGGAGTATTATTCACCCTGATCTAGAATCGGACGTGCGGTAAAAAGGCCAGAATGGCCAGGATCAATACTAGCAAATAAGCATCATGGAATAGCTCACCAGAGGCTTGTGGCAAGTTGCTTCTAAGGAAACCAGAGCGAATGGTGTTGTGGGGCTGCTCTGTGAAATAATGTGGGAAGTCTGTAGTCTCAAGAGTAACAGAATGGACAAAAGCATATCTGGCTGTCCATAGAAACATGTCTAGTAGCCTGATATTATAAAATTTAGTCATTCTGGCGTAAATAGGATCATATTTAACACCAGGTTCAAATCTACTGAAATGTTCCACATCTCAGTTTCCTCCATGGCTAAACATACCTATTTTCCCTCATATCTTCTATCTAGAGCTGTGAGAATGGTTCATGGGATCATGAAATTCTTTGATGTGCTTTGGGAAAATTATGCAAATACATAATGTAATAATCTGATTTATACTACCTAGAGAGAGTTAACTGAAGAGGAAAATTAAATGATTATGGGCCTAAGTAGATGATTTATGAGTAAAGGCTACAAAGTATAAAGTTCTAACAACAGCATAAGTCCCTATGAAGTTTGAGATGGGAGAAAAAATGAGGTGGGTTGGTACAAAGGCTTCTAGGTAAGATTAACAGGCTGAAATTGAAAAGAAAACAATTTTGTTCTTTATGACAAGTATCAAGACATTCAGATTAATGATATACTGAGTACTTTTGTAGAGAACCTTATACCTTCCAACCCTAGGGGGCCTGAAAACAAAATATGGCAATATACAATAGATTTGGAGATGAAGAGGCTCAGCGGTAGAATATAATGATTGATGCTTTGGGGACCTTTAGAGACAAAAACATGGATGGCTAAGGTTACTGGCAAATACAGTTTCTTTGACTCAACTGCTTAGACTTAGAATATACTAAAACATACATTAAGAGTTAGAATGCTTCTTTCAGACTGTCTGATTTATAGACTCACATGTTAGCAATATATAATTTTAGACAGATGAGGTAAAATATTTCCATAATGCAGATTCTACTGAGTGTTGGACAACGCTGTGTCATTGTTCAGAGAGAGTATAAACTGTGTAACTCTCTTCAGGGAAATAGTAAAGAAATTCTTGGGTTGGACCCATTTTAGAGCAAGCAGACAAGGTGCCCAGTGTCTTCAATAGTACTTCTTCCCTATATGTGATTTGATGCCAAAACTTACAGAGAATTATGACTTTAGAAAAAAGGTGAGTGTCGAATATGGAAGCAGTGAGTGGTTCTTGTGGCAAGGTGAAAGGGATGGTCATAAAATAAATAAAAACAAGGATCAGCTCTTTTGGGTCATCTTGAGATGATTCATTTCATTTCAACAACTATCTATTGAGAAGTGACTCTGTGTACAGTGCTATTCTAGGAACTGAAAGGTAGTAAGACGATATCTGGGTGCTCACGGTGTAGTGAAAGAGACACTAACCAACACTGAAAATGATCCTTGAATAAAAGAGACTAGAACAGTGGTATAAAGGGGAGATATAAATGGGAGGAGGGGATAAGAAGAAATTCATATGAAATGAGATAATTTAGGATTAACCTTCAAATCCCTCAGGTGGTGAGGGGTAGCACGCAAAAAAAGGATTTATGGTACATTTTTTTCCCAAATTAATTTGCAAGATAAGTAGAGTTGCTTTGTTTTAGCAACTACCAAAGAAATATTCTCTTCTAACTTATTTTTTTATTGTGTTTCAGCCTAGGTGTAAGACACAGATACAGATGCACAAGTTTATATAGACACGTGTAATGTTTTTCATATCAAAATAGTAAATGGTTTTAAGAACATTATTGTATAAATCATGCACACATATGTGTAGATTTGGGGGTCAAGAAGACCTGAGTTTGAGCTTCAGACATGCTACTTTCTGTGAACTTTGGACATTTAATGTTTCTAAATATAACTTTTCTTATCTGTGTAATGGAGACAGTTGTGAGGTGTGTGTATGTCAAATACTTAGGTACAAAGCTAGATGGAGCATTGTGTAAAAGGAATAATTGAGTAAGATTTGGTGTGTAAGGACTGGGGTGTCAGCAGTGGTATGCTGGTAAAGATTTATCAATTGGCTCTTTGGGGAAATGCCAATTCACATTGTGTAACTACTTCTACCATGGTCTATTTCAAACTAACAACATCCTGTCACTGAATGTAGAGTTGGAAATTGATGTGCGTAATTGGCTTTTATTCACTGGTGCAAACCAGGTTCAGCAAACCACTGGATGTCAGTGTTTCAATGCAATGGAATTTAACACTAAGTAAGCCTGATGGGAAAAGAAATTGTTGACAGTTGTGATTGTCTTGTCTGGATCATTGTACCCGAGTACACTAGGAAGGAACTATCAGTTCTCCTGGGAAGCAGTTAATTCAGTAACAGCGAATGACTTAAGTCAGGTACCATGGAAAGGAAGAACCTCCTCCTGTCTGGGGCTGGTGAGCAGGTAGACTAAACTGGGATGTTTCAGGGAATATTATCAGTAAGCTAGTTGTTGCAATATGGAGGCAGGCCGACACTAGGCAGGGAATTGTACCAGTTGATCTTAGGTTTCTAAGACTGGTTTGTGCCCATGAACTTTTAAGAGTGAGAACAAACTGAGGGTTGATGGGGAGTGGGAGGGAGGGGAGGGTGGGTGATGGGTATTGAGGAGGGTACCTATTGGGATGAGCACTGGGTGTTGTATGGAAATCAATTTGATAATAAACTTCATATATTGAAGAAAAAAAAAAGAGTAAGATTCCTAGGATCAGTTTTAACTTTTTTTAATGTTTATTTTTGAGAGAAAGTGTGTATGTGTGAGCAGAGAGGGGCAGAGAGAGAGGGAGACACAGAATCCAAAGCAGGCTCAGGCTCTGTGCTGCCAGCACGGAGCGCAACGCAGGGTTGAAACCCGTGAGATCATGAGCCGTGAGATCATGACCTGAGCCGAGGTCAGATGCTCAACTGACTGGGCCACCCAGGTGCCCCAGATCAGTTTTAAATTATGCAGTTATATGTCTGTTTTCTGCTCTACTAAGTTGTAGCGTAAAGCTGTAGTTGGGTGACAGTTGTGCAATAAGGAGCTAGGGAGACTAGGATCTCCTTTCGATAGGAGGAGGAGCTCTGGTTCCTGGAAACTTCCAAATCAAATGTAACACTCATTTGCTGAATCCATCTTCTCTCGTGTTCAAGATAAAAGGGCTTCCCTGTCTTAAATATCAGATTCTCTTCAGCTACCTCCATGGCTTCCATTTGCCTCTCAAAGGGACCCATAGTCCCAAAAGATTAAGAACCACTTATGCATATATTACATATCCTGTGCTTTTTACTACATTAATTTTTTAAAATAATATCATGTTGCACATTTCTTTACTCTAAACCATCTCAAATTACTTTGACAAGAGGGTTATAAATGATACATGAAAGTGGACAAATAGTGCTGAATGATGATTATTTAATGGATTTATAGTTGTATTGTGGTTCCTCAAAAATTAAACGTTGAATTACTGGGTGACCCAGAAATTCCACTCCTAGGTATATACCCAAGAGAATTTAAAACACATGCACAAACAAAAACCTGCACAAAAAAATGTTCATAGCAATGTTTTTCATACTAGCTCATAAGTAAAGATAACATAAATGTCCACCAGAGGCTGAGTAGATAAACAAAATATGATACATCCATACAACAGAATACTATTGAGCAATAAAAAAGGACCAAAGTTCTGATACATGCTACAATATGGATGAACCTAGAAAAAATGCTAAGTAAAAGAAGTTAGACACAGAAGGCCACTTTGTGTTTGCTTCTATTTATATTAAATGTCCAGAATAGACAAATCCATAGATTACTGGTTTCAGGGGCTGGGGAAAGGGGAGAATATTGCCTTGTCAATAGATATGGGATTTATTGTGGGGGTAATGGAATGTTCTGGAATTAGAGGAGATGGTTGGACAATATAGTGAATATACTAAAAACTACTCAAGTGTACATTTTAAAATTGTACATTTTGTTATGTGAATTATATGTCGAAAAAAATGCATATGCTAACTCAAAAAACCTAAAGCACCCAAATCTATGGTGGTGTTCCAAAAGAGGCACAAGAACCAACTGAAAAGTTCCTAATGGCCTAAGCTAGAACAATTTGAGGGGAAAAAAAAGATAATTAAATAATTTGTTTGGATTATAACCCAAAGCGTAAAATAAGTATCTGTAAGTCCATCAAGATATAAATTATAAAATAAATGATTGAATTAACAATTCAATTTAGAAGCTATAAATTACTAAGAAATGATTGAGTTAAGAAATGGGGACAATAAACATTATTGCATTTTGAAACACTTTAAAAGTATAGTATTTTTAACATGTAGCTGAATATAAAATCTTTCTTTTAGCTCTATTGGTATTTTTTCTAATTATAGAAGTGATGCACTTCTTGGTTTCTTGCCCAGATCTATTTTATGGGTCATCGTACCTATCTTCCAGCTGCTATGAGTGCTAGTTGCTGATGGCTCACAGGCTGGCTCAGGTGGGTATCCCCACCCCAATAATCTGGGAAGCTTGAGGAATGACTGATACTGCTTCAGACTAAGGGACCAGCCTTGGACTGAGGGACCAACTATATGGGAAAGTAGGTGTGGATACATAACCAGGGGATCACGGGTCCTTCCCCCTATTTCGTGACCTAGTTGCTGCTAACCTGATGAAGAAGACAGAACAGACCCTTGAAGCAGCAGCTGAGCTGCCAGCCTGGAGATAACACCATTGTTCTGGTATATATCTTAAAACAATGGATACTGAAAGATTTCGAGAAGTTGTAAACAGGGAGCCATACTGTGTGGTACAAAGAGGAATGATCTCATTCCCTGTCATTCTCAATGTCCCACTAGGGCAATCTGCTTCTGCTCTAGCGACTGTAGGCTCCGTAGGTCTATTTCCACCGGGGGCACAGGAGTCCTACTAAACTTAACACCATGGCTGCGATTGGTCACTTAGGATTTTTATGCCAGGAGACCAGTAGTCAAAACAAGTAGTCACCATAAAAGGCCAGGCTACTGACCATGATCATTTTGGGGAGTGGGGCTGCTGCTACATAATGAGGGGAAGGAAGAAATATGTTTGGCAGCCAGATGACCCACTGGGGCATCAGGTACTCTCACTGTAGCTTGTGAGGAAAGAAAATAACTGTCCTGATAAGGGCATGCAAACCATGGGATCTGGCTCCTTGGGAATAGGTCAGAGCACTAGGCAAGACGTCTGCACCACCAGAAATAAGTGCTGTCAGAGGAAGAGGATGGTGGGTAATCTGGATGATGGATGAGGGAGATGCTCCAAAGCTCCCCATGGGATGAGGCTGAAGCTAGACATTCTGGCTTGGTTTCTTCCTCTTTCCTATCCTGCTTCCTTTTTCCTTCCAAGTTCTTTCTGAGAACTCTCCTTCCATGAAGTATTTGCACATGAATCTCTGCTCCTCAGAAATTTAAAACAAGATACATGCTCACTATAAAAAGCTCAATGGTAGAGAAAAATATTTTTTAAGTCATCCATAATCCTACCTTATTTCTACCACTGATGATAGGATTCAACCTTCCAGATGCTTCCATATTTATTTAAATATTTGTAGAATGGAATCACATATGTGGTGAATGTTTGTGTACCTGCATATGCATATGTAGGTATGTATGTGTGTTTTTATGTGTGCATGCACAGACACACACCGTGTGGTGGTCATCTTTTTTAAGTCAGTAAATAGAACTACATCATTCTTCTATACATATGCTCTGGGTAAATTCACAGTTATTTAACTAATCCCCCATTTGTCCTAATATTTAGCTGTGTAAATGCTATGATAAAAGTATTTATATGTGCATTTTTGCACAATTATTTGCAATAATTTTAGAAGTATATCTGTTCGGTTAAAATGCACATAATTTAGAGATTTTATTTCTTTCTGGCAGACTGCTTTTCAATGAGCTACATATGAGACTGACAGTTTCCCTGCATCTTTGCCAATACCTGGGCAATGACAATTTAGTGCTTAATCAACCTATGTATTAGAACTGACAATGTAGAGCAGAAGTTTTAGAACGGCAGGTTGAATTGAAAATTAAGATTATTGCCTAATTTCATATTTTAAATGAACGCTTAAAATTTTAAAAAGGTTATTAAGTTTCTACAGAGTGTACATACTCAGTGCTTACGATAACTTCCCTGAAGTTTTATAACCTCAAGAGGTAGATTTTGTTATTATCCAAGGTAACAACGAACAAACCAGCAGTGAGGAAGACTTAATTGATTATTATATTCACGAAGCTAGTTAAAGACAACTTGGTCTGCCTGACTCCTAACACTGCTTTTTCTACAGAGCCCACCACCTCCCATAGGCTATTGTAAACCTCAAGTATCGTAGTATGAAAACAAAGTCAACACAGGAAAAGATTTGATGAATGTTAAGTAGGAGGCTGCCTGTATCGGAGGTTTTAGTGGAAAACATCCATAAGCCTTTCCTGTATGACCTGCTAACTCTTTTCTCATCGTACCCGTCAGCCCTTTCCCCAGAGGAAGTCGTAGCCCCAGCAGACACACACTGTCAAGAACAAAAACGCCAGACCCTAAGTAGATAAGGCCCAAAGGACATCGCTCCTAATGTGACATTAGACTAGCATGAAGAGACCAAGAGATATCTTTATTTCTTTATTTCTTTATTTCTTTATTTAGTCCCATCCCAGTTGAGATTAAAAAGAGCTTGCAGCACTTCTTTGACAGGTCTCTCCAAGAAGGAGCTTTGGAGGGGCGGGAGACTGTCCTTTCTCTGCTGGAGTCTATCAGGCTATAGCCCTCAGGCTTGTGTCTGCTGTGACAGGGTGAGCACTGGAGGGGACTGACACCGTGGTGTGATGGGGCAAGAAACAGCATGGATTGTCCTCCATTCCCGCAGCCCGCACGTTGCCATGGAAGAAATCCAGATGAGGGAGCGAAAAATCGGTAACTAGGGTGACTATAGAGTGTCACCAGAGAACAGAGTTTGGGGACTGAGGGGGCCAGTAGCAGTGGGGTGGGCGGCCAGGTTGGGAGTCTCCTTTGCTGGTGAAAGGGATCAGTCTACATGGAATCCAGAGAAAGCATGCATCAATATTAGTATTTTCGAGACCCTCACCTAACTTGTGTCTTCTATCCCTTCCTGCTCCAGCCAGTCAAGGAGACGGGATGAAGAACTCTTCTGCTGACAGACTTAAAGCGTTGTAACTTTTATTTTTTTTTAAGTTTATTTATTTTGAGAGAGAGAGAGAGAGAGAGAGAGAGAGAATGCATGTGCACCAGCAGTGGAAGGGACAGAGAGAGAGGAAGAGAGAGAATCCCAAGCAGGCTCTGTTATGTCAGTGAAGAGACCTATGCAGGACTTGATCTCAAGAACCTGTGAAATCATGACCTGAGGCAAAATCAAGAGTCAGATGCTTCACCAACTGAGCCCCGCATTGTAACTTTTCTAAATTGACTGATAAATCACATGACGGCACTGGATTTGCTGTGGGTGTAGGTACAATAATATGGGATGTGTGTGAGTGCAGTAAAGTTTAGTGTGTTCAAGAGCAAATTACTTCATTTATAGAAGTAGTTCAACTCTGTGCATTACGACTTGTCTACTACCCTAACTAAAAAAATACCTGGTTGGTTACAGGTGCAATAGTTACATCTCAATACTAAATTTAGTAAAAGTGATGCAATCCCTTGTTATTTTGTGCAGAACATTGAAGTAGGTGGTTGGGGAGTAATTGAAGATCTGAGCCTAATCTTGGCTATGCCAGGTGAATTTTCTTCTAGAACTTGCTTAGCGATTGAAATGCTAGCTTGAAAATGTTCTTTTCACAACAGTTTCACCATTGTAGCAATTGCTGTATTGTAATAGAAGCTTTGGGGGAATAGCAGAGGCCCCAGATCTTAAAGCAGTGATTGGGATAGAACTTTATTGAACGAGCATCAACTGAAACCGTAACTTCACCCACAATACAATATTTGAAGGAAGACAGGAAGTTTCATAATCTTCCACTCCACAGCACACACAAAATTTGATTCTATTCATAGATGAGGTAGAAAAATAGAGAGGAAGATGTGCTATTTATGGAATCCTAACAAGGAGAGGATTCCTGGCTAAAAAGAGGCAGTTTGGTTTAGCAAATTTACAGACAGGTTTCCACATGTCATGTTCTCAGGTCATCTTAAGCCTGGGCCACTTGTCCAACTCATCTGATAAGCTATAAGAAAGTGTATTTGTTTCCATGTGGTTTTCCAGATATGAATGGTATGAGAGTTGTCCCCCCTTTTTTTTTTCTCAAGTTAGATTACATTGGGTCCACATTTTTGTTCATGAGAGCAAAAGGAAATTCCATCTCGTTGTTTTGCAGGAGGGAGGAATAGGTGGGATGTAAATAGAGGGTATATCCTACCTTTGGGTGGTGCAATAATTCCAGAGAAGTACAACCAGCTCTGGAAATGCCGTAAAGGCCTGGTCCTTCTTTCGTGATGCCTGGTGTAAGGAGATATCATCATTGTTGTCGCAGAATGAAGCAAGCACCCTGCTCTTGGCACTTAAGGGGCTTTGATTCCCAACGAGGAAAATGAGACTCACATATGTGTGACTAGATAATGCAAAAGTAATTGATTAGATAATCCAAAATACAAGGGCTTTAAGAGTGCAAACGGTGGGGCGCCTGGGTGGCTCAGTTGGTTAGGCGTCTGACTTTGGCTTAGGTCATGGTCTCATGGTTTGTGAGTTCGAGCCCCGCCTCGGGCTCTATGCTGACAGCTCAGAGCCTGGAGCCTGCTACAGATTCAACGTCTCCCTCTCTCTCTCCGCCCCCCCCCCCCACCCCACTTACTCTCTGTTTCTCTGTCTCTCTCAAAAATGAATAAATATTAAAAAGTTTTTTTAAAAAGAGTACAAAAGGTTGCTGCTTCTATATGGTCTCGTTAGATTGTATTGGGCAAGATAGGCTGGTGGCCTGGGGAAAAGTTTAGTTTTGAGGCAGGATAATGTGATATATTATTTGTTCTCCTTAGGTGAATGAGAAGCACCTTTTTTCCTTCCCTATCCCAAGTATGTAGACAGACTTTCCTATTCTACCAGAGGATGGACTTCCTTGCCTTGGAAGTTCTTTTGCAGCTTTGGCCTCAAACCAGGAAATAGAATTTTTCAGGCCTCCACAAGCAATTAACTCCTCCTTCCCAGTCTTCTTTTATTAGGGACGTGGAGACTCAATGAAGGAAAGAGGAGAGAGGCTGGAACTGGGAGTTGGAAAGGTACAGGGACAGATAGGGTTAGCTTCTTGAGACCAGGAAGATCCTGGGCTTCTGAGTTGAAGGCCTAGACCTGGCTTGCATGCAGTGATCTGGATGGGGAGGGGAGGATGCCTGCAGGTGACGCAGAAGTGGCTCTGTGCCCTGAGTCCTTGGAGGCAACAGAAGGGTCAGTGAAGACAACTGCTGTGAGGGCATGTGGCATGTTTGATCTTGTCCTTCTTCGTCAGTGCCTGTCCCTGACTTGGAGGATGTCAGAAACAGCAATCTGAACTTGTACCTGCACATGTCCGGGTATGTAATGCATTTCCATTACAAAATGGGAAGACCCAAGCCCATGGTCTCACATGCTTTTGCTGGCTGACTCTACTATGAAGGGTGGACTATTATTGCTGACAAAGCATCAAGAAGAAAGTCCTGCCCACATCCCACTTAATCATAATCTTACTATTTACATCCCAATAGTCTCTCATGCCCCCGCTTCAGAGAAACTAAAAAATGTTGGGGCTCAGATCAGTGACTCCTATGCTGCCAATAGCTAAATGGGTATAACCAAACCAGGTAGATCTGGATTTGAAAAAGGCAGGGGGGATATATAAAAATTCTCAGAACAGTAAAACAAGAGTCCATTTTAAATGGAACCTCTGGAGATTATTCATAAAAGGCTTTAGAAATCCAGAGGACTTGAGACACACATGGAGATTTAGGGGGCGTTTGGACTGTCCTCTTTCCATTTTCTTTAGCAGCTGCCTCCATTTATAAATGGAAAACTGTAAGGAGGCAGATGTCAGTGAGATAGTCAGGCAATAAATAGTTGATTCTCAACTGCAAGGCTCCAAAGAGAATTGTTAAAACCTAAGCCATCCCTTCATTCAGGTAGAAAGTTTTCAGAATGAAATGGAAAATCAAAACTCTATTCAAAGAAATTAGCTTTGAAGATTGAAAGTAAAAGTGGACCAGCTATTTGAGCTGAAAGAACAGTTTCCGTTTGGTACGCTGTGGGCCAGAGCACCAGGAATGACATGATCCGATGACCATGGCCCCAAGGGTAGGGGACTGGCTCATACCTTACCTTCTGCTTTTACACACACTGACCTCACTGGGCTCTACGCTGAGAGATAACTTCAGACTGGATGAAAGAAACCCCTTTAACTATGTCTAATTTTCCCAGTTTGGTTGAACATAGCTCTGTCTCTTTGGTCTAAAATCTTGACATACTTAGAATCACCTGGATACCTTTTAATTCTGCATTCCAGATCAATTAATCTCTGATGTTGGGACCCAGGTATCAAGACTGGTGACTCTCATATGAGGCCAAAGTTGAGACCAAATCCTGCCTTACCTCATCTTTCTCTAATATTATCATTTCTACCTTCTAGAATCCCAAAGAATCCCAGCCCAGAATGACTACCATCTATTCAAATGATAATTTTGTCAGGTATCAACATTTAAAAAAATAATAAGAGAAAAAAGATAAAAAGTTATAACATATTGGGAGTGCATGAGTAGAACTCTGTACTTTCTGCTCAATTTTGATATGAAACTAAAACTACACTCTAAAAAATGTATTTTAAAAAATCTTGAAAACTCAGGTAGTCAGTTTGGACACTGTAACAGAAGGACCATAGATTGGGTGACTTATAAACAATAGAATTGATTTCTCACAGTTCTGGAGACTGGAAGTCCAAGATCAAGGCACTGGCAGGTTTAGTGTCTGGGGGAGCCTGCTGCCTGGACAGCCTCTTTTGCATGGCAGAAAGGATGAGGAATCTCTGCCTCTTTTATAAGGACTTCACGCTCATGACCCACTCACCCCCCATAGGCCCCACCTCCTAATGCCTTAGGAATTAGGATTTCAACATATAACTATTGGGTAAGAACATAAACAGTTCATTGCATTCTACCCCTGGCCCTCCGAATTCATGTTCTTCTCACATGCAAAATACATTCAATAGCCCCAAAATAGCCTTCCAGCATCAACCTTAAAGTCTAAGGTTTAAAGTCTCATCTAAATATCATCTAAATCAGAGATGGGTGAGACTTCAGTTATGATTCATCTTGATGCAACATTCCCTCCAGCTATGAGGCTATGGAATCAAGTTATGTGCTTCCAAAATACAATGGTGGGACGGCACAGGACAGACATTCCCATTCCAAGAAGTAGAACTAGAAAAGACGAAACGAGTGAGAGATTCCTAGTAAGTCCAAGGTTCAAGGTCATTGAAGATAAGGTTCCAGAATCATCTTTGGCTCTATGCTCGACCCTCCAGGCCAAGAAGCTTTGGGAGGCCCTCTCCCCACAGCCTTGCTGGGACAGACCAGCCATATCGCTCACAGATTGTTGTCCTGTGCCTGTGGCTCCCCTGGCTGGCTCTACCATTCTGGGGTTTGGGAGATGTTTTCTGCCTGAGTGCCATGCCTGTGGCTCTGAGTAGCCCCATCCTTCCAAACCTAGGTGGAGGTACCCATGGCCCCAGGGCTCCTGCACCATGTACGCCTGTGGACAGAGTGTGGGATGCCCAAATCTGCTGCCTGTGCCCTCTAGAGGCATGGCTGCCATGGCCCCTGCCTCACTGGAGCTATGAGAGCCACACCTGTGCCTGGGTGGCCCCAGAACCTGGCACTGGAGTGTGAGAAACAGTGCCTGAAATGTGAGGGGATACCTATGCAGGGCTAGGTGCACCGAGGTAATGTAGGCATAGGTAGCCCCTCCCTTGAAGTTGTTCTGGTGAGCTCTGGATCACCTTCAGAAGAACGGGGTCATTCTTCCATTGTCTTGAGCCATAGCTTTTGGCTTCTGTTTAGAAGGCTGACTAATCTCCTTATCAGATAGTCGTTTGGCTACACCCCGAAAGTTCTCTCTCAAACAGGACTTCTCATTCTTTATGGTATGGACGGGCTGAGAATATTCTATACCTGTAAGTTTCACTTCCCTTCTGATTAACAATGCCATCCTTACCTCACGTCTCCTCCCATTTCACTAAAAGCAGACAAGAGGAACCAGGCCACTCCTTCAACACTTTGCTTAGTTATATCCTCAGCCAAATACCCATTTCCTTCCTCACCTGCTTCATTGTCAAATTTCTGCCTTCCCCGAAACACCAGGGCACAAACACCAGTCATGCCATGCACAGCAATCTCAAAACTCTTCTAGTCTGTCATCATTACCCACTTCCAAAGCCCCTTGCACATTTTGGGGTATTTGTTACGGTAGTACCCTAACTCTCGCCACCAATTTCTGCCTTATCTCCTCCGTCTGCTGGAACAGAAAGAGCCTGACCACTCTCATGACCTAATCACTTCCCAAACACTCCACATCTTAACACTATCACCTTGAAGGTTGGTATTGAAAATAATATGAACTTGGGAGGGGGGTGGATATAAGCATTCAGTTCATTGTAGAAACAAACAAAAAGACCTAGAAATGAATGGGTTTACTAATGTTAATCTTGCCTCAGCACGTGTTAGCCATACAGTTCAAGGGAAGTCAGCCATGTGTCTACCAACTCAGCTCAGTGGTGTCTCTCTGTCTGTCCCGATCATTTCACCTATAGTTTATTTACCAGACAGCCCAGTAGTTCTGTATACTGGATTAACTCAGCTTCCCTACAGTCCATGTGACTGCAGCCTGTATGTGACTTCCAACTTCTGGAAATAGGGTCTTTCTCCCTTTGCAGCATCTGTAATCCTGTCGTGGGCCACCCATTAAGTCCTCCCTTCTGAATAAGCTCCCAGCTTCATTTGCTGAACTCAGACGACTTCCATACTCTCAAGCTGAAGGGCCAGCTCACCTCTTCAAGACCAGGTTAACAGCTCTAGCCACTTTGACATGCTTAGGTGCT